>NC_062283.1:53459954-53759954 GCF_902655055.1 Lutra lutra | reverse complement strand
GCTTGAAACAGCACGTTTATTCCCTTACAGTTCACTGGACCAAAGTCAAGTTCTCAGCAGGGCTGTGCTCCTTCCAGAGGCTCCAGGGAATGTGCCATTTCCAGCTTCCAGAGCTACATTCCTTCACTGGTGGCCCCTTCGTCCATCTATTATGTCATCCTCTTCTACTGTCAAATCACCCTCCTCTATGCCCCCCTCCCTCATAAAGACATTCATGAGTACGTTTAGTTTCTACCATAAAAACCTAGGATAATCTCCCCATCTCATCAGCCTTCATTTAACCTCCAGCTGCACAGACTCTTGTCATGTAAGATAACAATCACAGGTTCCAGGGATTTGGACACGGATATCTTTGGGGGTCAGTGTTTAGCCAGCTACCCCATACAAGACTTTCAAAGAAAACAATCAGAGACAGTCTACAGCACCCTAACACAAGGGAACTTAAGAGTCTCTTGATTATTTAGAAAACATCACATAAGAAAGAAAGAAAGCAACACCTAAGATTGTTCCCGTTATGAATATCAATTTACCAGATTCTAAGGTCACGAAAGAGCTTGTTAACACAAAATTCTGGCAAATAAATGAAACCAGAGATTCAGCTTTCTTTGATTTCAGAAACAACATTGAGGTATGTTTTCTTCAAATAAGAGTCCCTAAAATTTGTGAAAGTTTAGTGTAAATAGTAGAATTAGGAAATCTGCATTTCCGGGTGGCAAGCAATTTTTTTTTTTTTTTTGCCTTGCACAAGGTATGTCTTGAAACTCCCTACTTTTTCCTAAGAAATGTGCACAATTAAGCCTTTTAATTATGCAAATATAAAGTGGAACTACTTGGGGAAGCTGTGGTTCCTGGGGATTAAATTGCCCTTTGTGAAAGGTGATTTTGAAGGTCATTTGTATTGTCGGCCGAGTCATATCTCTACAGACTATGTCCTTTGCAGAAAAAGTGCCTTTTGAATTATCAATATCTTGTGCTGTTGTCCACTGTTGCTTGTTATTATACAAATGAATTTCTTTTATTTTATTTATTATAATTGTATTATATTTGTGAGTTTTTAATTAGTAGTTGTTGAAATAGCCAAAAATGCAGCAAAGATACCAAGGCACAATTTTCAACTCAGGCTGGAGGACGGAACAATAAACAGAACTGGACTATAGGTATAGCCCAGCCCACATAGACTCACAATTTCAGGGCTATATAAACTTTTAAGAAGTACAAGAATGCTGAGCTATTAGAGCCTGAAATAACTGTCCTTAGGGCTTTACAATTACTGTGGCCCTGTTATAAATCACCCCATATTTTCTAGTGTAAAATAACCATTTTATTTTGACCACAAAACTTTGGGAAGGGCTCTGTGGTGCAGTTCTCAGATCTTGTGAGCAGGCTGGCTTTGTGCATGTACAACCTTGACGTTGCCTAGGGATGCTGCTCTTAAATGGGCCCCACTCTTGGTTTAATGCTCACTTACCAGTCTTGGAATTGTGTGTTTTAATTTTTCACTGGGCCCCACACATTATGTGGCCAGTCCTACCTATATGGTTGCATTCTGTTATTAGCGGGGGCTGCACGACTTGAGGTCTTGGCTAGGCTGAGGGTCCCAGATGACTCTTTAACTTGCCTGGGGGTTAAAGCTGGCTGTAGGCTGGGAGCTCATGGAACATTGTCAACCAGAGCATCTACACATGACCTTTCCAGCATAACATTATCAGGGCAGCTAGGCTTCTTACATGACAATTGGCTTCCACCAGAAGTAGCATGTTAAGAGAACCAGATGGAAGCTGCATAACCTTTGATAGACTAGCCTCGGAAAGTCATAAAGCCTGATAGATTTATGTCAGGCCTCCTCTTGTAGGTGGTGGGGGCCGGGGTGGGGGTAGTGCGCAGTGGCGACAGGGATTGGTTTTCCAAGGCCACGCAATTGACTAAGGTAGTAAGCAAGCGCAGGAAACACTAGAGGGAAATGAGGATGATGCTCAGAGATTCCCAGAAACCTCTGAGGAAGAAGACCAGGTAAAGGACTGGAATTCCTATGCACAAAGAAGATGAAGGCCATTACAATTTGAGGTCCTTCTGGAAGCTGGTGAAGTCAAGGATATATTGATTACATTTCTAGGAAGCCACAAAATTCTATAATTGTGTGAGTACACACATATTGTAATTCACCTGCTCTCTGACCATCCACAGAGAAGGGTCCTCAGAGATTCCATGGTTGAGACATTTCAGTACAGGCAAGTAATTCCTGGCAGATCTCTTACACAGAGGCAATGTAGCTTAGGAAAAACAGGCAGGAGCCTACCACCAGATGACTACTATAATCTCAAGGAAGGTATTCACTCAGTCTGTGCCTCAGTTTTCTCCTCTGTACAATGACACTAATGAATAGTTTCTAAATCACACATTATTATAATTGAATGAGTAAATATGTATGTGTGTGTGTGTGTATATATACATATATACACATATATATATACATATATATACATATAACATATATATATGTTAGAAAAGAGTGTTTATTATAGTAATTCAACAGGTCTTAGCTTTCATTATAAAGGGTTCTGCCACTAATGAGAGTCATTGGGAAGCCCTTGATAATCACCTTCTGTACAGTAGAAGTAATTCAACCATTTCTTCACCCAGTAAACTCACTCTCAAGTGACAACTTCAATTCATCAAAATTCTTAAGCCCAAATTACAATAGCAGGTTTCAAAAGCTAAGCAACATAGATCCAAAGGATGTGTTTTCTTTTATACTTCCTTATATTTTTTACATGTTTTCAGATACAGGAATCAGAAGTTTGGCATCCCCTACGCAGATCTAGTCCAAAGCAAGTGGCAGAAGCAAAGCTTGTTTTCTTAATGGACCTCACTTGAGGTTCGGGGTAAGCATCGAAGGCACTTTGGCATTTGACAACTGATCTGTGGGAAATCTGCATCTTTCTTCTAGATGTTAAAAAAGCCCAGGAGTGTAGAATTGACAGATGCTTGGGACCACAGGACACTTGGAATTGTCCACGAGCGAGATGTCCCATCCGAGGAAGGCAGGTGCACTCAGACCCCACTCCACCATCCAGGACATGGAACCCATCCAGAGTGGTGCCTCCCAGATTTGGTCTCTGTCGAAGTCACGAGAATGTGGTTGTGGGAAATGGTTACATGGCTTCTGGTGCTGTCACCACTATAAACAAAGTCTGGTCCTTCCCTTCAGGCCATGCAAAGGGCTGTGGTGTATCACCTACAGACAGCACATAAGGAAACCACAGAGGTAAGCCAGTGGAGTAGGAAGTCTGTACGTTTCATGACAGCCACAACCCAGAACAAGTCATAAATCCATCTTTGTAAAATGCATTGATTTACTTAGCTTTGAAAACAAGAATGAAAAGGTGGAAGTTTGTAGCCAGAGGCCCTCCATGTAAGTAAGACTAGTAACAGCTTAAAGAGACTACAGAACAGAAACAGTAACAGTTTCAACAGACTAGTTGAAACTCAGAACTGCTCTAATGATTTATATTTATTATTTTTTTAATCCATACCACAACTGTAGGAGACAAGTATTACTGTCATCCTCATTTTACAGTTGAGGAAACCAAGGCTGAAAGAGATTAAGTAGCTCGCCCAGGTAACCTGTAGATAATGAAAATGCACACACGTAGAATTTTTTTTTAAGATTTTATTTATTTATTTGACAGAGATCACAAGTAGACAGAGAGGCAGGCAGAGAGAGAGAGAGGGAAGCAGGCTCCCCGCTGAGCAGAGAGCCCGATGCGGGACTCAATCCCAGGACCCTGAGATCATGACCTGAGCGGAAGGCAGCAGCTTAACCCACTGAGCCACCCAGGTACCCCACACACAGAATTTTAACACGGAAGGCAACTGTATGTATATAAAGACATATACACTTCTGTCCACATTATATAGTTCATAATAAAAAAAGAAAAAACCACAGTGACAAGCATTATCAAATTTTTGTAAGTGGAAATAAAGGTTTTAGGAAAGGAATAACTAGGGGTGCCTGGGTGGCTCAGTGGGTTAAACTGCCTTCGGCTAAGGTCATGACTCCAACGTCCTGTGGTCTAGCCCTGCATGGGGCTCTCTGCTCAACAGGAGTCTTCTCTCTCTCCCTCTGCCTGCCTCTCTGCCTATCTGTGTGCTCGTTCTCTCTCTCTCTCTGCATCAAATAAATAAATAAATAATTTTTTAAAGGAATAACTAAATAAATTCTGGTTTACCAATCTGAAAGAATAGTATGTAGCCATTAAAAATTATTGTGAACACTATATAGAAACATAGAAAATGTGTAATAAGTAATTTGAAGTAAAAAATAACCAAATGCAGATTGCATATATGTTATGGTTATAGCTGTATAAAGCAGATGAACAAATGAGAAGAAACAAAAGAAAAATTAATATGTAATTGGGATACTGGATGACTTTTCTCTTTTTTAATAAAATACCTGACAATACACGTACCATGCCAGGTCCTAGTCTTAGCACCTTATCTATATTATATTTTTCTAGCTTCTCAACAACCCTGTGAAGTAAGTACTGCTCTCATCCCCATTTTACAGTAGAGAATAGGGAGACACAGAGAGGTTAGGTGACTTGCCTGATATCACCAGTAACAGTGCAGCTAGTAAGTGTCAGAACTGGAATTTTCACCTGGCATTGTGCTCAGTCATTATTCTGATATCTGATACTGCTATGATGTTTGTACATTTTAAGAGAAGAGATTGCCATTTTTTTTTCCTGCTGTGGCGAAGCCCTCACAATGAGAAGAGTGGTGAGACCCATGAACGCTGCGAGTGGTCAAATAATTGCCGTTTTGCAAGCAAGAATGTCTTCATGCTCAAATTGGAGTCATCCTTTTTAAAAATTTAATCTTAGTTTCAACATACGTTCTTTTTACTCCTGAGTACAATTCTCAAAATCACCACCCCCTAAGTGCTCTTAGTGAGAAAGAAATACATCATAGTTTTCAAAATTTTTTTTAGGGTCAGGAGGATCAGAGGAAGAGAGAGAATCTTTTTTTTTTTGCATATTTTATTTTTTTTAAGATTTTATTTATTTATTTGACAGAGAGAGAGAGATCACAAATAGGCAGAAAGGCAGGCAGAGAGGTGGCGGGAAGCAGGCTCCCTGCTGAGAAGAGAGCCCAATGTGGGGCTCGATCCAAGGACCCCGAGATCATGACCTGAGCCGAAGGCAGAGGCTTAACCCACTGAGCCACCCAGTGCCCTATTTTTTTATTAACATATAATGTACTATTTGTTTCAGAGGTACAGGTCTGTGAATCATCAGTCTTAACACAATTCACAGCACTCACCATAGCACATATCCTCCCCAATGTCCATAACACAGCCACACTATCCCTCACTCCCCCCACCCCCAGCAACCCTCAGTTTGTTTCCTGAGATTAAGAGTCTCTTATGGTTTGTCTCCCTCTCTGGTTTCATCTTGTTTCATTTTTCAAACCTCCCTTCCCCTATGATCCTCTGTCTTGTTTCTCAAATTCCTTATATCAGTGAGATCATATGATAATTGTCTTTCTCTGGTTGACTTATTTTGCTTAGCATAATACCCTCTAGTTCCATCCACATCGATGCAAATGGCAAGATTTTGGATTTTCGATGGCTGCATAATATTCCATTGTGTGTGTGTGTGTGTGTGTGTTTGTACACACACACCACATCTTCTTTATCCATGCATTTGTTGATGGACATCTAGGTTCTTTCCATAGTTTAGCTAATGTGGACATTGCTACTATAAACATTGGTGTGCACTTGCCCCTTCAGATCACTACATTTATATCTTTGGGGTAAATACACAGTAGTAAGATTGATAGGTCATAAGGTAGCTCTATTTTCAATTTTTTCAGGAGCCTCCATACTGTTTTCCAGAGTGGCTGCACCAGCTTGCATTCCCACCAACAGGGTAGGAGGGTTCCCCCTTCTCCGCATTCTTGCCAACATCTGTCATTTCCTGACTTGTTAATTTTAGCCATTCTGACTGGTGTGAAGTGGTATCTCACTGTGGTTTTGATTTGTAGTTCACTGATACTGAGGGATCCTGAGCACTTTTACATGTGTCTGTCGCCACTTGGATGTCTTCTTTGCAGAAATGTCTGTTCATGTCTTCTGCCCATTTCTTAATTGGCTGAGGTTGAAGAGGTTGTTGCCTGTGTTCTCCTCAAGATTTTGATGGATTCCTATCTCACATTGAGGTCCTTCATCCATTTTGAGTCTGTTTTTGTATGTGATGTAAGGAAATAGCCCAGTTTCATTCTTCTGCATGTGGCTGTCCAATTTTTTCAACACCATTTGTTGAAGAGAGTGTCTTTTATCCATTAGACATTCTTTCCTGCTTTGTCAAAGATGAGTTGACCATAGAGCTGAGGGTCCATTTTTGGGCTCTCTCTTCTGTTCCATTGACCTATGTGTCTGTTTCTGTGCCAGTACCATACTGTCTTGCTGACAGCTTTGTAATAGAGTTTGAAGTCTGGAATTGTGATGCCACCAACTTTGGCTTTCTTTTCAATATTCCCCTGGCTATTCGCGGTCTTTTCTGGTTCCATATAAATTTTAGGATTATTTGTTCCATTTCTTTGAAAAAAACTTGATGGTATTTTGATAGGGATTGCTTTATTTTTTTTTAAAGATTTTATTTATTTATTTGACAGAGAGAGATCACAAGTAGCAAGTAGACAGAGAGGCAGGCAGAGAGAGAGAGGGAAGCAGGCTTCTCGCTGAGCAGAGAGCCCGATGCGGGACTCGATCCCAGGACCCTGAGATCATGACCTGAGCCGAAGGCAGCGGCTTAACCCACTGAGCCACCCAGGCGCCCCTAGGGATTGCTTTAAATGTGTAGATTGCTGTAGGTAGCATAGACATTTTCACAGTATCTGTTCTTTTTATCCATGAGAGTGGAACATTTTTCCCATTTTCACAATATTTGCTCTTCCTATCCATGAGCAAGAAACATGTTTCCATTTCTTTGTGTCCTTTTCCATTTCTTTCATGAGTATTCTACAGTTTTCTGAGTAAGATTCTTTTCCTCCTTGGTTAGGTTTATTCCTAGGCATCTTATGGTTTTGGGTGCAATTAAATGGGATTGACTCCTTAATTTCTCATTCTTCTGTCTTGCTGTTGGTGTAGAGAAATGCGACTGATTTCTGTGCATTGACTTTAAATCCTGACACTTAACTGAATTCCTGTATGAGTTCTAGCAATTTTGGAGTGGAGTCTTTAAGGTTTTCCACATAAAGTGTCATATCATCTGCAAAGAGTGAGAGTTTGACTTCTTCTTTGCCAATTCAGATGCATTTTATTTCTTTTTGTTGTCTGATTGCTGAAGCTAGGACTTCTATGTTGAATATGTACTATGCTGAATAGCAGTGATGACAGTGGGCATCCCTGCCCTGTTCCTGACCTTAGGGGGAAAGCTCTCAGTTTTTTCCCATTGAGATGATATTCACTGTGGGTTTTTCATAGGTGGTTTTTATGATATTGAGTTATGTACCCTCTATCCCTACATTTTGAAGAGTTTTGATCAAGAAATGATTCTGTACTTTGTCAAATGCTTTTTCTGTATCTATTGAGAGTATCATATGGTTCTTGTTCTTTCTTTTATTAATATATTTTATCACATTGATTGACTTGTGGATGTCGATCCAACCTTGTAGCCCAGGAATAAATCCCACTTGGTCGTGGTGAATAACCCTTTTAATGTACTGTTGGATCCTATTAACTAGTATTTTGATGAGAACTTTTGCATCCGTGTTCATCAAGGATATTGGTCTATAACTCTCCTTTTCGATGGGGTCTTTTTCTGGTTTGGGGATCAAGGTAATGCTGGCCTCATAAAATGAGTTTGGAAGTTTTCCTTCCATTTCCATTTTTTGGAACAGTTTCAGGAGAATAGGTATTAATTTAAATGTTTGGTAGAATTTCCCTTGGGAACCCATCTGGTTCTAGGCTCTTGTTTTCGGGGAGATTTTTGAAGACTGCTCAATTTCCTTACTGGTTTTCTATTTCTATTTCTTCCTGGTTCAGTTTTGATAGTTTATAAGTCTCCAGGAATACATCCATTTCCTCCAGATTGTCTAATTTGCTGGTGTATAGTTGCTCATAATATGTTCTTATAATTGTTTGTATTTCTTTGTTGGTTGTGATCGCTCCTTTCATTCATTTTATTTATTTGGGTCCTTTCTCTTTTCTTTTTGGTAAGTCTGGCCAGGAGTTTATCAATCTTGTTAATTCTTTCAAAGAACAAACTCCTAGTTTCATTGATCTGTTCTACTGTTCTTTTGGTTCCATTTCATTGATTTCTGCTCTGGTATTTATCATTGCTCTTCTCCTGTTGGGTTTAGGCTTTCTTTGCTGGTCTTTCTTCAGCTTCTTTAGAGGTGGGGTTAGGTTTTGTATTTGAGACCTTTCTTGCTTCTTGAAAAAGGCTTGTATTGCTATATACTTTCCTCTTAAGATCACCTTTGCTGCATCCCTAAGATTTTGAACAGTTGTGTTTTCATTTTCATTTATTTCCATGAATTTCATTAATTCTTTAATTTCCTGGTTGACCCATTCATTCTTCAGTAGGATGCTCTTTAGCCTCCATGTATTTGAGTTCTCTTCAACTTTCCTCTTGTTGTTGAGTTCCAGTTTCAAAGAATTGTGGCCTGAAAATATGCAGGGAATGATCCCAATCTTTTGGTACCGGTTAAGACCTGATTTGTGACCCAGGATGTGATCTATTCTGGAGAATGTTCCATGTGTACTAGAGAAGAATGTGTATTCTGTTGCTTTGGGATGGAATGTTCCAAATATATCTGTGTGTCCACCTGGTCCACAGTGCCTTTATTTCCTTGTTGATCTTTTGCTTAGATGACCTGTCCATTTCAATGAGGGGGGGGCGTGTAGAAGTCCCCTACTACTATTGTATTATTGTCAATGTGTTTCTTTGATTTTGTTATTAATTGGTTTATATAATTGGCTAGTCCCATGTTAGGGGCATAGATATTTAAAATTGTTCGATCTTCTTCTTGGATAGACCCTTTAAGTATGATATAGCATCCTTCCTCATCTCTTCTTATAGTCTTTGGCTTAAAATCTTATTTGTTTGATATAAGGATTGCCACCCCAGTTTTCTTCTGATGTCCATTAGTGTGGTAAATTTTTTTCCACCCCCTTACTTTAAATCTGGGGGTGTCTTTGGGCATAAAATGAATCTCTTGCAGATAGCATATCAATGGGTCTTGGTTTTTTACCCATTCTGATACTTTGTGTCTTTTGATTGGGGCATTTAGCCCATTTATATTCAAGGTAACTATTGAAAGAGATGAATTTAGTGCCATTGGGTTGCCCTTAAGGTGACTGTTACTGTATATTATCTCTGTTCCTTTCTGGTCTATGTTACTTTTAGGCTCTCTTTTTGCTTAAAGGACCCTTTCAATATTTCCTGTAGGGCTAGTTTGGTGGTGTTAAATTCTTTTCACTTTTGTTTGTCCTGGAAGCTTTTATTTCTCCTTCTATTTTCAATGACAGCCTAGCTAGATACGGTATTCTTGGATGCATATTTTTTCTCATTTAGAGCTCTGAATATATCATGCCTGTTCTTTCTGGCCTGCCAGGTCTCTGTGGATAGGTCTGCTGCCAATATAATATTTCTATCATTGTAGGTTATAGACCTCTTGTCCTGAGCTGATTTCAGGATTTTCTCTTTGTCTCTGAGACTTGTAAGTTTTACTATTAGCTGATGGGATGTTGATCTATTTTTATTGATATTTTATTGATATATGTGCCCCCTGGCTTTTGATTCCTGTTTCCTCCCCCAAATTAGGGAAGGTCTCTGCTATAATTTGCTCCAATATACCTTCTTCCCCTCTTTCTCTCTTTCTTGTTCTTATTCTGGGATCCCTATTATTCTATATTGTTTTGTCTTATGTTATCACTTATTTCTCGAATTCTCCCCTCATGATCCAGTAGTTGTTCATCTCTCTTTTTCTCAGCTTTTTTATTCTCCATCATTTGGTCTTCTATATCACTAATTCTCTCTTCTGCCTCATTTATTCTAGCAGTTAGAGCCTCCATTTTTTATCACACCTCATTAATAGCCTTTTTGATTTTGACTTGGTTAGATTTTAGTTCTTTCATTTCTCCAGAAAGGGATTCTCTAGTATCTTCTATGTTTTTTTCAAGCCCAACTAGCGTCTTTATAATTGTCATTCTGAACTCTAGGTCTGACATCTTACTAAGGTCCATATTGATTAGGTCCCTAGCAGTTGGTACTACCTTTTATTCTTTTCTTTGAGGTGAGTTTTTCCACCTTGTCATTTTGTCTAGAGAAGAATAGATGAATGAGAGAACAAAATGCTAAGAGGGTAACAACGACCCAAAAAAATATATACACTAACCAAATCAGAAGAGACCCAAAATTAGGGGGAGAGGAAAGGGGAAACTATATATATATTATTAGGTTGGTGAATAGAACAGAGCCACACACTTGATTTGGGGTGTATTTTGATCTGTTAGAAGAAACTGCCTCCCAAAATTTTAAAGAAAGAAAAACTTATATATATACAAAAATAAGGGTGAGCATGATGAAGGGATGTAATATGACTATAAAGATAAAAATTTTAAAAGATTTTTTAAAAGGAATTGATAAGAAGTTGGTTTAAAAAAGAAAGAAAAGGTGTAAAAAAAAGGTTAAAAAAAAAGGAGAGAATGTGATCATGCTGGAGCCTAGAACAAAGCCATTTGCTGGATTTAGGGTATATTTTGTTCTGTTAGAAGAAACTGTATCCCAGACACCTGGGTGGCTCAGTTGATTAAGTGACTACCTTCAGCTCAGGTCATGATCCTGGAGTCCTGGGATCAAGTCCTCCATCAGACTCCCTGCTCAGGGGGAGTCTGCTTCTCCCCCCTGAACCTCTCCCCTCTCATGCTCTCTCTCACTCACTCTCTCAAGAAAATAAAATCTTTTAAAAAAAAAGAAGAAGAAGAAACTGCATCCCAAAATTTTAAAGAAAGAAAAACTTATATGTATACAAAAAATAAGGTTAAGTACAATGAAAGGATAGAATAGGACTATAAAAATGAAAATTAAAAAAAGATTTTTAAAAGGTATTGAGAAGATATGTTGGTTAAAATGGGAAAGAGGAAAAATTCAAAAAAAAGAAGAAGAAAATGAAAATTTTAAAAAATTTAACTTTGAAGGACTAAAGAATCATGGGAGGAAAGCCATGACTTCTGTGTGCTATATTCTTCTAGCACAGGTGTTTTGCAGTTCTCATTGATCAGTAAACTGGGTCTTGGCTGGATGTTCTTGCTGATCTTCTGGGGGGGGGCAAGTTGCAGTGATTCTCAAATGTCTTTGCCTGAGGCAGAATTGCGCCACACTTGCCAGGGGCTGGGCTAAGAAATCTGGAATTCACTCTTGGGAGCTTTTGTTCCCTGAACGCTTTCTGTAGAGCTCTGGAGGAGGATAATGAAAATGGCGGCTTCCCAATCTCCACCCTGGAGGAGCTGAGAGCTCACACCCACTCCTCAGTGTGCCCTCAGAGAAAAGCAGTCAATCCCTCCTGTCTCCCTAGTCTCCAGCCACGCTCCAAGCTCACCCAGCCTGAGACCGAGTATTTCTGTCTCTGGTGCACAGCCCTGTTTGGAGTCTCCAAACCCAGCAGATTCCTGCAGCATGCTCCCATGCCACTCCTTCCATGGAAGGAAGGAGAGGGTGTCCCTGGATCCGCTGCTTGTGAGGTCCCTGCTCAATGAGCAGTGGTCTGACTATGCTTTGGATCACAGTTTAAGGTAACCCCGACCTGAGAGCTCACTCCTTGGCTCCGCCTCTGCAGCTGGCTTCCCCGATCCAATACCTGGGAACTCTGCCACACTCAGACACCCCTGGTCTTTCTGTGACCCTGTGGGTCCTGAGACCATACAGTCTCTACGAGGGCTCCACCCCCCCACCCCCACCCCCCCGCTTAGCCTCTGGAGTGACGTCCCTCAATGGAGCAGACTTCTAGAAGTTCTGATTTTGTGCTCAGCTGCTCCACCACTTACCAGGAGTCAGCCCCTCCCCGATGAGGTCTCTCTTCCCATATATATCCTCAGATTCACTTCTCCACACATCCTACCTTCCAGAAAGTGGTTGCTTTTCTGTTCCTAGAATTGCTGCTCTTCTTCTCTTTGATCTCCTGTTGAGTTTGTAAGTGTTCAGAATGGTTTGATAACTATCTAGATGAACTCCTGGGACCAGACGAAATTTAGATCTCCTGCTCCTCCACCATCTTGCTCCTCCCCTCCAGACAGAGAGAGAGAGAGACTCTTAAACAGGCTCCCTGACCAGCATGGAGCCCCATGCAGGCCTTGAACTCAGAACCACGAGATCATGAGTCAGAAATCAAGAATCCAATGTTTAACCCACTGAGCCACCCAGGCACCCCAGTACATCACAGTTTTTAAACACTCCACATAGTCGCTATTATAAAATCATAAGACCACAGTCGTGCATCTGGTACTAATAAATAGATATATATTTCTGGAAAAAGAATGAGCAATGGGTCTCCAGTGTTTTTTGTAAATCAAGATTAATCCTGAGAACTTCCAGTGACATATGAAAGAAATGTAATCATTCTTAATTCTTGACTTCCTGACTTAATTCTTGACCTCCTTGACTTCCTGAGAGAAATCCAGCTGAACATGTACAACTCCTGGAACTCATTGAACCAAAAAATGCTTTTCTTCCAATTTATATCAGGGGAGTAGACTACAATGAACACTTGGGGTTAATGGGGAATTTTTTTTTAATGTCTCAAATCTATAGCTCCCTCTATTCCTGTCAAATTAATTTAATGTGGATTGAACAAAATATTATATATATTATATACATAATATATATAACATATAACAAAATATTATATATATTATATAATAATATTAACAATGTATAGATCTTTTGTTTAAACCACCTTAAATTACATATGTGTGTATATAGAGATTAAATGGAGAGCCTAAACTTAATTACCATGAGGAATAATATAGCTGTGGTATTTAAGCAGAGAAGTTGGTTGTGAGTTTCTCAGGGCCAAGCAAACGGGAAACATAAATTCTGTACTTCCTGGGATAAGGACTACCAGGTACTATGTACCTATCATTTTCTGGGTACTGTATTAAGTCTTTAATGTTCTTTCTTTATTTCAATTACTTTACACTCTACTCTTTAAAATAGATATTATGGGGCACCTGAGTGGCTCAGTGGGTTAAAGCCTCTGCCTTCGGCTCAGGTCATGATCTCAGAGTCCTGGGATCGAGCCCCACATCGGGCTCTCTGCACAGCGAGGAGCCTGCTTCCTCCTCTCTCTCTGCCTGCTTCTCTGCCTACTTGTGATCTCTGTCTGTCAAATAAATAAATAAAATCTTTAAAAAATAAATAAATAAATAAAATAGATATTATTCCCCATTTAACATATGAAGAAGCTGAGTCTCAGAAGGACTAAGTTGCCTAAATTCATATAACTAAAAAATGGTGGAACCAGGATTCAAAGCCAAAAGCTATGTAAGTATTAAATGCATTTTTTTCTACCACTTCTTCTATTAGAAAGGAAAAAAGAAAGAAAGAAAAAGAAAAACAATTTTGTAACCATTTTTCTCACTGTAAATTACAAGTGAAATTTCTCCCAGGGAGCATTAAAACCATAGGTGATTTTTATCTGGATGTGGGAGTAGGAAAGGGAGAGAAGGAGAGGAAAGGAAAGACAGAGAGAGAGAATATGTATTTCCCCTCAGCCAAACTATCATATATAAGAACTGGATATCAAAAGACTATGCTTTCAAGTTCCAGTGGAAAGAGAAGTTTGTCTCTCTACACATTCTGATGGCAATGCAGCACATCTGGACAACTCAACATGGACTCTTTCCTCTGCATTCAAAACAAAGGACCTCTAGTCCCAAGAAGCCAGGCTCAGCAATGAAGAAGACAGTCTGCTCATTCCACCTCAGCAGTGTCTCCAGTGCCAGCCAAAGACAGACTCCCCCTTAAGGGAGCCATTTACCCATGGGTGCTGTGTGCCACCTTGTGAGCTGGAGACAATGTGCAATTTCCTGAATGACAGCCAGGCCTCAGAGCATGCTGTAATTCAGGCCCCAGACCCCAGGGGGCACCATGTGCAACGTAGTTGGAGGTATGGGACGTACAGATACTTCTGTGTCTGGTCCTAGGCCGCACATAGAAATGAGTGATTCGGGGATCTACTGGAAACATTATCGAGTGCTGCAAACCCAACATGAAGAGTCATGAACTTGGAGTCATTGAGCCCCTTTCTGCCGCTAACTACTTCAGGTGACCTTGAGCAAGTCACCTAATTCCTCTGGGCCTCATCTACAAATGTGAAAGTTCCACCAGGTGATCAGCAGGGGCCCATCCAGCTCTAACAATGTGAACCCACCACAGGAGAGAAACTCACCTCTCTGGTCTTCTAACTGGCCTCAGCTTTCTGATCCCTTTCATTCCCTACTGCCAAAATGGTAAGGTACAGCTCTGCTCCTATCATATCTGCAATACAGCATCCAAAAACATTCATAAGTGGGCTATTTGCCTACTGTTCTTTGCCTACTGCCACGATCATTCATTCAATCATTCTTTCAAGAAATATTTATCACGTGTTCCTCACCATGTCCACACTATCCCAGGCACATGGAACTACTTGCTGTTCCCCTAATGTGCCAGGGTTTTTTGTGCCTCTGTGTTTGCTTACACTGTTCCCTGTGGTATGGAAGCCCTTCTCCCATTTTCCACTAGACCAACTCGTGTTCATCTCAGCATAAGTCTTTTCCTTTCTGAAATCTCCTAGATAGAGATCATTCTCTGTGACTTCTTAACATTTCATACCATGATCATAGTATTTAGCACATTGTTTTGAGATGACATCTGTACATGTGTGACAAGGTAATGTCTCGATACCCTTGGAGGTGTAATTTTTCCCTCTACAATTTCCTTCCTCTTTATACTTCTCCTACCACTGACACAGAGGCTTTTTTTAATGTACTATCTATCCTCAGGATAGGGCGATTACTGGTGACATCAACAGAGAAAGAATTCATTGCACAAATCTGAGCACCAAAATGGACTTGTGAGATTCATACCAAACTTACGAAGCTGATAGCTACAACAGAAAATGTTTTCTAGGGGTGCCTGGGTGGCTCAGTGGGTTAAAGCCTCTGTCTTCAGCTCAGGTCATAATCTCAGGGTCCTGGGATTGAGCCCCACATCAGGCTCTCCACTCAGCAGGGAGCCTACTTCCTCCTTTCTCTGCCTGCCTCTCTGCCTACTTGTGATCTCTGTCTGTCAAATAAATAAATAAAATCTTTTAAAAAAAAAGTTTTCTAGATTTCAAGAGCCTGAACATTTAAATATCAGTATGTATACCATAAGCAAAAGAGTTCTGTAGCCAAGAGATGAAGTCAGCCTACCCAGCTCCTCCATTCCCCCTTTCACCTAGACTAGAAAAAGGTTACCCACAATAGAGTTAAAAATGGGTGTCAGGCTTCAACCCCCTGCTTATCCTCAAAACAAGTTTCAGGGGCGAGTGAGGATTTATGTCCCACCTCCTCCCTCGGACCTGGAAAGTACTGGCAATGCAGAGGTATTCTGAGCCAAAGGTAGCATTAAGGGGAAAATGTGCTGTGCCATACAGAAGCAAGTGAGGGACGAGAGAACCTCTGAGTTTTCTCCAGAGTGGCATGAAGACCAGATTCTGGAAGCTCCTGTGCCCCCAAGAGGCATAAGATATTGATGAAAGACAACCAGTGACCCTAAAGTTCCCAGAAGTCAGAATGAGGCAGATGGAAAGGGATTGCATGGCCCCAATGACTAGGGACTCTGTGGATGGCCAGTCGCAACACTGTGGTCCTTCCATATGCATTTCTTACTTGTCTCTGTATCTCTGGTGACAAGCACAGTGGCCAATAAATGTTCACTTTGTAATATAATGCAGCCAGGAGCATGGAGCAGTAAAGAGTTACCAGAGAAACTGAGTTCTGTTTACACCATTTCCCTTAATTCTCCATGTAACCCCCAAGCACCATTAATAATAAAATAACTATCTCATAGAAACAGAGCATAGAATAGTAGTTACCAGACAACGGGGGTTGGGGGCAGAGAAATGGGGGGGGGGGGTTAGTCAAAGGGTACAAGCTTATTTATAAGATGAATAAGTCCTGGGAATTTAATGTGTAGCATGGTGACTATAATTATCAGTACTATATTGTATTCTTGAAATTTACTGAAAGTAGACCTTAAATGTTCTCGCTATACACACACACACAGGTAACAATGTGAGGTGATGGAAGAGTTAACTACCTTATTGTGGAAATCACTTCACTATAGAGAGAGAGGCAATCATCATGTTGTACATTATAAATTTACGTAATATTATTTGCCAAATTATGTCAGTAAAACTGAGGAAAGAAGTCCCCAAGATCACACACGTACATACACAATAATGATAAAAATAACAACAATAATAAAATGACACAGTAGTCCTCTAATGAGGAACTGATGAGAAATTATGAAAAACAAATGACAAGTATTTAGAATTTCAAAATCTTGAGGGCCCCAAGCTCTGTGAGTACAAGCCAAGACTGGAAACAAACACCTGAAGCGTTTTTCAGTCATTAATACTTTATTATATTAATACTTGATATATTACTTTTTCTCCTAAAATTTTATATAATATCATAAATAGATGGACAGTTTCCTTACAAATAGGAGCATGAAGCCAGCCTCTCTACGTAGCAAATCTTAATAAACATGTGTGCTAGATCCTTACCCCATCCCTCCCACGCCACCCCGCCCCGCACAGCCCCTCCCACACACGCATATTGTGGTTACGTTTTCTGCATTTTCATCCCCACAGAACAGAATTTACCAACAGAATTCCCTGGGGAACGGCACCCCGTCTCAGTGAGGGCAGGGCTATGACGCACAAACAAGACGCGCCTTCTTTCTCCTGCATCCGTTTGCAAGGGGTTGGGACCGCGGAACAGCTCAGGACCTGATTATGATTCGGAAGCGCCCCAGAAAGTTGACACTACATGTAAGACAGAGCTTTGAGAACTCCGCGCAGGTCTTATCTAGAGGCCGATGAAGTGGAGAGGATTGGGACCACAGAGGACTTGCTGCAGGGCGCTGGGTAAGGACTAGCATTTCAGGGCTGCTTCAGCCGGCAGCCGTTCAGGCGCTCAGAGAGCGCACGATGGGGGTGACGCAGGTGCAGCCCACCGTCACCAGCACTTTCTCCAGCCGGAAGGAGCGAGAGCAGCCCTGGGGCTCCCTCCGCAGGACCAGGAACTCCTGCTGGATGGGAACTGAATTCAGGGAGCTGTCTTCCTGCCCCTCGGCATTGATGCAGCCCGAGTACCGGCACTGGGCCTCCGCAATCTCCGAGGGGAACCGGTGGGGGTCCTGGGTGATGCTGCGGGGGGAAGGGGGGAGGACAAAAGCAGATGGTGAGACAAGGGAGAAGGAAATGGGCGCTCACCTGCAGGGAGGCATTTCCGAAGGAGCAGTCCAGGACTGCAGCCAGATGGCCTGGATCCATCCACCACCCGCTGGCAGGTGATTAACTGCCTAAGCCTGTCTCCTCCACTCTAAAATGGGAATTCTCACAGGTCTGTTTCTTCGGATTTTTGAGGATACTCAATGATACAAATGCACGTGAAACGCTCTGTCCTGGCACTCAATAAATGTCAGACCTTTTATTTTTCATTACACTGTTGTCATTATTATAATTATTATTCATCCTTTGCCTAGATATATGGATCACTAGTAAATATAAATATCTAATATGAAATCTACAAAGCCTGCTGCTTGGAAAGAAAACCGAAGCCCCAGACATCTGTGAATCCAGCACATTCTCTCAGTTTCTCCCTTCATAGTCCCCTCTGCTAGGCTCAAAGGCAGTAAAGTCATGCCAGCCAATTTGCCACTACACCCACTCCCTTCCTGTAGGAAGCCATGCAGGCAGCCCCAAAAGCACTTCTAATTGTCCCTGGAATCTGTTTTCTTTCTTTTTTTTTTTTTTTTAAGATTTTACTTATCCATTTGACAGAGATCACAAGCAGGCAGAGAGGCAGGCAGAGAGAGAGGAGGAAGCAGGCTCGCCACTGAGCAGAGAGCCCGATGCCGGGCTCGATCCCAGGACCCTGGGACCATGACCCGAGCCAAAGGCAGAGGCTTTAACCCACTGAGCCACCCAGGTGCCCCTGGAATCTGTTTTCGTACATCTATTTGGAGCTTATAGATGAGTGCTTGGTATTCCCAGATCTGACACATCAGACAGTATCATGGGAGGGTACACTGAACACCCCATCCCCATCTTGCTTTCCCTTTCCCAAACTGTCCTTTCTTGTCCATTCTACCCTCATCCCCATTCCTTGAAGACTGATGTCTAATCTGAGTGAATCACTCCATACTGACATTTCTGGTTCCCACTTATCCCCATGCAGGGATCATTATGTGGGCTGCCTTAAAGAGCCCTCTCTTCCAACACAGAATGTTTGTCAATTCCAGCATAGGGCTTTATGAGGCAGGAAAAGGCAGAGTGCCGATGAGAAGCTGGAAAGAAAATAGCAGGACCTCGGACCACATAGGGAGGACCTAGCCCCACAACAGCAGGAAAAAATGTCAGCTCCTGAGCAAAGTGGGATTTCTGTTTTTAAGAGTAAATATTGGGGCGCCTGGGTGGCTCAGTGGGTTAAAGCCTTTGCCTTTCGGCTCAGGTCATGATCTCAGGGTCCTGAAATAGAGCCCCGCATAGGGCTCTCTGCTCAGCAGGGTGTCTGCTTCCTCCTCTCTCTCTGCCTGCTTCTCTGCCTACTTGTGATTTCTGTCAAATAAATAAATAAAATCTTTTTTAAAAAAAGAGTAAATATTAGGGCTTTTACGTTTTTTCTATATTTTCTAAATTTTCTACATAAGAATAAATTAACATATTTTTCAAAAGAATGTGAAGATCGGTCTCATTTACACTTACTTGTAGTCCCAGGGGGAGATGGAGCGGTTCTGGAAATTTGAGATGGAAATACCCCGGTTTTGCCTGAGGATGCGGATGTCAACCCTCACACTGTTACCCTCCAGAGGAGGGCACAGGGCGGCATCCCCTGCTTTGGGGTTTTTCCAAGCTGCGACCTCCCTCAGGAAGGTGAGCCCCAACATCACCAGGAGCAGGGACTTGACCTGGAAAATAGAGAAGGTGGAGTTGGTTAGGGACTCAGGTGTCATTTGCTGGCAAGAGGCACCCCATGCTTTATCTGAACTCAGGATCCCCAGTGTTTATGGGCCCACAGCTTCTTTCTGAACCTCAGGTCCTCACCTGAAAATGGGAACAGTCACACATGAAGATATCAGGGTGCCAAACTGAGTAGTAAACTCATTAGCCTGGTGCTTGAGCCTCCCACAGTCTGAGAGCTCTTCAACAGTTGAACAGACAGGTATCAGGATCTGGGACTGGGTTTATTTTTTTTTTTTAAAGATTTTATTTATTTATTTGAGAGAGAGACAGTGAGAGAGAGCATGAGCTAGTAGAAGGTCAGAGGGAGAAGCAGACTCCCCATGGAGCTGGGAGCCCGATGTGGGACTCGATCCCGGGATTCCGGGATCATGACCTGAGCCGAAGGCAGTCGTCCAACCAACTGAGCCACCCAGGCGTCCCTGGGACTGGGTTTAAATCTCGACCTGGCCTCATCACTGAACCTCTGGTTTCTCTTCTTTCCAACTGGATTATAATAATTGCTTTATAATAATATTCACAAGATTAAATGTAATATTCCATATAAATCACCTATAAATTTATCTAATAAAGGGTTAATAAATGATAGTTGTTGTTTTTTTAAAGATTTTATTTATTTGACATACAGCGAGAGAAATCACAAGTAGGCAGAGAGGCAGGCAGAGAGAGAGGAGGAAGCAGGGTCTCCACTGAGCAAAGAACCCAATGTGGGACTCAATCCCAGAACCCTGGGATCATGACCTGAGCTGAAGGCAGAGGCTTAAATTAACCCAGTGAGCCACCCAGGTGCCCGATAGTTCTTGTTTTTATTTCCAAACTCATATTTCATGAATTCTCCACAAAATCCTTCCTCCCAGCCATCCCTCCACCTAGAATACACAGTCCCACCTCTACCTATCCAAATCCTACCCTTCCCTCAAGGCCTCACCCTAAGAGAAGACCTGGAGAAGACCAGGAACTGTCTCTCTAAAGTCATTCATTTAGAAATATGTTCATTTTCCTTAAATCATAAAGTACTTGCCATTTAGCATTGAATGCCACAGCATTCAAGTACCATGTCTTTATTGTCTGGAAATGTACTACTTTTGTCCAGGTCAGACAGGCACCCATTGGATTATAAGTTCCTGCAGGAGAACATACCACACAGAACCTGTACTCCACAAATACTTTCTGGATGAATGGAAGAGCAGGTGAGTGAATGAATGAACAAAACAATACAGTTAAATTCAAAACATTAAGAAAAACACTGCACAAAACCAGCTGCAGCAAAGTCCCGATTATCCACACTCCCTGAGAGAAGCAGGGCCATTCATGATGCACAACAACAGAGCATACGGAAACTACTTGTCTTTAGCTCTAAAACATATATTCTTTATACTTACATTGAAACATCGGTCTATTGGTGTTACGGGAATGCACAAGGAAAGAGAGCGCTCTGTGAAGACCTAGCTAAAAGAAGAGCTACAAATCTCTCCAGCTCCCCTTTGTTGCAACCACGTTCTGCTCACCCCACCATCACCACCCACACTTACTGGGGATGGACAAGGACCATCACCATCTCTCAACATAATGCAGAATAAATAAGGGCTGAAGCTGAGTTGCTTTCATTCTCTGGGTTCAGTGTTATTCAGGCTCACACCTTCCACGGATTAAGGCGGGGGGATGATTAGACATCTCTGTTTAGAGGACCTCCTTTTTATATTTTGCAGATGTTAGAGGTAAAAAATGACAAGAGTATGCAGAAAGGTCACGGTGTCAATTTCCTGTACAAAGGTAGCTGATACTAAAAAGAAGTTGAAAGCAAGATTGACTCTGATAAGCCTGAAGTAAGCTGATTTGCTTTCAGATAATGGGCACTTGTCTATTTTCATCTGCTACAATCATTCATTCATTCAACTCTTTCTTGACTCTGTATGTGGTAACTCAGGACACATGCTCTAAAGTCAGATGTCCTGAGTCCATAACTCAGTCAGGACTCTGACTAGCTGAAATTCAATTTTCTCCACCAGAAAATGTAAAGATTAAATGATATCACCCACATAAGGGAGGAAAAGCACTGCCAACACGTGTAAGGGTTCAGCACAGAGGGCTAGTAGGTCGACCTTGTCTGATGATGTACAATGGATAGGAAAGATGTGGAATTTGCCCTCAAGCATCTTCTGTTGGGACAAAGCGCTAAGAAATAAATTAAAAAATTGAAAGATACCTACTTAGACCAGAGGATTCTTAGCTTCCCAAGCCTTCCAATCACTTCCTTTGGTTTCTTAAGGAAATTCCTTCTGTGTGTTTCCTCTTTCCTCTTCAGTATCAAATGCACTGAGTCACCTCTAGCTTTCATTATCAAAGCTTTAAAGTCGCTGTATCTTTGGGTGATATGATTCAGCAATCATTTCCATACGTCTAACAAATCACTATATTTTCTTATGTTCTTAGAGTGTGTTAGAACACACCTTCACATCTTTGAATACTGGATTCTCACAACTCTCTCACCAGGTAGGTAGAGCTAGCATTAATTATCCCAATGAGACCGGTGAGAGTCATGCCTGGTAAGCAACAAACAGCTTGGTTGGATTCACTAGCCTGTTGGTATCAGCTGGGGGACTCAAACCTAGGTGTCAGTTCGGTTGCTATTGAAGTCCATTATTATTATCAAGATAGAGCCACTCATGGTGTTCAATCCTAGCTTTATCCCTCAGGAGGAGCCACGCATTGTAAGCAATGTGGCAGCTGTGTCAGAATTGCATAAACGTTGGAGGTCACAGAGCTCTTTATCAGGAAATCAGATGATGCCTGCAAATCACTCTAGTTTTCTCCACAAAGCTTTTGATCCGAAACTGTAGATTTTAGTGGTATGCGCCAGAGGCTTTGATATGGCTCTTGCTGATTCTTAAGAATGACATACACAGCACTTCTTCTCTGAAAGGTTCAGAGCATCTTATAGATATGAATTCCTATAGGTCACCTATGAGGCAGATAAATAGGTATCACTCCTAATCTGTACAACAGGAAACAGAAGCAAGAGAACACACCAGTGAAGGTGGGCACTATCAGGACATTGACAGCCTGACTCTACTGCAAGCTCACCTGAGACCATCTGAGTATTTGTCTCCTGAACTTCTCTGTCCTGTGTGCTCACCCCTGGGTAGGAATGTGCTGCAGAGTCTGGCCAGTTTCTAGGCCTATAGGAATTTGCCTCAACTACTTACTGAATATGTCCAACCGGCGTGCATCTCTCACCGTCTAATCCTATTCTAACACCCTTGCACTGTCATGTTTCTTGCAGATGGCCCAACAGAGTACCTCAAATAAACCAGAAACAGAAATGGCTTTGGTTAAGCCATTAAAAAAGCTATCCTACAGATTCTTTTAGTCACAATGGCTTCAAATTCAGGAATCTTGCCTCTGAACTATTCAAAGAGAAGCATACTGTACTGGATGTTGGTAAACCTAGATTCACATCCCAGTTCTTATGGACAGTACACAGTGATGTTAAATCACTTGGCCTAATTGAGCTGTTTTTCATCTGTATGATGGAGAAAGTAGTCCCAATCTACTTCCCTAGGTTGACAAGAGTTTCAGAGGAAAAAATAATAATATTATTAATATTAATATTTAATACATTGCATGTTTTCTCTATCCTTGTTGGTTAATATATTAAAATGAACTATTTACTAAAAACTAAGCCAGTTCAGAGTACATATCAGATTTAGTCATTTTCAATGATATCAATTAATCTCCCAAGAAAACCTCTGAGGGAAATACCATTATTATTCCCCTATATAGTTAAGGGAATAATTGTGCACAGAGCAGCTAAGTAATTTATTCCAAATCCCACATTACTAAGTAGAGGAGCCAGGTCTGTCTGACACCAAAGCCTGTGTTCCCTAACTATTGCACTTTGCTGCATTTCTGATATTCTCTACAACAATACATAAATATAACATAGTGCTATCATCACCATATGCCATGACCTTTTATGAAATCCAAGCTCTTTTAAGTTATAGGACTTGTAAATGGAGGGAAAAAAGAGGACTATTTAAGCCCAAAATATGGCATATAATTTCCCAAGCCCTGTTTTCAAGGCTCCTCTACGTTATATTCTTCCCAGTCTTTACCTGACTAATGCCGGGCGAGATTCTAAACCCAGGAGAAGTAGATTTCCATCATACTAACATCTCTATCTCTTCCTCCATGAGGAATGAGACAAAGCAAAATTCATCAGCTCTCTGAGACATAGCAACTTTCCCTCCTCTGGGAGCTATCCAAAGTTCAGTACTGAGGGGTTTCACTTCCTTCATCCTGGGCATTCTGTCTACTTGTAGTCTTAAGGGAATCATTAAAGTTTTTGGAACCCCACTTTCCTCGGCGAAAATACATATATACTATCCTAAAAGGCTGGAAGTCCCCATGATGAGCTAAGAGTTTCAGACCAATCTAAGTCTATCATGGTGGCCGCAGAGGAGATCATGTCCTACTGTCTCTGCCACCAGACGTGAGCAAGCTACCAACTACCCATGCAAAAGCCACCCTGTGAAGACCTATGTTTTGCACCCCATTATAACTTCTAGTTATTTGTTCTTTTTCTCCACCAAACAGGGGTCAAAATTAAAGTCAGTTCTGTCCTTAAGAAATGTCCCCAATAAAGACACCAATCAGGCCTAATTACCGAGGAATTTGCTCTCCCCAAATCCTAGGGATGACAGCTGCAAAAGAAAGAATTATTTTTACTCACCATGGCCATGTTGCGCAGGAAGGTCATCATCATTTTGCTCTGGTTGCCTGCTTTGTGTAGTAAATTCTTCCTGTGTGTGTGACACCCTGTATATGCCTGTGCTGTGTCAATGAGAGTACCTGTCGGTTTTATACCAATCACTGTCCCTATTTCGATTGACCTCCTTACTGTCTTAGTTGTGGTTACCCCAG
The DNA here is from genome assembly GCF_902655055.1 of Lutra lutra. Lineage (NCBI taxonomy): Eukaryota > Metazoa > Chordata > Mammalia > Carnivora > Mustelidae > Lutra > Lutra lutra. Next base: position 53,735,753 of record NC_062283.1, on the reverse strand, counting down.
AGTTACTGACGAATGTAGTTTTTTTTTTTCTATTCCACTTCCTGAAGGGGAATCAGAGAGGGACCCTAAAAGGGGATGACAGAAAAAGGACCAAATCTTCCTTTTCTTCCACCCCCCTTGTCCTCAAATTACAGTAAAATTCTTAACTTACTACAGAGATGAACCAAATTACAAATAATTGCTGCCATGATCTTTTATGTCCTCCCCAAATGGCTAACGACTCTTGTCACGCACCACATGTTCTACTTTCCAGTCATGCGATATGAACCACAATTTAAGAGGGAGATATGTCATCCTTAGAGGGTCCTTGGTATTAAATGAGAGCACTATCTTTAGCTCTGTTTTATAAATGGGAAAACAAAACCAAAGAAATTAATGACATCAGTAAGAGACTCAGAATTATATCCACAGGTAGCTTCATAGATTCCCTGAACAAATTCTATTTTAATCCCATGCTTTAAATCCTACTTATGCTTAATAAGTAATCATGTTCATAAAACATATAATTGACCATTATCTTGGCCATGCTGACTGAGGACTTTTTTTAGCAGAAATGAATTAGCAAGTAGAGCCTTTGAATGCTCTAACATAATTTTAAATGACCTACAGAAAGTTAATTTTTCTCTGTTCCATTTAAGTCAACAAAGTTTTATTGAGTATATACTATATGTCTGGTAATGTATTCTAGGGATACACAGATATTTCTAAATTAACAGTAGCTTTTTTTTTTTTTTTTGTCTCCAGTAGGATCAGGGGAAAATTACACATTCCTTTAAAAAGGCAGGGCAGGGCACCTGGGTGGCTCATTGGGTTAAAGCCTCTGCTTTGGGCTCAGGTCATGATCCCAGGGTCCTGGAATCGAGCCCCGCCTCAGGCTCTCTGTTCAGCAGGAAGCCTGCTACCTGCCCCCCACCCCCTCCCCACCACCTGCCTCTCTGCCTACTTGTGATCTCTGTCTGTCAAATAAATCAATAAAATCTTTTAAAAAAGTAAAATAAAAAGGGAAGGCATATTCTAGCAGGTAAGTTATCTTTCTCTATCACAACATGTTTGAAAAACTTTCCTCCATTTTCTTTAAGTGGAGGAAATGAAAAGGAATCAGCTCTTGGGTTCTTTGGAAGCCCCTCCAAGACTGATTGAAATTCTTCTGTGGTCATGAGCTTTCATCCACATCTCTCCTCCCCATGCCTGTGGATTCTTCTCTACACCCTACCCAGATCAATGAGAAGTTTAACTCCTATAAGAAGGCTCCCTTGAATCATCCCCTCAGGCATCTTTCCCTTCCTTGTGACCTCTGTGCTCATATTAATCTATTTCATACTTGTGAGTATGCTTTAGGAGGGTTTTCTGAGGACTTAGGGAAACTTTAGTTCCTTCTCCCCAGTGATCTCTACCAGCCTCCTTCTCTAAATATACATCCCCAAATATATGACCTAAATTAAAACTGTACATTTTCTATACATACACAGATTCAAGACAAGTCCGCTAGCTGACCGTTTCCAGCCAGACTGAAGCTCCTGAGCCCGACATATAGAGAATTTTCAAGGCCGGGCCAGTTATGTCCTTCCATGAACTCAGGGAAGCTAGCACATAAATCAAGAGCCATGTTTTCAAAATTGCTAATTATCAATCGTGCTACCAGAGCAATATATGCAATAGACCCTTCAAAGGATATTAAATTGAGTGGGTTGAGTTACTCTCTTTCTTCAGTGGTCTCTTCTCCATTTAGAGCCAAATCGAAATGCATAGAAGACTACACCAGCTCTCTTGAAAGAAGGAGCAAGTCACTTTGAACGAAGAGTACATAATTTGGGGCACCTGGGTGGCTCAGGCAGTTGAGCATCTGACTCTTGACTGCAGCTCAGGTCATGATCTCAGGATCGTGAGATCGAATCCCATGATGGGCTCTGTGCTCAGCATGGAGTCTGCTTGGATTCTCTCTCCCTCTTCCTCTGCCCCTTCTATTCACACTCTTGATCTTGTTCTCTAAAATAAACAAATACATACATACAATCTTTAAAGAGTGCCCGATTTGGGGCACCTGGGTGGCTCAGTGGGTTAAAGCCTCTGCCTTCGGCTCAGGTCATGAACCCAGGGTCCTGGGATCGAGCCCCGCATCAGGCTCTCTGCTCAGCAGGGAGCCTGCTTCCTCCTCTCTCTCTGCTTGCCTCTCTGCCTACTTGTGATCTCTGTCTGTCCAGTAAATAAATAAAATCTTTAAAAAAAATAAAAAATAAAAAAATAAAGAGTGCCCGATTCAACACAGGAGGATTTGCTGCATTGCAGAGGAGAATTAAAGGGCCCTTTATGTAAGATGGAAACTGACCTTTCACATCCAGCCGTCACAAAGTTTTCCCTCATCAAGCTAAAAATAAGTAACTCACCAGGATGTCAAACTAGTAACCAGCTATCACCAAGTTCAAACTGAATCAAAAGATCCAGATCATCATTTCAGCTAACATTTATTGAGCACTTCTTACACTGTAAATTATGTGCCAATACTAAGGATACAATAATGAATATATGATTAATACACAGCTGGTTATGGTGGAAGCCCGTCGTGACTACCTATGCCTCACCCATGACCCAAGCTGTTACCTTTCAGAGTTTCAGTCATACACACGGAGCTGTCACTCAACTCATTGACCACCAGGACACTCTACACCCAAATCCAAGAACCCACAGAAAGAGATGGCAGATGATGTTGTAGTTCCAAGAATGAGTTACACACAGCCTCACATGTGGTAAAATATTATAGCTGGTCAAACATTCAAGTTAGCAAGATTTTTTTTATGCCCTACCATGTGCCAGGGAGCCATGCTACATATTTTGGGGGCTACTCTTACTGGAAATAGACTGTACAATTATAGTCTCTACCTTAATGAATTTAAAATCTAGTTAGGGAAGGAAAGCAGATATGCCAAATTAACTGATAAGATAATAACATGAGAGGCCTAGGATATTGATAGTTAAATGTACACATTTAGCTTACATTGGAGAGACTTTATCCTTAAAAAAAGTACATCTAGGGGCACCTGGGTGGCTCAGTTGGTTAAGCAGCTGCCTTCGGCTCAGATCATGATTCTGGGGTCCTGGGATCAAGCCCCGCGTCAGGCTCCCTGCTAGCAGAGAGGCTACTTCTCTCTCTCCCTCTGCTTGCTGCTCTGCTTACTTGTGCTCTCTTTCTACCTCTCTGTCAAATAAATAAATAAAATCTTAAAAAAAGAAAAGTACATCTAATCAAGCTATGCAGTCATAATCTGGCAGTATATATGTGGATATAGAAATTGATCCCTAGAAGAGAGGAGCACCACAGCAAAAGGCTAAAATAGCAGCATGATCAGTAATGGCCATGCAGCAGGCTGCGATGACTGGGCAATTGTAGGCTAGATTAACAAGGATCCAAGTTGTGCAATGGCAAAACAGTTAGGAAAATTATTACCTGCGATAACCTAGAGGTACAATAAGAGCTGTAGAGGAAAAGATTGGAAAACAGAAGTTTAGTTGTGTATGTCAGATGCTATTGTCTGTATTTGACAAGGTAACAGAAGAAAGAGTTGGCAAGTTTACAAATGAAAAGGAAGAGAATGAAGATAGTCCAGAAATTCGGAGCCTTAAAAAAAAACACACACACACGGGGCACCTGGGTGGCTCAGTTGGTTAAAGCCTCTGCCTTTGGCTCAGATCATGATCCCAGGGTCCTGGGGTCGAGCCCCGCATCTGTCTGCCTCTCTGCCTACTTGTGATCTCTGTCTGTCAAATAAATAAAATCTTTAAACACACACACACACAAAACCCAACTATTTCTATCCTCCAAAAACAAAAGACTGAAAAAGCCTTTCAAGGGAAAAATGCCCAATAAAACTTTCAACCAAATAAACTTCCTATAGGCAAGAATCAAAATGAAGTATCTAGTGAATGCCTTTAATTGGGTAAAAGGACTCAGAATAAAGAATTTAAGGGTATAGTTCTAGTAAACTACCACTAAATCAAGAGAGGGAAAGAGACTTACAGGAATGAAAAAGCAAAGAAATACAGAGTTCTAGGAATTATACCATGAAAAGAACCAACTTAGATAAAAGTTTACTAAGTTTTTGAGAGTTCTCAAAGTTAGTCACAAACCAGCTCTCAGTCCTGTTACCAACCAGGAGCAGGAAGTAAGGCCCCAAGGAAGGTATATTCGCCAACACTGTTTCAGATGAAGCCAGAGATTACTGGGGGAAGAAAACTCCCAGGAACCACAGGTGCACTTGGGAGGTGGGCCCCTCTCAAAAAACGGAATCAGGGTCTAATCAAACATGCTCTGGCTATGGGATCCCCACCATGTCAACAAAGCAGGTTTCAAGGTTGCTATAAACAAAAACTATTATGCACCTCCCATTCTTTCTCTTTCCAAATTGAAGTGTTATATCCCAGTCTAAACTGACTGATAGAAACAAGTAATTTTACAGGCGTTTCTGTTTCTTTTCATTTTTTTAAAGATTTTATTTATTTATTTATTTATTAAATTTATTTATTTGACAGAGATCACAAATAAAGAGGCAGGCAGAGAGAGAGGGAGAAGCAGGCTTCCTGCTGAGCAGAGAGCCCCATGCAGGGCTCCATCCCAGGACCCTGGGATCATGACCTGAGCCGAAGGCAGAGGCCTAACCCACTGAGCCACCCAGGCTCCCCTATTTTCATTTTTTTTTTAATTGGAGCTCTGACTCCTTATCAAAATAGCCAGCTAAATGATAGTACCAATATACTAGGTCTACAGAATAAGGAATTAAATGCAAAAAATAAACTGAGATGATCATTTACTATCTTATTCACTAAACACAAGCTATTAGTATATAATTTACTTTAACCTCAGTCTTACCTCCGAATGATATTAAAACACTGCCTTCTAATTTCCCTGAAGCACTTATTTATGTTAGTCAGATCTTTCTGAATACAGGTTAAGAACATTGGGTCAGAATGGCCTCAAAACGTTATGGCTTTTAACGCCCATCTTCAAGTTTCTTGCAGCCCTTCTCCTCCTCAACCATAAAAATTCTTCCTCTGGGGGCGCCTGGGTGGCTCAGTGGGTTAAGCCGCTGCCTTCGGCTCAGGTCACGATCTCAGGGTCCTGGGATCGAGCCCCGCATCGGGCTCTCTGCTCAGCAGGGAGCCTGCTTCCTCCTCTCTCTCTGCCTGCCTCTCTGCCTGCTTGTGATCTCTCTCTCTGTCAAATAAATAAATAAAATCTTTAAAAAAAAAAAATTCTTCCTCTGCCTAGGCTATTCAAACAAATCACACACATGGTTTATTTGCATTTTTAGCCCTAGATCATTTAGAGAGTCCATGTCCCATGCTTCCCTCTTATAACCTGACCTCTCCGTCCCCTGTTGAAGAAAACCATGTGGTAGCGTGACTGCGTCTGTGACAGGTGTACAGCTACAGACCCCACAAACTCTACACAATCCTTTTTACCTCTTTTTACTACAGAACGTTATTTCCAGTTCCAGGATTCTTTGTGCCTGTTCATTCGGTTTTACCTATTTTGTTTGAAGCTGAATTTCAACTCATTATGTGCTTTCCAGAATCTCCAGAAAATCACACTCTACAGCAACCAACCCCCCCCCCCCTTTTTAAGTGGAACACACTTTCACTGTGAAAAGATTTTCAGGAACAAAACAACTTTACTTTTGATTGAACCCCTAGAAAGAGCTTCTTTTAATGATCATGTGTCAATTAACATATTGTGTCAGGATTCTCACACACTTAAGTCTGTGGGCATAAGAATTATGTGGGGCTTAGTTCAACAGGAATAAAAAACACAAAAAGCCCTCCTTTCACTCTTCTCTGTGTTTCTATATCTGTGTGTATGTGTGTGTGTGTGTGTTCTGTCTGTCTAAAAAAAAGTACAGGGGCACCTGAGTGGCTCAGTGGGTTAAAGCCTCTGCCTCCAGCTCAGGTCATGATCCCGGGGTCCTGGGATAGAGCCCTGCATCGGGCTCTCTGCTCAGTGGGGAGCCTCTTCCCTTCCTCTCTCTCCACCTGCCTCTCTGCCTACTTGTGGTCTCTGTCTGTCAAAGAAATAAATAAAATCTTTAAAAAAAATTAAAAATTAAAAAAGTGGGACGCCTGGGTGGCTCAGTTGGTTGGACAACTGCCTTCGGCTCAGGTCATGATCCTGGAGTCCCGGGATCGAATCCCACATCGGGCTCCCAGCTCCACGGGGAGTCTGCTTCTCTCTCTGACCTTCTCCTCGCTCATGCTCTCTCTCACTGTCTCTCTCTCAAATAAATAAATAAAATCTTTAAAAAAAAATTTAAAAAGTACAATTCCTGATCCTCTGAGGAAAAAATGAACATGTGTGAAGGATTGCAGTGCAGAGAGATAAAGAAAGAGGACTGGAGACAAAAGTTGGTGAAGAAGGAAAGTAAAAGGGAAGGGAAAGACTTGGCAAAGGAGTTTCCCCACAGTGCTGAGGGAGAATCCTGGATGAAACAGGGTTGAGGTCACTACAGAAAGTTCCAAATTCTGAATCTCTTCTCTGGACTCTGGAAACTTTTTGCATCAGAGTTTTATCTCCTTGTTAACAAAAACATCATTTATCAAATGCCCACTCTGTGTGAGTCACTGTCCTGGGCACCTAAACTAACATGGGTAAGAAGAAAATTAAAAGTACTGTCCATATGGAAAGAACCTAGATGTCCATCTACAGACGAATGGATAAAGAAGATGTGGTATATATACACAATGGAATACTATGCAGCCATCAAAAGAAATGAAATCTTGCCATTTGCCACGACGTGGATGGAACTAGAGGGTATCATGCTTAGTGAAATAAGTCAATCGGAGAAAGACAACTATCATATGATCTCCCTGATATGAGGGAGAGGAGATGCAACATGGGGGGTCGAGGGGGTAGGAGAAGAGTAAATGAAACAAGATGGGATTGGGAGGGAGACAAACCATAAGTGACTCTTAATCTCACAAAACAAACTGAGGGTTGATGGGGGGAGGGGGTTGGGAGAGGGGGTGGGGTTATGGATATCGGGGAGGGTATGTGCTATGGTGAGTGTTGTGAAGTGTGTAAACCTGGCGATTCGCAGACCTGTACCCCTGGGGATAAAAATATATGTTTATAAAGCTGTAAAAAAAAAAAAAAAAAAAAAGAAAGAAAGGATGAATCCCCAAGTTTTGTAGCAACATGGACGGGACTGGAAGAGATTATGCTGAGTGAAATAAGTCAAGCAGAGAGAGTCAATTATCATATGGTTTCACTTATTTGTGGAGCATAACAAATAGCATGGAGGACAAGGGGAGATGGAGAGGAGAAGGGAGTTGAGGGAAATTGGAAGGGGAGGTGAACCATGAGAGACTATGGACTCTGAAAAACGATCTGAGAATTTTGAAGGGGTGGGGGGTGGGAGGTTGGGGGCACCAGGTTGTGGGTATTGTAGAGGGCACGGATTGCATGGAGCACTGGGTGTGGTGCAAAAATAATGAATACTGTTATGCTGAAAAAAATTAAAAAATTAAAAAAAAAAAAAAAAAAAAGTACTGTCCAAAAAAAAGAAGGAAATTACCAGGACAGTTTCCTCCATGCAGGAGTGCCATGAATTTTATATCAGACCAGGTGTCACCTCTGTCCTGGAGACAGCTTATCATGGGCCTTTGGGGAGGTGCAGAGATAGAGCCTTCCTCTATCCAGGGTAAATAGAGAGAGGAAAATGCTATTCTTCCAGGATTGAAACTAAGAGGGAAGGTGCTACGCGTACAAACAGGAATCTGAGTTATCCTTGGAGGGACAAGAAATGAGGGATGCCAGCAAGAAAGTGCTGACAGAGCAGGGAAACTTTAGAGTCATGAGCCCAGTCTTTGAGGTATTTCTGTGCTGACATTGTGCTTTAATTCTCTTCCATTAATTTCAGGCCTAAAATTGTTTGTACACAAAGGAGTTCCACGATGACAACATAGCGGCCAAGTGAGGCGGAGAGAGGACACAGCCATCTCAGAAACAGAGGCAGCAGGAGTGGAGCAAGCAAACACTTGCAGTGAGAAAGTAAGCATGCTCCCATGCCCTCATCATCCAGGACAGCCTGGCTGCTCGATTTGGTCCCGGGAACTCGTTAAAAAGGCAGAATCTCAGGGCATCTGGTTGGCTCAGGCTCAGTCTGCTGTGCTTCTCACCCTTGGTTTTGGCTCAGGTGGGGATCTCAGGATTGAGCCCTGCATCAGGCTCTGCACAAAGCATGGAGTCTGCTCAAAATTCTCTCTCTCCCTCTGCCTCTCATCCCTGCATGTTCTCTTTCTCCCAAATAATAAATAAATAAATCTTTTTTAAAAATTATTTTATTTAATTATTTGACAGAGGGAGAGAGAGAGACCACAAGTGGGTAGAGAGACAGAGAGATAGTGAGGGGGAAGCAGGCCCCCCGCTGAGCAGAGAGCTGGATGTGGGGCTCAATCCCAGGACCCTGAGATCATGACCCAAGCCGAAAGCAGAGGCTTTAACCCACTGAGCCACCCAGGTGCCCCAATAAATAAATAAATCTTAAAAAAAAAAAAGGGTAGAATCTTAGTTGACAAATATTAACTAAACTTATTGTGATAATCATTTTGCAATGTATACAAATATCAAATTGTACACTTGAAATGAATATAATGTCATCTATCAATTATATCTCAATTAAAAAGAAAAGCAAAGGAAATAGTGTACACTAAAAGAAATTAAAATAGAAAATATATGAAAAAATAGTTTAACCTCAAGAGTAATCATAGTAATGCAAATTAAACCAAGATAACTATAGCCTATCAAATTGGCATAGATTTTGAAACATGCCATATGAATAGAATAGGGAAAAGGGGCATTTTCAGTATTACAGTTAGGGCTGGTTTTCGTATAATTTGGGGTAGGTCATTTAATAATATGGAGCAAAAACCTAAAATAAAAAAGGTCCACCCCTGGGAACTGTTCTAAAGAAATAGAGATGCACTCAAATAGCCACATACAAGGATATTTAGTGGGGAAAATTGAAAATGCCCTAGATTTCCAACAGTAGAGTAGTGATTAAGTAAATGTCAGCATACAGAATGATAGAATTTTTATAGAATTGAAATTGTTTTCTAAGAAAATTCAGTAACATTAAAAATACCTCTGTTGTATAACATTTGTTGAAAATACCAAGACACAGTTCATATGATACAGGATTTTACTCTTTATATAGAGACACATACATACGATGTACACGCGTATGTGTGTGTATGTGTACATGTAAATGTACACTTACAGAAAAGTGTCTGAAAATATATGCAAAAAAAGAAAAATGTAACATCTTTGGCCCCCACCCCAAACCTATTGAACTTGCCTCTGCATTTACGTGAGAGTCCCATTACATGAAAGGCTGGGATGATGCACTGCTTTACGGAACATTTAAAAAGTACGAAACTTCCCGTAAAATCACAGTGGGGCTCACTTGATGCATTACATTCTCTGAAACGGAAACAGAGAGTCAAGTGTCCTGGAAAAGTGATTGGGACAAGAAAACCTGAGCCTTAAATCTCAAACTTGTCTGCCCTCATAGCTAAGAACCATAAGGTTCCTTGGTGAGGGCAGGATGAAGGGAATACTAGGATAGTGGGGTTGTTCCATGTCATAATTCAGCAACAGCTGCTTTAGGCTTGGCCTAACCAAGCTACCCACAGGCTAGCTGCAAGCAACTCAGGTTTCGTGCAGACTTTCACTTACTCAGCAGCCAAGCTGATTTCCTGCAATGAGGTGGATGGAATTAGTCAACATAAGACCCGAACGCCGATGCCTGGGGAAAGCCCGAGTGAGTGTCTGTCAAATGCTGTCGAATTTTTCTGGCTTCCTCCCACTAAAATTTCTCCTCAGCTTGTTTCTACCGGGGTCATACAGGAACCAGGGATCAGCAACGTTTGCTCCTGGACTTCCCCGCTGCTGTCATACAGACAACCAGCAAAGTTCTGGGGCGGTGACTTGGGATGACAAATCTAGCCCCAGAAAGATGACCTTGCACTCCATTCTTGGCTCTAGGTTAAATTCCCAATTCCTTAGACACTGACCCAAGTCTAATGAGTGGCCCCAGCCCAGTTCATTAAAGAAAGTCCCCTTCCCAAACTTGCCACGTGAGGGAAACTCATTTTTTAGCATCTGCTCCACAAAATGTTCTGTTATTTCTGAGCGCTTGCTCTCTTTCTTGTTTCTTCCACCTAATTTCTTGCTAATGAAAAGAATCAGAGTATGCCACCATAAAATGTGCAGAAAAACCTCTCTGGCCCACACCCTGGTCTTTCCGTCTAAATGCAAGGCATACATTTCCCTTTATAAAGGCGTCTCCCTCTCCCATTATGAGGAAGAGGAGGGTAACTCTTAATCATGGGAGGAAACTCCTTTCAATGGTGCAGTCCCAACTGGAGTCTGAATAACAAATTCTTCTAAATATTCCTATCTTTTATTAGTTTCCCCCATATACCTACCTTCCCATAATTTACTTCCCCTAGAAGTCCAATCTTCTGTCTAGTTACTTCTCCACAGTTTATCACTCTTTGTTAAAACCAAGTATGAGGGGTCCCTGGGTGGCTCAGGTCATGATCTTAGGGTCCTAGGATGGAGCCCCACGTCAGCCCCACGTCTGCTCAGTGGGACGCCTGCTTCTCCCTCTCTCTCTGCCTGCCTCTCTGCCTACCTATGATCTCTCTCTCTGTCAAATAAATAAATAAAATCTTAAAAAAAAAAATGAGACCTGACATCTAACCACTTCTTTGGTCCTTCATATCTCTTCTTCATATGAAGCCCTCCATATACATAAATAATAAACCCTTTTTCCTATTAATTTGTCTTTTGTCAGCTTAATTTACAGAGCCTGAGTGCAGGACCTAAGAGGGTATGGAAGAAAGATTTTCTTCCCCCACATTGCTCTCAATTCCTAATAGATCAGATGGGCTGCCCCAAAAATTATTAAAGAGGGTTATTTTGAACAAGAGAAAACTTAAAGACACATAATATTGTTTTCAAGTATTTGGAAGTTTTCAAATGGAGAGAAATTAGACTGTCACCAGAAGATCACAGCAAGATGTTGGGGACTATCAGGTAGTGACATTCCAGAGGGCGATCATGTATCAGGGGGCTTTTAGATTGGACCTCCTTCAAAGTCTCTTCAAATTTGGGATCCTATGAAAAGTGAAACCAAAAAAAAAAAAAATTGATATTTTAATTAAACATACCCGCAATCTCAGTCTTGGGAGTGGGGGTGTTTATGAGTGTGCACACGTGGGTGGATACAGTTATGTATCTTCTGCCCTTTTCTTCAGTTTTTTCCTCTTTCTATGGAAAACAATCACATGACTCCAAATGCTAAAAATTCTAAGTATGTTTCCCACAGATATCCAGGTTAAGAAAAGAATAACTTGGGGGTGGGGGGAAGACCAGAGAAAGAGCACCTAAACAACCACCCTTCTGAGAAATGTATTACTTTCACTCCTGCATGGGACTGACTCACAATGATGACTCTCGGAGCTCCCCTCATCTGAGTAGCAACATTGTAGGGTGGTGGGATGAAATGGGTTTCCTGCAAGGGGCGGCTCATCGTTGCAGAGGTGAAGGACTACAGGGGACACGTGGAAGAAGGATGGAGGAGGAGGAATGGAGAGGGGAAGGGACGTGGGAAGGAAAAGCTCTTTCTCTGCCTGCCTCTCTGCCTGCTTGTGTTCTCTGTCAAATAAATAAATAAATAATCTTTAAAAATTTAAAAAAAAAAAGGAAGGAAGGAGAGCGATTCTAATATTAATAGCCTTAGATGGTGGGGAAAGCCCTAGAGCTCACAAAGCATTTTCATATACTTGATTTTATTTGCCTCTCAAGACAACTGCACAAGGAAAAGATAAATGTCTCCAATTCACAAGTTAAGAAATTGAGACTAAAAAACACATGGCAACTGTCCAAAGCAATGCAGCTATCAAATAAGAGTTTACAGTTCAAAACAGAGCTTCTGACCCCAAGCCCAGAGAGGTAATGCAGATACAGGCTGGAGAGAAATTTACAACAAAGATGCCCAGGGCACAGTGGAAGGGAGAGCAGCTGTCAGACGATCAGACTTGCAGTGAGCCGCATCTTCTAAGTGATGTTTGGACTGGAGTCAGGACACCTGAGTGACTCTGCCTATTCTCTGAAGATGAGGAGAAATAAAACCAGCCTTTGACTCGTTTGATTCTGAACCTTTTTAGCCTTTGCACATTGTCTTACACACATTTATCTGGGTGTGAACAAGATAAATGGAAACAAGAGCAGGCCAGATGGTTTCAGTGACAGCTCTTAAGATACCTTGCTCTGCTGACTTTTCATGTGCAGTTCCCAATGACATAGCGATGGGAAGTTGCCTTCTCTGCACTTGATGTTTGTAATGATAGAATTTTTAAAGCAATTCCATTAGTGAATTGCAAGTACTACGGAAGGTATTACATGAGAAGTACATAGTGTGAGATCTTAAAAATTTATTTCAAATCCTAACCAGAGTAAACTGGGGAATTTAAAAAGGTGTTGGTGGGGGTGAGCAAGATAGCCAATGTCAGCGAGGGTATCAGACAAAGGGCATCCCTCGTACATACACGTGGGGATACAAATTAGTAATTTAGTGAAACATATCTAAAACTTTAGTAATGTTCATATTTTTTAAAGTCTTTTTTATTTTAAAGATTTTATTTATTTATTTGACAGAGAGAGATCACAAGTAGGCAGAGAGGCAGGCAGAGAGAGAGAGGGAGAAGCAGGCTCCCTGCTGAGCAGAGAGCCTGATGCGGGGCTCGATCCCAGGACCCTGAGATCATGACCTGAGCTGAAGGCAGAGGCTTAACCCACTGAGCCACCCAGGCGCCCAGTAATGTTCATATTTTTGATCCAACAATTATACTTCTACGAAATCATCCTAAGGAAGTAAATAAGTATGTACATAAAAATTGGGCAACAGGGCTGTTCAACACAGTATTATTTATAATACTGATACATGAAATATTACATTTCATATTAAATAAATATTAATTAAAATACATGAAAAATTAATAGCAACAAATGCCCAACTATACAGGTATATATATACATTGGGGAAAAAAAAAACAAGGTGTATTTTCTATGGGTGACTAGATTACAGGTGCTCCTATCGACTTATGGTTATTTTCTAGGGTTTCTCTAATGAAAAGATTCTGGTTTTTTTTTTTTAGATTTTATTTATTTATTTACTTATTTATTTATTTATTTGACACAGAGAGAGAGAGAGAGATCACAAGTAAGCAGAGAGGCAGGCAGAGAGAGAGGAGGAAGCAGGATCCCCGTGGAGCAGAGAGCCCAATGTGGGGCTCGATCCCAGGACCCTGGGATCATGACCTGGGCTGAAGGCAGAGGCTTTAACCCACTGAGCTACCCAGGTGCCCTAAGATTGTTTTTATAATAAAAAATTATACTTGTTTTAGTTTTTAAAAAAATTGTAAACAGGTCCAGAATCGTAGTTTCCTGGTAACTGTAGCACCCTCCCTAGCACAAACTTTGTGAGATGGTATGAAATAGCAAATATCAGTTATTGCTATATAGGCTTCCAAGGGCAAAGTGTTGAGAGCATCACCGATGGTAGAAGGTCCTCAGTTTCCTCTCTGCATCCTGGTGCCTGGGCTGTCATACCAGCTCTACTCACAGACATAGTTGGGACCACCTCCAGCTCCTTAAAGTAGTCTCAGCCCTTTGAGGGCAGCAGCACGATATCATGGTTAAACTACAGTAGTTAAGAACCAAGATAGCCCTGATTTTGAATCTGGACTTGACCAGATACTAGGTAGAAGGCCCTAGGCTAATTCTCTGACCACTCTAAGCCTACTGCTTCTTCAGAGAAATTCAGAGAGTAAAACGAATTTCAGAGGATGGTAGGGAAGATTTAATGAGATGATTTCCATGGCACTTTGTATATACAGCAAGCTCTTAACAGGGTCAGCCCTTCTCAGCTGCCCCACTCACTAAGTATGGGGATGGAGCAGCTGTTTCTGGCAGTTAGTTTGCTAGGGAGCTTGGAACCTGTATACAGCATCCCTCTGATAATTCTAGTTTGCTAAGTGTTTTATTATCCATTCAAGTTAAATGTCACATGTACTTTCACTTCTTCTGCAGGATTTTCAGAACTCTGACTTTCAATTCAAAGTTTCAAAACATTCTTACTCCTTAAATCCCTACCATCATTTGTTAATCTCAATCTTAAATGGCTCATCTGTAACTTGCTAGTTTCGCTGGGTATATTGTGAGGTGTCACTTTCAAAACTGGTTTTAAAGTTCATCAAGAATAAATTATAATAGTTATAGTAAGGTAGTAAAATAATTTTTGTTCTCTATTTTGCCCATTATGTTTTATTAAACACAATAACATTTCTTAAAAGATTTTATTTGCCAGAAAGAGAGAGAGCACAAGCAGGAAGAACGGCAGGCAGAAAGAGAAGCAGGCTCCCCACCAAGCAGGGAGCCCGATACGGGACTCGACTCCAGGACCCTGGGATCATGACCTGAGTTGAAGGCAGACACTTAACCAACTGAGCTACCAAGCATCCCAGTCACAGTAACATTTTAACAAATAGAACTATGGGGGCATCTGGGTGGCTCAGTCGTTAATCATCTGCCTTCGGTTTAGGTCACCATCCCAGGGTCCTAGGATTGAGCCCCACATCGGGCTCCCTGCTCAGCCAGAAGCCTGCTTCTCCCATTCCCTCTGCTTGTATTCTCTCTCTCACTGTGTCTCTGTCAAATAAATAAAATCTTTAAAAAAAAGAACTAGGGGCGCCTGGGTGGCTCAGTGGGTTAAACGGCTCGGGTCATGATCCCAGGGTCCTGGGATCGAGCCCCGCATCGGGTTCTCTGCTCAGCAGGGAGGCTGCTTCCTCCTCTCTCTCTGCCTGCCTCTCTGCCTACTTGTGATCTCTGTCTGTCAAATAAATAAATAAAATCTTAAAAAAAAAAAAAAAGGAACTATAGTTCATAGTTCAACTCCAACTTTAGGCTATATTTTTGGATATTTTATCCAACTTTCTTACAGCTCTCATTCAGGACTCCATCCACTTAAATTAAGAGAATAGTAGCACACATATGTAAGATGGCATGAGCCAACCTTTCTGTCAAGGTTAGATGTTGGTACTTAAAGGTAGGAAGGCTTAGCTTGCCACCAAAAGTTCATACTGTGAGAACAATTATCAGAATGGAAGATCTCAGCAGAGGCTAATATCCTCCTTTAAGCTATGGAAACACACTCAGGGCTTAAGAGTAAGAATATTTCAGAAAAGAACTTAGAATCTTCATTTTCTCCCTTGAGAATAGACTAATGAGAATGAGCTAGGATTACATGCTGGTTAATATCAGGCCAGATAGGGGCGCCTGGGTGGCTCAGTGGGTTAAAGCCTCTGCCTTCGGCTCGGGTCATGGTCTCTGTCTGTCAAATAAATAAATACAATCTTTAAAATATAAATATATATATATATATATATATATATATATCGGGCCAGATAGAAACCAGCACTCATCACTGAGGCATCAGACCCGACAAAGAAAGTGAACTAGGTTCATATTTCAGCAAATTAAAATGAAGTCAAACAAAAACAAATTTTATTCTAAAAATTTTCTAGGAATTAAATGAAACCCCTTGAGATAAATGGAAACATCCCAGAGTTCTAATCACAAAATAGAGAAGCCCCCAAATCACAACCCTCAAAAAGGATTTTTTTTTTTAATATTTTATTTATTTGACAGACAGAAATCACAACTAGGCAGAGAGGCAGGCAGAGAGAGAGGAGGAAGCAGGCTCCCCGTGGAGCAGAGAGCCCAATGCAGGGCTCGATCCCAGGACCCTGGGATCATGACCTGAGCCAAAGGCAGGCGCCCCTCAAAAAGGATTTAACAAGATGCTAGGAGACTCATTCTGACCCGCCTCCAAGTGGTGCCAAGGCCAATTACGTGCAAGTGGTGCCAAGGCCAATAACGTGTCTTGTGGGTAGACCTGACACTGGGTGCTGAGAGTCATACACATTACCAGAAGGGACCTCAGAGCACCTATTTCAACCACCTCCCTTCCCAGATAAAGAAACCAAGCATTTCCCTCTAAGGAAGTGGCTTGCCCAGTCTGGCTCGATAACTCAGCCTCAGTAGGTCAGAAAAGGAACTCAAAGGCAGTGCTCTTGATTCCCAGTGCAGGGCTCATTTCCTCAGCCAACTCTGGGCTCTCTGAAGAGATTTCCTGTGCAACCCATGCAAAGCCCTCCACCTCCCCTCTTCCCTACTCTGAAGCTCAAGTGGTGACACCTGACTCCTAGGAGAGGGGAGCGACCTGGCAGGGGAGGCGGAGAGCTCCCAAAGAGCTCTCGCCAGAACGGAGTACGGAGGCAGCCAGTACACAGGTCACTAGCACCTGCCTTATTCCACTAACCAAAGCCTTTGGGGAAACCTGACCTCAGGAAGTCTGGAATCATTAGGATCACTGGGCATTGAAAACTTAGGAAAAATGAGAAGGGCATAACCTATCTGGTTTCTGTGAGCCTTTCTCCTCATTACCTTCATCCTCTATTTTCCTAACGACCACAGGGCTGTTGCGAGGACTGAGGTAACACTGCCCACACCAGGCGGGTCCTGGTCCCTGGGAGGAGGTGATGAACCCAGTACCATGAGCTAAAGGGTCATCCCTGTTAAGAAGCACCTGAGTCAGAGCCACACTGATCAGAGGACGGGAACCATCAAGAAGTGGAAAGGCGGGGAAAAGAACAAAACTCAGGAACTCAACAAGGGGGAAATTGTTTTAAATGGATTTGACCAAAGGATCATGTTTTTTTGTAAACACATCAAAATGCAACATTTTGTTTTTGTGAAACTTGGAATTTGCAGTCATAATGAAAGTATCATGGAGTATTTCCATGCTGGCAAGCACTTACCACTTGCTCTCAATTATGTCTCACAAGCCTCCTTCCAGGCAACAAGTACCCCCATTTCACAGATCAAATAACAAGCAGCTCAACACTTACCCTAAGTTATCTGGTAAGTGGCAGAGAAGAGACCCCATTCCAGCAACTCTTAGCAAATTGTCTTTTTTGACAACTATCTTTTCATACTGACACTTCGTTTATCCAGGAGAGTTAAGGAATAAAGTAGCATTAAAAATTTCCAAGATAGGACATATTTCTCTAAGGTCCACAAACTATCTTAACTATTTCAGTGGCAAAATTAAATGTAAACAGACTTCTCTTTTTGAGTGAAGTATGTAGATAATGAAGAGAGTTAGTTTTTGTCCTGGTGGATCCGGACCATCCCGGATCTCAGCGCTATGTGGCAGTGACACCCTCAGGGGAGAACGACCTGCAGAGAGGTCATCCCTACATAAGCGGCCGGTCAATGCCTGCAGCAAGAAGAAGAACATAAGGACACTGAGTAGGAACAAATCCTTTAAATGCCTACCAACTTCTTAAATGTTACTGTAAGTTGAGAAACTACACACACACACACGTTTTTAAAATCCTGATGTAAAGACTCACTGAGTTCCAAACAGTCAATTTAACACAATGAGCATCTATTGTGGCTGTAGAATACATGGTCTTCTCCCTTCAATTCTTTTGGTTAGCTTGCAGAGCTGAAATGTCAACAAGGTAAACTTGGCTTTACAGCTATTACAGACTGCTAGATCGGCCCATTTCCCTATTCTGCCTCAGTTTCTCATGGTATGAAGGATAGAGAGCAGGAGTCGTACTGACAAAATGTTGGACCGTTCTGGAAATGATCATTTGAGACCCTCTTTTCTTCATCAGTACCCCACGGTAGCCCACATCCCTTTTTGATACTCTCATGGGCCCCTCAATTCCTATAGTTCTTATTGTGTATGCCCTCATTTTATTTTAAAATTTCTCATTGACACATTAGACATAAATCCCCAACCAGTAGGCCTCAAGAGCATGTAGTCCTGTATTTGCACCTGCTGCGGAGTAGAGCATAATACAGGACTCATGGCCAGTGCTCAGTTCAGGTCAAAGTCCACTCCTGATGCCACTGCCCTCTCCTGACTTTCCAGATTACTTCCAATAGGACTTGGATTTCACATCTGGGGGGGGGGGGGGAATCAAAGACGAAACCAGAACTCCCCATCTTCTGCCCACCCTGGTTTCAGGGTAAGGTGTTCCTATCATTAAAAAGGGAGAAGAAAGTACTTCACCAATCTTAGAGCAGAAAACCAACAAAACCGCATTTACAGAGCGGCTTCCAGTTCATGTGATGCAGACCCCCATAAAGTACACTTTTCTTTTTAATTCAAGTAAACTTAAAAGTTCTTTGGAAGCTACTGAGAGCATTACAGCAGGAAAGATGAAACCCAAGTCCCTCTACACACTTCTGCACAAAAAGACCAAGAGCTGAACATCCAGGTGCAAGTGGTTTCACAAGGATCCTGTAAGGGGATCTCCTTATGGGCCAGAACTCACAATACTGAGGCATCTGATATACCAGGTATTACTTCTCCATGAACGGGCTTTGATTCAAGCTCAAAAAAGGCAGCCAAAGGGTCACCTCTCTTGGATTTTCATTCGGTGGCCTTCTGCGGCCATTTAGCTATTGCAAATTAGCAAAGTTTGGCTTGCACAACTGACTGATAAATGCTGGTATCTCTGAAGAAGAAAACTGCCGAGTGACCTAAGCCCCAAGGACAGCACAGCAGCCTGCTGCCACCGTGTGGTGACTTGGTGCAGCTCCTGTAGGGCAGAGCTCTCAAGGAAAACAAAATTAAACGTGTCTACAAAAGCACATTATTAAGGCCATGTGTGTAATATAAAAATAGGTAAGTTTATTCAAAGTCTCAGATATTTAGCTCAGAAGTATGCATTAGTTTTAACTGGTACTACAGAAAAGAAAGCTTTCTCAGCCTTCATGACTTGCTTCAGATCTTCACTCCACCAGCACAGAACCACCCAAAGCCTGTTCCAGACTGATGTGCTCAGCAGAGAAAAAACAGGCAACAAACAAGGAAAGGATGAACAAAAACCAGCTGTGCTCCCCCCTATATTCTCAGAAGTTATATGTTATTTACCATGAACAATGGTTTGGTTTGTTCTGGTGGGAAATAAGAAGAATGAATGAACGAATGAAGATACAACAGTCTAGTCCTTGCCCACTTTATTCTTTCTCCTTTACCCCACAGCAGGTTTCATTACCCATTCCCAAAGGTCAGCTTTGTCACATGTCTCTCAACTTCGGTTCAATTAACACCGTTATTTAGGAAATGAAGGCAAAGACTGATGCGAGCAGGGAGAGGAAATATGGAAGAAACACTCTGGGCAGAGCCCCAACGTTCAGAGATGAGTTCTCCTCAGATGAGGAAGATAATGCCCTCGGAGACCATGACCTGGTTGTCGTCCTGCATCTTGCTCAGCGCAGTCTGGATCTCTGCTGAAGAGAAGGGCTCTTCTCTGTCCTGGTTGATGGATTCCATGAGGCGATTCATGCCCACCGACTGTGCGTGAGCTTCCCGGAACACATCCAAGAGGGCCACCTTGAATTCCTTCAACCTGCCCAAGTCAGGAAAAGATGGGTAAAGGAGAAGTAAACAAACCCAAAAGCTCTCACACAAGATCTATGTTAAGTGTTAATACAGTAGAGGCATCCCCCAACATTCTATTATAGAGCTTCCTGCACACTGAGAAATAACACCATTTTAAAAACCAGAGACGTATGAAGATGTGGGAAACTGGTGTTTCCATAGAAATGTAAACTTGGGGGGCGGCAACTAGGCAGCTTAGTTGGTTAAGCATCTTACTCTTGGTTTCTGCTCAGGTCATGATCTCAGGGTCATGAGACTGAGCCCCCTGTCAGGCTCTGGGAGGAATCTGCTTGAGATTCTCTCTCCTCGCTCTGCTCCATACCCCCACCCCTGAGCACATTTGCATGTGCACTCTCTCTAAAATAAATAAAATCTTAAAAATATATATATATAAAAATATATATATATAAATATATATATATAACAGCATCTTTGAAAGGCAATTCAGCATATATACTGAAATTTTTTTTTTTAAGATTTTATTTATTTACTCAACAGACAGAGATCACAAGTAGGCAGAGAGGCAGGCAGAGAGGGAGAGAGGAGGAAGCAGGCTCCCTGCCAAGCAGAGAGCCCGATGTGGGGCTCGATCCCAGGACCCTGGGATCATGACCCGAGCCAAAGGCAGAGGCTTTAACCCACTGAGCCACCCAGGCGCCCCTATACTGAAATTTTTAAGTACATATCCTTTGATCCAGTGAGTCCATTCCAAGAAATTAACCTTACAGCTATACATTTGCCTGAGTACACAGTGATAAATATTAAGAATGTTTTACTATAAACACCAGTTTTACAGAACCTAAGTGTCCATCATTAGAAAATGCAAATAAGGGGCGCCTGGATGGCTCAGTGGGTTAAGCCTCTGCCTTCGGCTCAGGGGATGATCTCAGGGTCCTGGGATCAAGCCCCACGTTGGGCTCCCTGCTCAGCAGGGAGTCTGCTTCTCCCTTTTTCCTCTGCTCCTCCCCTCTGCTTGTATTCTATTTCTCTCAAATAAATAAAATTTTTTTTTAAGATTTTATTTATTTATTTGACAGAGAGAGATCACAAGTAGGCAGAGAGGCAAGCAGAGAGAGAAAGAGGAGGAAGCAGGCTCCCCGCCGAGCAGAGAGCCTGATTCGGGGCTCTATCCCAGGACCCTGAGATCATGACCTGAGCTGAAGGCAGAGGCTTAACCCACTGAGCCACCCAGTCGCCCTCAAATAAATAAAATTTTTAAAAATAAATAAAATATATTTCAGTGGTTTCTCAGAAAGAGGGATTACAATTGATTTTAATATTTTTTCTAAATACTTTTCAATGTTTTCCTATTTTCTTCAGTAAATATACTGCGTTCTATGCTTAAAGTATTAAAAGAAAAAAGCAAACCTCAGTCATAGGTTTTCTGTAGTGTCCAGTAAACATAAAAATGTATACATAAGGGATGCCTGAATGGCTCAGTCAGTTAAGCATCGACTCCTGGTTTCAGCTCAGGTCATGATCTCAGGGAGGTGAGATCAGGCCCCAAGTCTGGCTCCCTGCTCAGAGTCAGGAGTCTGCTTGAAGATTCCCTCCCTCTGCCCCTTTCCCCACCCATATGCACAAGTATGCACGCACATGCGTGCACACACAAACACACACACACACACACACACTCTCTAAAATAAATAATCTTTTTAAAAAAATTTATAAGTAAAACTATTCCTGAACCTCTGGAGGTAAAAACTTCTCATCCCAAAACAAAGGACAATTCAATGAAGAAAAATGTGTGTGTGTGTGTACACCCTACTGAGAAGAACCCAAATAGTAAGATAAAAATTTTGTCCTTGCTTCAATTCAAGACTATCTTCCTTCCTGACCTCCTGAGGATATTATATTTAAAATCCCCACAAAGAACCATTTATAAAACAAATGGTAAAATGTAAACAACCGGGGATTCTGGGTAAAGGTATAAAAGAATTCTGTATACCACTTTTGCAACTTTTTTTTAGGTTTGAAATTAAAATCAGAATATAAGCTGTTCTTTTTTTTTTTTTAAGATTTTATTTATTTATTTGACAGAGAGAGATCACAAGTAGACAGAGAGGCAGGCAGAGAGAGAGAGAGAGAGAGAGAGAGGGAAGCAGGCTCCCTGCCGAGCAGAGAGCCCGACACGGGGCTCGATCCCAGGACCCTGAGATCATGACCTGAGCCGAAGGCAGCGGCTTTACCCACTGAGCCACCCAGGCGCCCCAGAATATAAGCTGTTCTAAAAATTACTGAGCCTACAAGTTTGAGCTCCACTGATAATCAGCGTGTTTTCATACCCTCTCCCCAGAATGTCCTTGTCCAGCAGCATGTGGCATTCACCTTTCTACTCACCTGGATTCACTCAATTCCACCTTCTGGGACTCCTTGGTCTCCTGTGAGTCTGCAGTCTTTGGAGTGTGCACTTTAGAGGATAAATGGTTACAGATAATGGTAAGACAACATGGTGAAGCCATTTCCACAGACACCAGAAAAGTAATCTTCTCCACTCCCCACACCTCACTGAGCCTACCGAGCACCCACTTCCTAGGGTTTTTATGGAACCAGCCCAGGTTAAGAAATTGATTCAGGCAAGAGACCCTTAAATACATTATCTGAGATGCTTACGCCAGGCTTGGCAAAGAGCACAGTTCCTTGGGAAGGAAGCAAACAACTGAGCAAAGCCCGGTTTCCAAAGTTTTGACTGGGTTTCCTGAGGTTCTCTTGGGACAAACCTTTTGGATACAGGGTCCTGAGCAGGGAACCAAATGGCAACCCACCAGAAAATGTAGTACACGGAGTGACTGAAGTCAGCAAAGGAACCACCTCTTTATCAATAGGAGACATTCACTCACCTTGAGGCATTTCCTCCTCTGTGTCACTGAAGTCATAGGGGTCATAGGAGCCCCCATCCTTGGCGTCAGAGTGACAAGTCCTCCTCCTAAAATACCCATAGCAATTAAAAGGAACCCATCCTGTGCCTCTGACCAGAGAAAAAGAACTAGAGCGATCTACAATCAAAGCAAAATGCTAGGCCCAGGTCTATACAAACTGTTACTTTTTCTTGAAAAAGACACTGAAAGTTCTGAACTAGAACACAAACAGGCCCTGCTTCCCAATGCTCTTTTTTTCTACCAACCACCTTAGAAATTCAATCACAGGCATGAAAGGGGAAAAGTTACCATGAGGAAAGGATTCCGAAAGATACACTCAAAAACCTGTTTGAGTTAGTGTGCTCCTGCTACTTAGCATTTCTTTAGCAGGAAGGAGGTCAAAAGCATCCTACCAGGGGCGCCTGGGTGGCACAGTCGGTTAGGTATCCAACTATTAGTTTCCGCTCAGGTCATGATCTCAGGGTTAGGGGATTGAGCCCAATGCCTGCTCATTATGGAAGTCTACTAAATTTTCTCTCTCCCTCTCTCTCTGCCCCCAGCCCTGCCATGCACGTGCACGGTCTTTCTTTCTCTAAAATAAATAAGCAAATCTTTAAAAAGGCATCATACAAAAGAACAAAGGGGCTAGCTAAGCTCTCTACTTTGCCTAGGTTGTCTTTGGCCTCCAACCCCACAGATCTAGGTACCCTTCCCAAGAAAAAGTTGATGTCAACCCCAGCAGTACTGATCCACTCCTCTCCCCTCTCCCCACCCCCAATGCATGTCTTTGCTTTGCCTTACCTCTTACTCTTCTGCTCTTGGTCCTCCTGGCTTTTCTCCTCTTCATCCTCTGTCTCTGATTCATCTTCATTTCGCTTCTTTCGTTTCTTCTCCTTCTCTAGAACCTGAGACCAAGCCAAGCATGGGTGGGTGGGAAGGGTCACCAATGCCAGGAAACTGAATGAAGAACTCTTGAGTAAGAGTCCGTCTACACCACCAGCAAAGATAACTTCCGTGGGTCTAATGACTGAGCTTCTTCCATCCCTGAGTCCCAGAACCAGGGACAGAGGAACAGGCTGCTATCTATCTTTAAAAATGCTGAGCGGGGGGCGCCTGGGTGGCTCAGTCAGTTAGGTGTCCAACTCTTACTGTCAGCTCAGGTCATGATCTCAGGGTCATTGGACTGAGCCCCACATCAAGCTCCTCGTTCAGCAGAGAGTCGGCTTGAGATTCTTTCTCCCTGTCCTTCTGCCCCCCTGCCACACTCTAAAATAAATAAGTAAGTCTGTAAAAAAGAAAAAAATGCTGAGAGATATGTTAAATTCCTTTGACCACAGTAGATACTAAATGAGTATTTAAGGAACAAAGAAATGAATGAAAAAAAAGTCCAGCCCACAACGGTTAAGTGGAAAACAATTCATTTCTTTATAGATCAAGTGACTAATTTAAATTTAAAACAACTCCCATCCTAGCAAAAAGAGTAACCCAGGAAAAGCCTATCAAACCCATAACTAAACCCCAGATGACTACAGTTCACTGAACTGGAGAGGGGGTGGGCAATAGGAAAAGACAGTGAAGGCTTCAAAAATACAGGGGCGCCTGAGTGGCTCAGTCATTAAGTGTCTGCCTTCAGCTCAGGTCATGATCCCAGGGCCCTGGGATCAAGCCCCGCAACGGGCACCCTGCTCAGCGGAGAGCCTTCTTCCCCCTCTCCCACTATGCCTGCTTGTATTCCCTCTCTTGATATTTCTTGATCTCTCTCTGCCAAATAAATAAATAAAATCTGGTATAGGGGCGCCTGGGTGGCTCAGTGGGTTAAGCCGCTGCCTTCGGCTCAGGTCATGATCCCAGGTCCTGGGTTCGAGCCCCACATCGGGCTTTCTGCTCAGCAGGGAGCCTGCTTCCTCCTCTCTCTCTGCCTGCCTCTCTGCTTACTTGTGATTTCTCTCTGTCAAATAAATAAATAAAATCTTTAAAAAAAAAAAAAAAAAAATCTGGTATAAATAAATAAAGAATGAATGAATGACAGAAATACAATGTCGTGAGCAGAAACAGAAACAGAATGACGGGCCCAAGCTTGAGAATTCAACTTTTGATGTGAGATTTTGAGATGCCAATGGGAACCCTGAAGAGACTGGCAAGAAAAACGTTGAAGGAAGAGGAAGATCACCAATGTTAATCCTTTGGAAACCTACTTTTTTAAGAGACAAAGTATGAGTAGGTAGAGAAGCAATCTGTTGATGGTGCAGCACGTCAATAAAACCTAAATCTCTGGGGCCTCTAGGGACTCTGGCATCAGTATTTTAAAGCTTCCCAGCTAGATGCTGCTTTCCACAGATGACCTAAAGGCAGGTGTCACTGTGGAGGGCTGGGCAGCCCAAGCACCAGCATTTACTCAGGGGGAGCTCTCGGGCCCAAGCACGGGAGCCCTCACCTTCTTGAAGTAAGCATACTGAACCAACTCCACAGCTTCCTCTGCATCCTGCAAGTCCACAGTCTTGCTCATGCGGGCCTTGGCATGAGCTGTGGCCAATCGAATCAGAGTTTCCAGTGTCCGGGCTGTAACTGGTGATGTCTGAGGAAGAGAACAAGGGACGATTACTTGTCAGAATTCCCATCACTCCCACTTTACAGAAAAGGATAAAGATACTACCAGACTGACTCTAGGAAGCATAAGCAAAGGATTCAGAGCTATATATTCTGTATAAACACTACATAAAATTCACAAAGATAAAAGCAGCCAATCAGTTCGCCTGGGTGGCTCAGTTGGTTAAGTGGTTGCCTTTGGCTCAGGTCATGATCCCAAGGTCCTGGGATCAAGCCCCACATTGGGCTCCATGCTCAGCAGGGAGCCTGCTTCTCCCTCCCCCTCTGCCTGCCGCTCCCCCACTTCTGTACACACTCTCTTACAAATGAATAAATAAAATAGTTTTTAAAAATAAAAATAAATAAAAGCAGCCAAGAAAATAGGAGTGTTGAGGGAGAAAGGGGTGGGTGAACAGGGAAGAAGAAAATGAGGCATCTTACAGCTGGAAAGAAAAAAGGCTAGAAAAACTACAATAGTGAAGGAGGAAAAACAATCCTGTACTGCCAGTCTGCAACGCTCTAAGAACTTTGCTTTTATATCAACTGCATCATTTAATACTCCCGATACTTCTCCAAGTTTTACAGATGAGGAAAATGGGACTTAGGGCTTCAGGTAACTTGAGCAAGGTCACACTAAGGGAGGGGTGTGAAAGAGGTCATGTGAGGACAAATTTTTCAAGTTGGGTAAATTCAAGTCCAGAGGAAAACAGGATTCTGGCATGTTCTCATCAAGTGGTTCTCATGGGGGGGTGGGTGCATACTAAACTGGCGTGCTTCTATCTTTTTTAGTATATGCGCTGCCGAAGCAAGCACAACTTCTATCTTTTTTAAATGCTTTTGGCTGAATGGCATCTCTGACCTAGTGAGTCAGAATGTCTATGTTTAGGACTGGACATGTATACTTTTTAAGTTTCAGGTGATTATGATGTGCCCATCTAGTTAAGCATCCCTGACATTATCCAACCTTCTCAGTTTATGGATTAAAAAACTGTGACCTGAGATGTGAAGAGATTTGTGCAAGGCCCAAAAATTAGCTGGACCTGGGACCAGAACAGAGGGCTAGTTTTTTCTGTCACATTCCTACATCTCCCATTGTATGATCCTTGATCTGGTCACTTCCACTTCGAAGTTTCGCAAATTATCATGGGATAGTATAAATAAAACCCTATTCCACATTCAAAACAAATATATTCACTTTTTTTTTTAAAGATTTTATTCATTTATTTGACAGAGAGAGGAGATCCCAAGTAGGCAGAGAGGCAGGCATTGAGAGAGGGGGAAGCAGGGGGAAGCAGCTCCCCACTGAGCAGACAGCCCGATGCAGGGCTCGATCCCAAAACCCTGAGATCATGACCCAAGCTGAATGCAGAGGCTTAAACCACTGAGCCACTAGAGCCAATAGAGCCACACTACCCAGGTGCCCCAAATATATTCACTTTTAAGTAAAGTCACCAAATCTTTTAATGATTTAAAAGCTACCAGAGTGTGGAGGTTACACACTCCTTATAAGCTCCAATTCTTGGATAACCTAAAAAAGCAAGTGAAATTTTAGCCTGCATTAGCAGAACTACAGAATCCAAATTGAGAGATTTACCAGACCCACTAAGACCAGAGCTCAAACAGTGTTTTGTTCAATGAGAAGGCTTCTGACACACTGAAACATGTTCACACGGTGAGAGAAACAATTAAAAAGAAAGGGGGCTTCTTAATCTGAAGAAGACAAGTCATACATAATCCCCACAAAACAAAATTAAGACCCATGGGTCTAAGTCATGGGGAAGCAAGTTTAAGCCCAATAAATACAAGACGTTTCTAACATTTCAAAGCAGTGATGTGCCAGACATGCTGCTACTAGAGGTGTCAAGAAAGTCTTAGCAGAAATTCCAGAAGACAGAGTGCCTATCTGGGTGTGAGGCTAGAATAGGTGACCTGGGATCAGGCCTAAATCCAAAAGTCTATGTCTATAGCACATAATAACGGTCTTGGACTTGGGTCTTTCTGCTGTGAAATCCTGTGTGAACTCTATGCCCCACAGTTTAGATAAATTCACAGGCAGATTTCTAGAAATGGCTTTGGACAACCATTATGATTATCCAACTAATCATTTATCAAAGTCCAGCTCAAATAGCACACTCTCTTCCATCAAATTCATACCAGTTCTATAAAGTCTAAAGGAAAAACTAACAGCTTCTTCATCTACACTCCAATCATCTTTCCCATTCGTTCCCTCCTAGGTACCACACTGTGGTTAGATATTTATAAATATGCATATATGATCTTTCCATCTACCTTCCTACCTCCTAAGTTGCAGATCTGAGCTCTCTGAGGATAGCTCTTCCCATTTTAACCCTGCATGTAAGAACCCAAAAGTGGCTCCTTCTGTTTGCTGAATGTATCATAGCTTCCGGAGGCCAGTATCATCTGATGATATTGTATCTAATGAGATACAGGTATCTGGTTATTCTCACTTCATTTTCCTTTATAAAAGGAAATTATTAGAATTATAGAACAGGAAGTCCTTCGGACCAGAAAGAAAAAGGTAAGGAATCCCTAAGTTAAAATGCTTTCAGAACTCCCAGGTAACAGGGACTCCCCAGCCTTGTACTTAAGAATTCCCAGGCCCATCTTGGCTGTGGGGACTCACCCGGGCAGTGTCCGAGCTCATGCTGTCTTGGCTGCGCAGGCGTGAGTACTCTTCTGCAATGTAGGCACCTGACTCCTGAGTTAGGATGGGCTTGATGATTTTGGCCACGTGGATGTATTTCCTCATGAACGCTGCACTCACCATCTTCTCCCTGGATGCACACACAGGGAAATCTTCTCTGCCAAACCTTGGCACATGACTGGGGTGGGGGCTTGGCCTCTCCTCAGAGAAGTCAAGGTCAAGTGACAGAGATATATTCTAGAATCCATTATCATAAATCCCATTTATATAGAATGTGTATGAATGAGACCCTTTCATCTACATTTATTGAATTCTGTAGCTATTACTTAGATGTATGTGAGGTAAGCAGTACAGGCAGAAGTTTAGGTATTATTTGCCCTATTTAATACGTAAAAACTGTGGCTTAGGGAAGACTTAAATTTAGTCTTCTGACTCTAAATTCTGTTCTGAAATGACAGGTTTGAATCTATACGCTTCCTACTGCACCACAGCCCTAAACAGAAGTACAAGATCCCACATTTCACACTTGGAACACTTCCACCCTAGTCTCCTTTATCCAAATCCACCTGCACAGCACCCAGGGCTTGCAGTCTACCGTCCCGTCAATATTAGCTTGTCACCAACAGCTACAGGACTTGTGCAGTACTTAAGGTACGAGGATTACATGATATACCCACCATCAGCTGAGCATGTTGTCAAAGCCTTCCATTTTAGGAAGGTTAGAACCTAAGCTTAATCACCATAAACACAAGGCAACTGGCCAGGAAAAGGGGTATATAGTGTGAGATCCAGAAAAGAAAACAGGCCCACATGGCTATGAATCCAAGCATGATCTCGCCTGGGGAGCACATAAAAACATACTAATATGACAGAAATCTCAGGTTCCTTCAAGAAGTATGAAGAATGCTCACTTTTTCTTCTTGGTCCCATGCAGAAGATTGTCATGCTTCTCATAAATCTGGGTGTCCTGCTGGTCTTCCTGGTTAAAACTGGGATCGTCTGTGGCCAGGATATCCACAGCACTACCCAAAGGCATAGCTGGAAAACCCAAGTTGGGAGAAAGCAGAGTAAGAAATTGGTTCTTCTGAAGAGAGGAAAAAATTAACAAAGCCAAGACACACAGACACGTGGAGCCCACAAATAAGAAAAGTGGAATGACATGGCTCACAGAAGATGCTCAAAGGTGTTCCTAGACCCAGAAATGGACAAAAGACACACCTTAGGATGACTCTCAGTGAGCAAGAAGGGAGTGGTCACATAGACAAGTGCACCTTCAACATCAACCCAAAAACAAACACCCATCATGACCTGGGCCAGGTCTGAGATAACTGTGTCTGTTTAGGTTCCCCTCCATTAGTCACTCTGACTCTTCCCGGGGCCTCACCATCGCCATCCTGTTCCCCGGGTGCCCTGTAACGGTGCATCCTAAGGACATGGTCCGAGATCTCCCGATCCTGCTCAGGGTCCATCTGATCCAGCATGATGAAGAGTAAGTCAAATCGGGATAGCAGTGAGTCCTGTAGCCCAATGTTCTCCATGGGGGTCTTATACTGATCATACTGTGCAATGGAAGGAAAAAGCAAAGTGGAGGTGACATCAATGGGAAGAAAGCACAAGGAGACTACTTAAAGCTACTGAAATACTTAATTCAGTTCCTCTACCTGCAACCCTTCTTTCACTGAAGCTCAGGAGACCTGAGCAAACTCAGAACCACACCTACTAGCTGAGGTGCCTCTAACAGGCTTATCATAGGTCTTAAGACCAGTCTCCTCCTTCCCAAGCCTTATTCTGCTCCTGCCATTCCAAGGGTAGGACCAACCCTAAAAGATGATTCCTTTTCCCCTACCGCTTATAAAGTTGACAAGCTGACTAAACCAAAAGCACTTGGAAACACTGGAGTCCCTTACTTAGAAGGTAATGAGTAAAACCACAAAAAAAAATGGTCAATAATCTATAAATCATAACATCTTAAGGCTCAAGGGAGATCTTCCCTGGGACTCAAAAACCTCTATACTTTTTTATCTTTCAGTTCAGGGCCTACGAGACTACCCACCCGCAAACACTTTACAGTTAGACAGTCCAATACGCCTTGTGGGTAACCTTAATAATGATTCTGAACATGTTCCCCATTTCAGGACCTGCTATTTTCTCCCTGCATTTCCCAATATAATTCTTTAGGATGACATAAATACTGTTACCATTAATCTAAAAACCAAGGTTCTCAGCCCATGCTCTGCATTATCACCAACCTATGAAGCCTTCTAAACCAGAGCTACCAAGAGCCCCAACCCAAAGATTTGAATTCAGAAACCCTGGACTGGGGACCAGGCATCTGCATGTTTAAAAAACTCCACCCAAACAGGTAAGCCCATACATTATGGAATCATAATTGCCAGAGCACAGTATAGGCTCTGCATTCAAATTTTGATTGCCATTTTCTAGCTTGTGACTCTTAAGTAAGTTACTTAACTTTTTATGCCTCCATTTTCTCACCTGTAAGATAAGGATAATAACTACCTACCTACAAGGTTACTGTGAGGATAAAAGCAGTTGATAAATACAAACTATTTGTAAGTCTTAGTTAATAGTATTATTACGGTACAATCTTTAAAGAGGGCAATTTGGCAACCTCTACCAAAATAAAATTGCATGTAACTCTTCAGTGATTCTGTTACTAGGTATTTATTATATGGACATGCGTAACAGAATACACATAAAGGAATATTCACTGCAACTTCATTTCACAATAGCAAGGGAAAACACCGAATGCCCATCAAATGGAGACTAAACAAATTACTATAAATCAATGGAATGTAAGACAGCTGCCCCCAAAAAAAAAAGAAAAAATAGAGGCAAAATTCGTCAAACCCCAAGCTGGATAAATATAATCATCATAGTAAATAAATACCAGGCAAGGGTACCTTATAAATAAATAAGTATCATCTTTATCATCGTAAAAAACAAAGATAAACAGACTAATTCGGTTACAAGGAGCCAGTATAGTTGTTGTATACACTTAAGTTTCTGTTTCCCCAGACACTCAAGAGTTTAGTGGTTATCTCTTGGAGAAGGGATAGGAGAGAAAAGGGAAGTCTTCTAATGTCTATACTGTACTCTGTTCTGTTCATACATCCTACCATCTGCATGTGGTACTTTCGTTGTAATGGCAATACAGGTTACTGGGTTATGGGACTGCAGGTCACTTTTGTTTTCTTCTTTGTATTTTCCAAGTTATTTAAATAAATAACTTGCCAGGGGATTCTGATGTGGCTGAAAACGTGAGATAGCACTGATCTAAGTTAAGGACAAGAACAAAAAGGTGGAGAGCTAAACTTTAGTCTGGCCTTTTATTCCTCTGGGACTCCAAGAATCAACTTCATGGCCCAGCTATTCAGCAAAACCAAACAAAGGTGAGGACAATGGTAAAGTGCCTGCCTGCACTCACCCTGCCGTAGACGGGGTTGGCAGCTGCCAAGACACTGCAGCGGGCATTCAGCCGAGCATGGATGCCAGCCTTGGCGATGGTGACTCGACCCTGCTCCATCACTTCATGGATGGCCGTGCGGTCCATGTCGGACATCTTGTCAAATTCATCAATGCAAACCACACCTCGGTCAGCAAGGACCATGGCCCCTGCTTCCAGGCGGCGCTCCCCTGAGAAATGAGCAGGTCAAGATATGTGTTACCATCCAGGTTGTAGAGGACAAGGGGAGAGATTTCAACCTCCTTCCTAAGCACTCAATGTCTCTCATGAGAAAATAGTGAGGAACAGTCAGTTCCTAGAGACTTAGAGAAAAACCCTAGTGGGTCAACCTTTTTAGTTCCAATCTGAACTATCCCTAAGCAGCCAGCCTCCAACAAACTTCTTTCACGGATTCTCTATCTTCATCCTCAAGTAATTCCCCAACTAGATCTCTGCTCTCTTTTCACTAGTCTTCAAATCCCTTCCTCTAATTTATAAAATAGCACTATCTTCATTTTTATTTATTTCCCTTCCAATATGCAAAGCCTTCTTCAAAAGGTGTGTTTTAGGAGACAGTCTTATCCAGAGGGCCACCCAAAGACTTAATTAATTCACCCCCTATTGCCAGAGGATACCCTGGCCTCCATAGTCTGGTTCAAACTAAACTTTCAGGGTAACAAGATAAGCTTGTATCTTCCCAATAAAGCTTCCCAAGAGCAAACTACAAGAAATTACACTTGATCTCACCACAGGACGTTTGCCAAAGACCCTTATACCCTTACCCGTTTCCTGGTCTGTGGTGACAGCAGCCGTCAGACCCACTCCAGAAGAGCCCCGTCCAGTGGTGGGGATAGCCCGTGGAGCAGTGCACAGCACATAGCGTAGAAGCTGAGACTTGGCAACCGATGGGTCCCCTATAATTCAGTGGGACAGTGGTGACTTGCTAGGAAACTCCTCCACTCCCACACCACACTGCAGCAAGTTCTACTTTTCTAGCACAGCTCTTGGCATAACAAATTTACAGTAATGGGTTATAAATAATATTCCCTTACCATTCATGGAAGAATATATTTTAGACATAAATCAGGAAACACAAAAATGACAACAATAAGAAAAGATTCATTTTAGCCTTCTGCCCTTTGATGGAACTGAAATACACCAGGTAGAGAATACACATTCTTTTATAGATTCCCACAAGCACACTCCACAGGGAAGACCAAGAGTCTGATGCAAATCCCCAATGCCATACCGATCAGGAGAATATTGATGTCCCCACGGATGTGACTGCCATTTTCAAGGTCTCGTTCCACCCCTCCCAAGAGCAAGCAGAGAATCGCCTTCTTAACGTAGTCATGCCCGTGGATGCTAGGGGCCAACGACCTGGCCAGCTGGTCAAAGATATCCTACAGGAGGAATAACCAAAGGCATGAAAAGTCTGTTGAGATTCAATATGGTTTTGCTAAGCTCTGCTTCATACTTCAACCTATAAAAATGCTTGAAGAACTCCACATTTGTAGACGCCATTTCTAACTGTAAAAGCTTTTCTTAAGACAAATCACACTGATGAGACGACTGTCAGAACAGATAAAGGGAAAGCCTATATTCCAAAACCTGCTTAAAGAGTTAATCTTTAAGAAAAAAGTATTTCCAGGTTCAAAACACTTTAGGTTTAATAAGAATGTATATTGTGGTTCCAGTAACCTTTTGTCTTGGTTTGGTATGGGTATGTTTTTTCAGTAACCTTGATCACACAGACACATAGAGATGACCCTTGAACAATGCAGAAGTTAGGGGTGCCAACACCCCATACAGTCAAAAATCCATGCATAACTTTTGATCCCCTAAAACTTTACTAATACCCTACCAATGACCTCGTCTTACCAATAACATAAAAATATCTGTGTTTTAAAAACATAACACATTTGTGTATGATATGTACTATATGGTGCATTCTTACAATAAGCTAGAGAAAGGAAAATATCATTAAGAAAATCGTAAGAGAAATACATTTATAGTACTGTACTGGATTTATCAGAAAAAACCCACAAGCAAGCAAACCCACAGTCCAAACATGTGTTGTTCCAAGGTCAACCGTACTTTCTTCAGTTCTACCTATGGACAATTCTACCTTTTTGTCTTCAAAAAGGAAAAAAGCAAAACAAAGTAGAGAACTGAAACAAAAATAACCTATTTAAAACTTATGTAACAATGCATCACTACTGTCGTCCACATGGACTTACTGGTACCCTGATATTCTCTTATTCTAGTACTTGTATTAGGTTCACTTAGCAGCCCAGCAGGTAACAAAACAGAAATACTGAACAGCAAAAACATCCTTTTACTTGCTGACTGGGTCAAAATTAAAAGCTAACACCACATCCTTTAGAGAAAAAAACCTTGACCCTCCTCCTGATCCTCTACAAAGATGAAAGGTGTCCCATGCCAAACACAACCCTAACAAATCCATTCCCACCCTCAAATCCCTATAAGATACTCAGACCTTGGAACGAGTTTTACTGAACTTCTTGATCTTGGCTATATCCTCAGCAGAGAATGAAGGCTGAACATCCTTGCTCATTTGCTTCACATTACAGGCAATCAGGATAGTCCTGAGACAAAGAAGGAGGAATAAGAAGAATAAGAATAAAAGGAATAAGAAGAATAAGAAGCAGCCTGCAGATTTTAATTCCTAACATCAGAGCCAACAGCAAATCAGAAAATAATAAAGTAAAAAAGACAGGTTGTTCTGAATTCAACAGCTGATTCTTTTAATCTGTGACACAAATATGCTGATGATTCTTCACCTCAGGAATTTATCCTCGGCTGCCCCACAGATCCTCCTTCGGACAAAAGTGTGGATCAGAAGGAGGTGGGAATACGGGAGAAATTCACGTAAGCCATGAGGATATAACCATGTAACCAACAACTCCTATTACCAGTTTTATCTGATGGAAAAGAGCTATCCCATCTCCCAGGCAGCTAGACTGCTCCACCTGTCTGATGTATGCCCCACAATATGGCAAACTAGAGCGTGAATACTACCAGAAATGCAAGCTGCCAGCAGCGTGCCAAATGCCTCAGAGCTGCACCATTACCTGAAGGTCCCTGAGGTGTAGCCTCCCTTCTTTCCAGGAAGACAACGGTAGGTCCCCACCACCTGGACTCGGTCACCAGGCTTCACTTTATCTACCAAGTCATCGTCCAGAATGACATCCACTGAGCGGGGAAGTTGGCCAGCTGGGGCCTTCTCCGGCATCTCCTGGATCGTGATGGTCTGGTGGTCCTTGTAGACAGAAAGGCCATATTCGGTCTCGAGGGGATTGTTTTCCTCATCCTGAAAAAGACATACAGAAAAGCATTGTTATCTTGTCCTGGTCTTAGTAATACCACACTCATTTTTTTTTGTAGGAAACAAATATAATTTGGAAATGACCTCATGAGATTTTAGTATCTAGAACAAAAAAAAAGCCAAATGTATACTCCAGTTTTCTCCATTCCCGTCTGATCTAGTAACAAATCATCTAATGGAAGGGACAACGATAGTCTGAGGGAGCCACGGTTACATTAAAATCTAAATTAAGATTCTTATTTCCCCTGTACTATGACACAGTATTTCCATTCCTAGGTAATACCCGACAGAAACATTGACCCAAAGCCACATAGTACAATGTTCACAGCAGCATTATTCCCAATAGGCAAAAATTAGAAAATATCCAAATGCCATCAACAGAATGGTTAAATAAATGTAGTATATTCACCCAAGTGAACACTATACAGCAATGAAAATGTATAAAATACAGCTATATACAACATGAATGAATCTCAAATACACCTGTTGAACAAAGGAAGCCCAGCACAGGAATATTTAGATAAAATATAAAAACAGGCAAAAGTACTCTGTGTTGCTGATGATATCAGGATAGGGTTAACCTTGGGGAGTGTGGGCCCTCAAACACTTCTGAGTGCTAGGAAGGCTCTGTTTCCTGGTTTGGACAATGATTTTCCAGGTATTTTCAGCTTGTGAAATTTCAGTGACCTGCATACTTTAATATAAACTTTCCTGTGTGTATATTAAACTTGAGTAAAGACATTTTAAACTTTTACTCCCTTGCCATTTGAATTTTCTAAAAACGCAACAGCAGCCATTTATTGAATGCTTACTATGTATAAGGCATTGTGCTATTATCTCATGAGATGATCTCATGTAATCATTCTAACAACTCGGTAAAGCAGGTATTTTTCACATGTAACAAATAAGGAAACCGAGACTGGAGAGGTTAAGTAAGTTCCCCAAGTCACACAGGAAATTGCAGAGCCAGGACTTCAGGCAAGTATAACTCCCAAGCCATATTCTTCAGTACCACACTAGATGACCTCCAGGAATCCAATGTATTTCAGATCTTAAGAAAAGAAGCGTGGCCCCAGTAATCAGCAAAAGAGTACTCCCTGAGTAGTTACTGAAGACAGTCTAGAAGGAGGTATCTTACTGAAGAAGAGAGCAGGGTGACAGAAAAGTAAAAGGACATAGGTTCTAGTCCCTAGGGTCATCACTAACTGGTACCATGTGCAAGTCACTTAACCTTTCTGAATCTCAACATTTCACCTGAAGACAGACTCAACGATTCTAAAGTATGCTTCAGTTATAAATCTAAGGTATGCATTCTTGTTTTAGATTAAGATTCCTGCACTAATTGAGTTGAATATAAGAACTGGTTATACTCATATCTGTATCCTCCACAGTGCTTAACAATTCTTTGGGTACAGTGGCTCTCAATTAAAATTTGATGGCAGGGACAGGTATTCTTCAATAGAATGAATTCAGACATCAAGTAACCAACACTAATCGTCTTCTGTCTCATTAAGAAAGCCTCAAGTTGTCTTCAGTTCAGAACAGTCAGAACATTAAGTATAAAGTCATTTCCAATGCCAGTCCTCTCCCAACCCAACGTTAAATATTTGCAAAGATATCATGGTAACACTATAGCGTAAGTATTGTCCCATATTACTTTAAGTAGATTATAAAGTTATATATAACTTTGCTCAAAGATCTACGTTGCTTAATGACTTTTTTCAATCCTTCTACAATTTGCCGAATTTTCTAGAGTATTTATTCTTTTTTTTTTTTTTAAATTAGAATTGAAGACTTTCGTATTAAACTCTGGCTAGCAATCAATCTTTCTTTGAGATTAATCCTTACACTTTTCATCTGATGTACTTTAGAAGACTTCAGATATCACTCAATTATTTGCATGAAAACAGACATCCTTGATTCCCACCTCCCAAGAAGCCCAATTAATTCATTCCCCTCACCTTGGTGGGATAGACTGAGCTGGAAGGAAAGGCCACCAGGGTAGTGAGATCAGAGTAACGTCGTTCTATAGTCTTCTTGGTAGCAGGGCAGTAGTGGACACTGCGGACGACTTTGGGACGAACTAGAGAGCCTAGCAATGGAAAACATGCATAAGTCATTCAACTAGACATTGACAAAGGTAGAATCTGACGCAGACAAGTCTATCATGACTCTAAATAAATACTGTTTTCTTCTGACTAGTTTAAGCTACTTCAATACTAGTCATTTATTCATTTTTATATTTAGAACATCAACATACCTATATAAAACTTCAAGTACAACTCTTCCTGACCAAGAAATGATAGGAGTTCAGAGTTAAAATGAGGAGATTACAAG
The DNA here is from genome assembly GCF_902655055.1 of Lutra lutra. Classification (NCBI taxonomy): domain Eukaryota; kingdom Metazoa; phylum Chordata; class Mammalia; order Carnivora; family Mustelidae; genus Lutra; species Lutra lutra. The sequence goes on along the minus strand of NC_062283.1, from coordinate 53,698,915 downwards.
AGCCAAGACACACCCACACTCAGTAGAATTCATCGTTCTGGACCCCTTCATCAATGTACACACCACAGATCCTCCCAGCTTCACCCTGTACGTTCAGGGCTAAGCTACTCGGCTAAGTAGAGCTTAGTAGAGCTACTAAGCTCTACTCGGCTTCTCCTCCTTCCCCAGGCCCTCTTAAGACTATCCCACTTCCATTCCCTTAGCCCCGATTTGAAGCCACTCACACTTGGTGACAATGCCCTCCACGCAGACTACACAGCTGAGGAAGCAGGAGGTAAGAGTCCGGGGAGAGACATGCTTGGAGCCAAAGCTGCCCTCCAATCCTATGTAGAACTCCTCATATTGCTTGGCATAGGTAGCATCAATGGAGGCCACAAAATCCTTTAAAGCCCGCTGGAAGGCAACCAGCTCCTCAAAGGCATTGCTCAGGAGGCTGCACATGGGCAAGAGAGAGGATAATTAAGCAGAAAGAGAAAAACTCAAAAAAAAAAAAAAAAAAAAACCTGACCCTCAAAAATAAAAGTGGTATGAGAATCTAGCTTCTACTTTCTCCTACCATCCTGGATGACACAGTAAATTATATCAGAACTGACAGCTAACTTTAATTCAGCTTCTCAAAGATGCAGAAATGATACTCAGTTAAACATGGAAAGAGGAGCTCCAGAGAGGAAAATGCTCACCACCTATTCTGGGAGGAAGAAAAAAAACAAAGAAGCAGGTGAGGCAATGAGGGTCAAAAACATTCCATCCAGGCCCTCTCGTGGGAAGCCTGTTCCAATCCAGGGAAGAGAAAGGGGGCCACTGTCACTCAGAGCCAGGATAGCCCCTTGGAAGAAGCCCCTTACCACTTACCGGTTAGCCCTCTTCTCATTCTTCCTGCGCAGGTCATTCACATTGACAATTAACCGGTATTGGTTGTCACTGATCAGCTCCCGAACTTTGCTCTGATAAATTCCCTGGTCTTCCTGCAAAATAACCACCACATATCACAAGAGGCACAAATTCAAAAATAAGACAGTAAACAGAGGCAGTTCTCACAGCAAGATCAATCCATCAATCTCTGCAGCAGAAGGGACCTCCCATTTCTCCACATTTTCACTCACTAGCCTGAGATTCCAAATACACCCTAAGAGGCAGTTGCAGGATGTATAATAATCTCAACATCCATGTTATGATTTCTATTATCATCTGCAGCTTTTCTGTATGCAGTCATTTCTCAACTTCTAATGGCGAATTAAAACAAGGTCATAATAAGTCAAAAAGGACAAATAAAAGCTTATCAAGGGGCGCCTGCCTGGGTGGCTCAGTGGGTTAAGCCTCTGCCTTTGGCTCAGGTCATGATCTCAGGGTCCTGGGATCGAGCCCCACATTGGGCTCTCTGCTCAGCAGGAAACCTGCTTCCCCCCTCTCTGTCTGCGGGCCTCTCTGCCTGCTTGTGATCTCTGTCTGTCAAATTAAAAAAAAAAAAAAACCTTAAAAAAATTTTTTAAAAATTTTCAAAGGCTTACCGAAATGTAAATTAGCAGATTAAAAATGACTTTTCACTTAAGAATTACAGAGGGTATTAAAATATTCTACTTCCCCGATTAGCTGTATAATAGGGAAAAGAGTTCTCTAGCCAGACCTAAAGGAATAGGAAGCCTCGCTATTTGTCTACAGACCCAGCATTACCCACCCTTTTAAGAAGCTTTACAATATCCTATGGCTTCCAATCCTGGACAGCATACAAAGCCCCCTTTGCCAGCAGAGCAAACGCTTTTCTGCATCTCCTTTGGCAGTGAAATCGAATGCAGCCAAGTTAGGTAGTCTTTTCCGCCGGTATCTGCAGGTCTTTAAGTTAGCGGATCACTACCGTTCTGATGAAGTTCTAGAACACAGGTGAGGTTCAGTGGGGTGAGGTCCAAAGCCCATGACCAAGAAAGAATTCTTGAGGCATTTTTGGTGCAAAATGGTGGTTTATTAAAGCACGGGGACAGGACCCGTGGGCAGAAAGAGCTGCTGCCCCGGGATTGTGAAGAGTGGCAGGTTCTGTACCAAGTGGGTGGTGAAAATAAAGAAAAGGGAGGTTTCAAAAGAATTTTCATATGCTAAAAAGGACCTACAAGATAGGAAAGCCTTGCCACTGTCAAGGTCATTTTGCCCTCTAGCAAGGTATTAACATTAAGACAGGTGGGAGATTCCTAAAGAAAGTCACACATGTCGCACTCAGGAGCAGGGTCGGAGAAGGTTGCTGGATGTCAGCTTTTGCTTTGTCCTCAGCCAGCCTTCTGTCCCTCATCAGTTCTACAGCATTCCTCCCCCTACACTCCCTTCAAACTGAGAGAGCCGGGAGTGATTCCGAAAGGTCAAAGCGAGCTTTGCCATTACGTGCGCACTTGAAAGAAACCCGCTGCCTTTCGCGAGACCCCGCCCCATCAGCACGCAGGAGAGTTTCAGGATCGCTCTCTCAAGGCTGCACCTACAGGAGACCAGCTGCGGACTCCACCGCGAGAAACGTTACGCGACCCTACATGGAAGACTCCTGAGGGCGCCGGCCCTGCCCCAAGAGTCGAGAGGCCCGACGGACCTCCCGGGAGTCCCCCGCCCCACCCCGGCCCGGCGTGGAGCAGCATCCGCCGTGGCCTCCCTCGGCCCGTCAGCGTCCCCAGGGCCTTCAAGCGCCAGAGTCTCGCGCCCCCGCGCCTCCCTCACCTCATCATCCAAGAAATCCAGGTAATCTCTCTGCGCCTCTCGCAGCTCTACGTCGTCCAGTACTACCGTCCCGGCCATGCTCGCCGCCAGGGAGCCGCTTTCTCCAGAACCGCGAGGACGGTCCTCCGATGACCCCGCCCCGGCGCGAAAAGTTCCGAACTTTTCCCGCCACCCAAGGCTACGTCAGGAAGGGGAGAGGTTTTCCGGAACGATATTCACATTCTGACTGGCTGACACCTCTTACGCGAGAAGAGCGAATATCCAATCGAGAACTTGTTCCACTTCGGCTTTCCCGAGACGCACCTCGAGGTGGCGGGAAATATGACACCTGAAGCCCTTGGTTTCTCCCCTCACTGACAGGAAAGCTGACCAATGGGGCCGATAGGAGGCTCGCGGGGTCTGATCATTGGACAGGCGGGCAAGAGGAGGAGGACGCGCTGCATTCTGGGAGTCGTAGTCTTCCCCCTTTTACCGGATGTTTTGTAGGTTGTTTTTGTTTTTGTTTTTTCAAGCTGCTGTTCCTTAACCTACCGTAGAGAAGACTGTCTGGCGGTTATAATAAAAGTAGCCTAAGCGTCAGAGAATGGGAGTTTTTACGCAGCAACCTGTTTTTTAAATGTACTAAAATCAGGCGTGCTGGGTATGTTTCTGAAGCAAACTGCCCTCAAGTGGCATTCCGAGAAAAAAGTGAATTTTGAGAATCTGTGGGATGGAAATAGAATAATAGCATCTTTGGGAAAGTCTCTTTAGTCGAGCGACCCATTTGCTCTCTGAATACCATTGCCTGAAGTAACACGTAAAAATAGGCGGTGGAGGAGGGCGAAGTGAAAGAAACATTTTCAGTATTGTGTCCTGCCCCCTTGAGATGGCCTCATGTTTTATTCTACAAAATTCAGCCCATAATCACTACACCATCTTACTTGCAAATGGGTAAGTCTTTCTCGTTTTAAAGGGAGATCACAAGATCTTTTAAAATAACTTAGTTTATTGAAAGATAATTAAACAGAAGGAGAAACAAAAAAGTGTTTCAGGCCACTTTATCAGTCATAATTAAGATGTAGTAAATCTGAAATTACAAATAACTAAAAGACCAATTGCTTGTTTGCAATCTTTGCAAAAAGGTGGGTTTTTTCGCTTGTTTTTAGTCTTTTCTGGTTTATTTTTTTTTTGTTTTATTCTTGAGGTATAACTTATATACAGTAAAATGCACAAATCCTAAGTGTACAGCTCAATGAATTTTTATTATGTGTATACCTGTGTAACCACTCAGTGCAATCAAGAGCAGTCCTATTGCCCCAGCATGTGTTTTTAACTTTACTGAACAGGACTAGACACCTGCAAATTCTATATCTGTAAGTTCAGCCAATTAATTTGTAATTAGTTTATGTTCGAAGATCCCCAGGACTCACTGTGCCCTAATAAGTATTCTAAGTATAACCTGCCTAAACAAAATATATATGCCATCTATTTGTATGTAAGTATTTTTAGTTATTATACAGTTTATAGTTTCTACATACTTGGCGTCATCCTTGTAGGTAGATACATTGATCCTTACTCAAGGAAAAAAAGGTGGTCATCCAGCTGCTTGCTTTGGTTTATATTAACAGGAATTTTTTTATAAAAACGGAAAGAAATTCTAGATGAGGATCCTGTTTGCAATTATACAGTAAGAGATAATTACTTATTAATGTAAGAGTACCTGTATCCCTTGACCATAACTATCATTTTGTGAATATATTGAAGGCAGTACTGACATATTCTCAGCTCTGAAAACAAGTTGAAATACATATTAAAAGAACCAGGAAGCTTAGTTCAAACAAGCAAATTAAGCAAATAATTTCATTTGCAAAGGAAAAGTTCAAAGGAGTGGGAATATGAAAACCGAATCCTTGACTCTAACACTTTAGTTTCCTCATATGGAAGACGAGGAAATTAGAAAATTCCTAATAATTTATCCCATTCTAATATTCCATGAGCCCATAGCAAGTTTGGAAATTGTGTAAAGACAATTCCCTTTAAAACTTATCATGTTGTAGTTCTTGATAAAGACCTAATTTACTGGGGCGCCTGGGTGGCTCAGTGGGTTAAAGCCTCTGCTTTTGGCTCAGGTCACGATCCCAGGGTCCTGGGATCAAGTCCCACATCGGGCTCTCTGCTCAGCGGGGAGCCTGCTTCCTCCTCTCTCTCTGCCTGCTTCTCTGCCTACTTGTGATCTCTGTCTGTCAAATAAATAAATAAAATCTTAAAAAAAAAAAAAGACCTAATTTACCATAATGTCATAATCTTCGGTCATGAAGGACATGTGGATATTTAATTGGGTGTTTCTCCCTTTCATTAGGACATGAAGTCTTTGAGCAAAGAAAGTGTTTCATTTGTTATTTCCCAACTCCTCCAAACCACTCAGAAAGAAAAATCTATCAGGTTGTTACTAAACACATATACAGGGGCGCCTGGGTGGCTCAGTGGGTTAAAGCCTCTACCTTCCGGCTCAGGTCATGATCTCAGGGTCCTGGGATCGAGCCCCTCTTTGGGCTCTCTGCTCAGCAGGGAGCCTGCTTCCTCCTCTCTCTCTCTGCCTGCCTCTCTGCCTACTTGTGATCTCTGTCTGTCAAATAAATAAATAAAATATTTTAAAAAAATAAAAATAAAAATAAACACACACACACATACACACACAATGTTGGGGCATTTGTTACATCTCATATAGAGTCTATATGGCCCTACCTGAGTTTAGCCAATGACCTTCCTCTACCTCTTGCTCAGAATGAAGCAGCACATGTAACCTGATGAAGTAGTGGATCAGTGGTTTCTATTGTTGCTCACATTCTTGCTTTCCCTCTGTATCCATTTCCTGCACCCTATGCCTTCATGTACCTAAGCCAGTCGCCAAGGCTAAAGAAACACTAGGGGGCTCCCTGAAGAGCAGAAGCATGCAGGAATACGATGGAAAACAAAGATTGCGAAGTATATGTGGTACTTCCATTTTCCACATCCTTAGGGAGCAAAAAGTACCCAAAGGCACTTTGGGTAACAAATATATCATATTTAAATAAATATAAATAATATTTATATGTATAAATATAAATAAAAATAATTTATTCTCACTAAATGATACATATCTTTCTTCAAACCAATGAACAATACTATGCGTTGCAAAACTTGAAACAATATTCTATGATTAAGAACAAGCTTTAGGCACTTGGGAAAATGCCATAGGCCATTATAGAATTTTGGCACTCACGCAGAGGCCGCAAAAGATTGGAGGTCAAAAACTCTACACTTCTAGGTTCCGGAGCAGCCTAAGGAATAACTTACAGGACCAGGCTTGCCCTGGCCAAGCCAATCTATTTTCTTATGTTCTCTAGACTACAGAATCTTCTCCAGATGCTATAGTATGTGGTCTTGAGCACCAAGATCAGCAGGCTCCCTTCTTCTTCTGGCTGCTCTAATTATTTGTTGTGCAACTATGGGCAACTTACTTTACTCTGTACCTCAGTTTCCTCATCTTGAAAATTAAGAGTGGTATCTATGGGACGCCTGGGTGGCTCAGTTGGTTAAGCGGCTGCTTTCGGCTCAGGTCATGATCCCAGAGTCCTGGGATCGAGTCCCACATCGGGCTCCTTGCTCAGCAGGGTGCCTGCTTCTCCCTCTGCCTCTGCCTGCCACTCTATCTGCCTGTGCTCACTCTTGCTCTCTCTCTGACAAATAAATAAAATCTTTAAAAAAAATTTAAAAAAAGAGTGGTATCTAGTTTAAAGAATGGTTTGAGTATTCAGTGAGGTTTGAGTATTCAGATAAAAAATATTGAGAAAAGTGCCTGGCATGTAGTAAGCACTAAATAAATGTTAACCACTGGTGGTGATGGTGAGATGGTGGTGAAGGTATTAGTGGTTGGAGAAGAGTCAACAGATGTTGGGGGAGAAGGAGAGGAAGCATCCTGGTGCATTCTGGAACAATTCAAATGGTCATATTTAAGCCACCTTCCCACCCCCACCAAAAGATTAGAATAGAACCAATCCAGACATTTCTTTCAGTGATACCTTGTTTGCTGCAAATCCAATTGGCTAAAGGAGTAATGCATTCAGAGAGTATTATCCGGCTCCAGTTCTGCCTGTGTTGAAAACCATCAGAGGCATTTGCTCCATGCTTAAGGACCATTATGGAGGAAGACCAAATGGTCTCTTGATTTAACCAACATGTCTTGTACTGACAAGAGAGTGTCATAGCATCCACCCCCATCCTTTGCATCCTGGCCTCCTTCCAGTTAGATATACTATAAAGATCAGGAAAATGCAGGAACCAGAGGGCATCAGTGATCCTGATTTGCCCATTGGATTTGACAACATAGCTGGCATGCAGACAATTTGTGATTCATTGTCATTTGCCAAAGTTAATTTCAGCAATTGGATTTCTTAGTCCCGGAAAGGTCATCTCTGTTCTTTTCTTGGGTGTTGTTTTTTTTTTTTTCTAGTTTTACTAAAGTATTATTGACAAATAAAAGGTCATTCCCATTCTTAACCACACAGGTTTCACTAAAGCTCTGTTTGAAGAGTTTTGCTTCAGTCCTTAAAGATTTGCAGGAAAAAATCACCAAAAAGTTGCTGAGTAAATAACTCATTTACACATTGAAATTCTCTAATAATAACCACTCTGTACATTTGTTTTGACTTGTGGGCACTTAAAAAAACAGTCTCTTATGCTTTTAATTGTGTCAATATAATGAAATGATGAAGAAATTTAGCCATATCAACCAACCAGTCAAATATTAGTGGAACATCTGTATACCTCATTCTGTCCTTGACCAGAGACTTTAGCTCAGCACTGCCCAACAGAAATACAATGCAAGACTCATATATAATGTAGTTTTCTAGTACCTACATTTAATTTTTTTTAACTTTTTTTAAAAGATTTTATTTATTTATTTGCTGAGAGAGACACAGCGAGAGAGGGAACAGCAGGGGGTGTGAGAGAGGGAGAAACAGGCTTCCCGCTGAGCAGGGAGCCCCATGGAGGGCTCAATCCCAGAACCCTGGGACCATGCCCTGAGCCGAAGGCAGATACTTAACGACTGAGCCACCCAGGTGTCCCTAGTACCTACATTTCAAAAAGTAAAAAGAGTTTTCACTTTTGAGAAGTGAAAATTAATTTGGCAATACATTTTATTTAACCCAATTTATCTAAAATATCAGTTCAATATGTAATTGATACAAAAGAAATATTTATGAGATATTTTATTTCTCTATACTGAGTCTTAAAAAATCCAGTGTGATTTTTATACTTACCCATATCACAGTTCAGACTAACCACATTTCAAATACTCAGTTACCACATGTGAGTAATGTCCACCATATTAGACAGCACAACCTTAGAATACAAAAATCTCTCTTGAAATAAGTTATGATTTAACTTGAAAAAATAGCAGCCATTTATTGAATGTGTAGTATTTGCCACTGTGCTAAGCACTTTACCATATAATCTCATTTAATCTTCAAAATACTTTGTGATGTGGTTGTTTAATCCTCATTTTGCAGGTGAGAAGACTACAACTTTAAAGATCCCAAAATCTCATACCGGTAATGGACAGAGACAGGATATGAACTCAGGTCTGTATGGCTATATTGAATACTCATTTAAGAACAAATGAATATGTTAAGATCCACATGCAGAATCTGACCCATCAGACTCGGTAGAATTTACTTAAATATTAAACAAACAGGTATTTTATATTCTAAAATACTTTACTTGAGTTAAAAAGACAGCATATTGTATTTTTACCTTAGTGCATTATAGTTTTTCTTATTCATTTTACTGTTTAAAGTATAAAGAGACTTTTCTCTGGACGTGATGAATAACTTCTGCTAGTTTACAGATAGGCCAGTGTCTGGACATGTCCTGTAACATTTGTTTATTCATTCATTTAATCAGTTATGTGTGAATTTTGTATGGCACAGTAGATTAGATATTATTTGTCATCAGTTTTTATTCTATCTTATCCTTCAAATAAACTATAGATCATAATTTTGAAGTTTCAAAAATCATTTAAGTGCTTGTTTTTATTCAGCCAACAGAGCTTTGAGATGTGAATATTTATTCATACTACAAAAAATACTACCAGTATTTTGTTATATTATATGCAAGATATTTAGGAGGATACCAAGATGAATAAGATGAAAAGTTTACAATCTAGTGAGGAAAATAAGGCACAAACATAAATTTTCATGAGAAAAAGGCAACATGTTCTAGGCATGGTACAGAGTGACTTAGGAGTTTAAAAATGGCAGATATAAATTTGCATGGGAGTGATGATAGAAAGCTAAGCCTTTTTTTTTTTTTTCCCCTGGCACATCTCCCTGCAGGCAATATGGCCCACCTGTTGATCCTCAAATCAAATACCTAAGTATTTGCAGGGAGATGTGACAGTAATGACATTCTCATCAAAATATAAAGGCAAGTGAGTACATGGTAGGACCAGAAGTTGGGGTGCACTGGGCCTTCCTGTAAAGGACACTGACCTGCAGAGTAAGGCTGTGTTTGATTGAGTAGGCAGAAGGAAGCCATCGATAGCCTTTGAGCAAAGGAGAGAGTATGAAGTGCTTTAGGAAGATTAATCTGGCTAAAGAATATGTAAAATAGATTGTTTTCATCAGATAAAAGAAATGAGGCCTGGAAAGGGTGTTCAAAGAAGGAAAAAAAGAAAAGGATGAGAATGAAACATTTCAGAGAAAAAAATGGACAGATCTAAAAGCTATTTAGATGGGGGCGGCTGGGTGGCTCAGTGGGTTAAGCCTCTGCCTTCAGTTCAGGTCATGATCTTGGGGTTCTGGGATCGAGCCTCACATTGGGCTCTCTGCTCTGCGGAGAGCCTGCTTCTCCCTCTCTCTCTTCCTGCCTCTCTGCCTACTTGTGATCTCTCTCTCTCTCTCTGTCAAATAAATAAAATCTTTTAAAAAAAAAGCTATTTAGATGGAAGTAGGAATGAAGGAGGGAGACATAAAAATTATGAATAAACACACATGCCACACACAAGATGCCTCAAGGGCTTACAAAAAGCATCTAGTTGCTAATGATCTTTATTTAGATCTCTGTTTCGAATGAAAAGTTGTTTTGCAGTTACAACACAGAGGAAGAGAAATTTAAGAAGCAACCACATCTTTCAAAACACCAGTAGTCAGGAGAGGAATACAGTTTCGACATTTTGTTCCAAAACTTTGTCTAGGAGAACATGGAAAAGGAAGGAAAATTATATTTTGTTAAATTTTATAACTAAGTATATATAAACTATACCTCGATAAACTGTACATAAATTATGTCTCAATCAACTTTATTCTAAAAATCTAAGGAAATAAACCATGAAAGCAGCATAATTGCTTCTGGTCAGGTGGGGGAGGATGTTGGCGAAAGCCAGTGCCCTTTGAAGTAAGCTAAATATCTGTTTTAACTCACTCCATGCCATTTGCTGAAGAGCCCACAGGCCCTATCCACAGCATTCACAATCAGTTTGGTAGACCAGAAGCCAAGGTTTAGGAAGACTGAGTCTCACTGCATCCTTTACTCAATGAATATTTGACATCATAGGAGCAGAATTCGAAAGATGCTTATGAGGCACTTTGGGAAATGAGCTGCAGAGATGGTTGTATTGATCACTCACTTTCCCTTTATAGAAATATGTCAAGATCATGTCTGCACACCCAGCTTATAACCCACAGCTCACGTCCAGCACCTTCGTATGCTCTTCTAGCTCAACTGTAGTAATCTTTAGATAAAAAGAAATACAGGCCTTCATTATCCTTCTTCCAGCCCTCCGATATTCCAGAGAGTGCAGGGAAACCATTAACACTCTAATTTTATATTTTAAGTGCTACAACAATCAATCCAAAAATCTCTGAAAAGCTGAGAGGTTTAGTGTTTACCTCTGTTCCACAGCCTTTCAACTGGATTCTTTGATGAGCCTCCAAAAAATATCTCTGATCTGTAACCAAACCCAGATGGGTATTTTTCCTGGCCTATTTTCATCTGGTTAGCCACCTGTTTCTCTCTGTGCTAATACAGGAAGGGGAGATGAGAAAATGGCAGATGTTGGCTCAGAGTCTGGGGAAGGTGGCTTCTAAAATAATCATTCTTTATTCACTGCCAGGTTCCAATGCCACCTTCATTGATTGCAAATGCAAAGTATGCAAGCAGTGTTTATTAAAAAAAATAAATAGGGCTGCCTGAGTGGCTCAGTGAGTTAAGCCTCTGCCTTCAGTTCAGGTCATGATCTCAGGGTCCTGGTATCAAGCCTCGCATTGGGCTCTCTGCTAGGCAGGGAGCCTGCTTCCTCCTCTCTCTCTCTCTCTCTCTCTCTCTCTCTCTGTGATCTCTCTCTGTCAAATAAATAAAATCTTTTAAAAAATAAAGAAAGAAAGAAATATCGGGGTACACGCGAGAATTTCAGAGGTGGAAGTCGCTGTAGAGGCCATTTAATTTAAAGCCACGGTTCATAATCTAGACAACTGAAGTCCAGGGAAATTCAATTAGATTCTAAAATCAATATATTTAAAATAAATAGGTAGAGAAACATTCAGTACACAAGACCCTGAAAGAAAGGTGGGTTTGAGCAAATCAAACTCTTAGATTGCAAAATATAGTTATTGAAGGATAAATTAATGGACTAGTTAAAAGCAGAATAGACACATTTGAAAAGAGAATTAGTAAACTAGAAGGTGGAGCTGAGAAAATTGCCATAATGCAGCAGAGTAGAGGAAATGAAAAATACAAAGAGGAGTTATGGGAAATGAATGCTAGAATGAATAGTTTCAATATATGTAATGGAAATTCTAGATGGAGAAGAATTAAGAAAATAAATAATAAGTAAAGATTTTCCAGAATCGGTCAAAGACAAGACTTCTCAGATTAAAGAATCACAAGGAACCCAAAGCAAGGAATATGAAATCACACCTTCCCTTAGACACACTGTAACGAAACCCAGAAATATGGGGGAAATATTAAAAGCAATCCAAAAAAAGAACAACATTTTAGGGTGGCTACAAATTTCTCAATTACAACAACAAAGGCTAAAAAACAATGGAATAATATTTTCAATTCCCAAAGAAAATAACTGACAGCCTAGAATCCTGTACCTTGCTAAACTATTATTAAAGAGTTAGGGCAAAACAAAGACTTCCAGAATAACACTTGAGACTTTATATCTATCTGTCTATTAGGGCTGCCATAACAAAATACCACAGGCTAGATGGCTGAAACAATAGAAACTTCTTTCCCACAGTTCTGGAGGCTAGAAGTCCCAGAGTGAGGTCTGGCAGGGTTTAGTTTCTGGTGAGAGCTCTCTTTCTGGTTTGCAGACATCCACCTTCTTGCTGAGTCCTGACATGACCTTGCCTGTGAGCATATGCAGAGAGAGAGAGAGCGATTGAGAGGGAGAAGGAAAGAAGAGTCTCTCTTCCTCTTTTCTAAACAAAAGATTCACAACAGCCATGTTTTGGTTTCAAAAAGGAAAGAAAACTATTCTTATTATAGAAACCTAGTAGAAACAGAAGAGGGAAGGAATCTACACATAGATGAAGGTAATAGCAGGCAAGAAATGAGAATAAGGCAAAGTTATATCAAATCAGGTACTTCAAGCATCCAGCCTCATTAGCCTGCAAAGCCCCATGCAAACAGCCAGGTAGGAGTCCCGATTGAGAGTTCTGGGCAGAGCATCTTCCCCTCAGGTGAGACATCCAACTGATCATTCCCCATAAGGGCCATATTTATATGGCAAATAACAGGGTTTGAAATTAAACATTTGTTCGCCCACGTGCAGTTTGGAGCGAGCTGCATTTCTATGTTATCATGTTTCTATATTTTCAAGGAACCTGGCTTTGTGTATCTGCCTCCCCTCCTGGATGCCAATCTGGGGGGGCAGCCTAGTCTGGAGCATCAGGGGATCTGAAACAAGATTTGTAGCTCTTAGTATCCAGAAGAGAAGGGGCAGTTCTGACCTGGAGGCCAGACAATATGTTTCAAACAATAGGCTCCCACGGTTATTCACACAGCACGAGTCTCACAAACCACATTCCTTAGCCTGCCTGTGTATATGCAGGTCAAGTCTCAAAAACATTTATCCCTACAGAATAACTTCTAATAAGGCCACCAGTTCTATTGGGTTCCGCCCCACCCTTATGACTTCATTTAACCTTAATTATCTCCTAAAGACCTTTTCTCCGCATATAATCACATTGGGGGTTGGGGCTTTAGCATATGAATGGGGGGGACGGCAAAATTCAGTCCACAGCAGACTCCTATAGGATAATTTCAGAAGGAAGGAGATTGAATACAGAAGTAAGGAAAGAAACAAAGGTAAACAAAGAAATTGGTAAACACAAAGGTAAATCTAAATTAATACTGACTCTAAAAGTCATTACTACTAATAACAACTAATTTGGAGAGGGCCAAAACTAAATATAAATAACTAGCATTGTCCAGTACTACTTTCTATAACGATGGGACTGTTCTCTAAAATGTGGCTATGCAACCAAAAAAATTTTTAGTTATATTTAATACTAATTAATTTTGACTTAAGTAGCTACATGTGGGGACGCCTGGGTGGCTCAGTTGGTTGGATGACTGCCTTCGGCTCAGGTCATGATCCTGGAGTCCTGGGATCGAGTCCTGCATCGGGTTCCTGGCTCCGCTGGGAGTCTGCTTCTCTCTCTGACCTTCTCCTCGCTCATGCTCTCTCTCACTGTCTCTCTCTCAAATAAATAAATAAAATCTTTAAAAAAAAAAAAAGTAGCTACATGTGGTTAATGGCTACCACATTAGACAGTACAGCATTACACAATAATAACATGGCAAGTGACTAGAGCAGATCAAAGTTAAATAGTCTAAGGTCTTTGTTCAGAAGGAGAAGGGACATTTTGGAGGCAGTTATTCATATTAAAAATTTGATAGAGGCAGGGCACCTGGGTGGCTCAGTCTTCAAGCGGCTGCCTTCAGGTCAGGTCATGATCCCAGTGTCCTGATATTGAGCCCCACATTGGGCTCCCTGCCCTGCGGGAATCCTGATTCTCCCTCTCCCACTCCCCCTGCTTGTGTTCCTTCTCTCGCTATGTATCTCTCTGTTAAATAAATAAATAAATAAAATCTTTAAAAATTTTTTTGATAGAGGCTACAAAAATTGAAATAGAATGTATCATTTCCAAAGTAGTAGAAGGAAAGAGGAATAAAGAAAACAGTGTTGATACACAGAAAGTAGGAAAAAGAGATGGAAAAAAGAAATCAAAGTATGATAAATAGAAAGTATAACAAATATGATAGAAATAAATAAGAAATATACCAGTTTCTTCTTACAATGAAATATAGGATTTTTAGTGGAACCTGATATATCAAGGCCGTATTGAGTTTTTAAAAAAAAAAAGGGTAGTTGGGGCGCCTGGGTGGCTCAGTGGGTTAAAGCCTCTGCCTTCAGCCCGGGTCATGATCCCGGGGTCCTGGGATCGAGCCCCACACCCAAGCAGGGAGGCTGCTTCCTCCTCTCTCTCTGCCTGCCTCTCTCCCTACTTGTGATTTCTGTCAAATAAATAAATAAAATCTTTAAAAAAAAAAAAGGGTAGCAAAAGATATGTACAGTATTAAACCTTCTATGTAAAGTTTCAAAACATATAAACTATTAGTATTTATTTTTTTAACACATAAATATGTCAACTATAACAATATGCATGGGAATGAATGACACAACCCAACTTCAGGATAGTGATTTCTTCTGGAGAAGGGGCAAAGGAAGGTGAGTAGATCTTTAGTTGAATCTAAATATTTTTAAGAAAAGATGTGAAACAAGCATGATAGTGTCCACCTATAAAATGTGGGTAGTAAGTACCTGGATTTCAGACTATATTGTTTGAAACTAATAATAGTTTCAAACTCTTATTTTTTCATAAATAAAAACTCAAGTTCAAAAGAAATATATCCATACAGATACTTTGCACTTTTGTCTGTTTTAGATTGTTTCTGTCTGACTGGTTCAGATCTTAGGACTTGAACTTGATTTTTTAGTCACGAAGGAAACTTCCATCCCCAAAATAATAGTTTAACATAATGAGCCCTCCTCACATCAGAGAACTAAGGAGCTAGATAACCCAATTCCACTGGAAAGTTCTGTTTCCTTTAGACAGGGGTCAGCAACTTATTTAAAACTGTTTGTATTGGTGGGATGAGTGAGTATTCTTCGGTGCCATTGGATGCTATGGGGTAGGAGGAAAGGAGACAGAAGAAAAGGAAAAGAATGGGGGAGAGAGTAGGGGAGGAAAAAGAGTTCTGGTATAGGGCTACCAATCCACTTTGCTCACATGGGAGCCACCTCCCCACATATCCCTGTAGATGAAAGCAGGATGGGGGCATCTGGGTGGCTCAGTCAAGTTAAGTGTCTGATCTTGGCTTAGGCTATGATCCCAGGGTCCTGGGATTAAGTCATGGGTTGAGGTCCCTGCTCAGCGGGGATTCTGCTTCTCCCTTCCTCTGCTCATACTCTCTCTCTGTCTCTCTCAAATAAATAAATAAGATCTTAAAAAAAAAAAAAAAGGAAAGAAAGAAAGAAAGAGAGAAGAAAGCAGGATGGAATGACCTCATCTCATTGCTTTGGCATTTTTCTATTAGTGCTCCTTTCATTGTGTTGATTGCAATTACGATTTACATAGCTGTCTCCCCCACTGGACCATGTCCTACTCCCCTTCTTATCTGAAGTGCTTAGCACATGTCTGACAGAGTAGGTCTTAATGAATGTCTGTTGAATTTATGGTGAATACACAACTTCAGATCTTAAGTGATTTCCTGGCTTCTTTTTTAAGCCTTCCAAGCCTTTCTCTTTTGCTTTACAGCCTTCCAGGGTCCTCTTTCAGGCTCTCAGAATTTGAAACCTTTAAGCCTCTGTCCAGCTCTAAGCTGGGACACTCAAAACAACTTCTAGGTGGCCCACAGAGCACTTTGTCAGGAAGACAAGGGAGATAGACTGGAGGTAATGTCAAAATGCAGGTGTTCCAAGGGTGTCCTAGGAGTGCCACAGAGTCCCGAACCTGACTTTTTTCCTTTGTGGGAACCGGGACGGGGAGCCACAGTTAAGACGATAAAGGAGAGGGATGTGGCAGTTCCTGACACCTAGCGTTCATGTCCTTCCTCCCTGGTGTCCCAGGCAGAAGCGTGGGTCCCGCAACCACCTTCTCATTCCCAGACCTGGCTTCCCAAAGCCAGCCCTGGTGTTCATGATAACAATCCCCTCTTTTCAAGACAAATCAGATGTTCCTTACAGCTGTGGGTGGTACTGTCTTAACAGAAGCAGCAGTCTGGCCAGCAAGATATTTCTGTCATCTGTGTTGTGGGAATAGGTCTGTTCTGCTTGCTTGCCATCGAAGGAATTTTCCTACCAAGATGTCTGTGCAAACAGTCCGTTGGAGGGGAACTGGCCCTGCCCTGGGCCTGCTTGCTTATTGACCAGTCAGTGTCTTTCAGCAGTGAGTCATTCAGGACCCAGGTTGAAGGGGAAGCAAATAAGCAAGAAGGCTAAGTGTAGCCCATATCATTGCACGCAGCAGCGAGACAGACACTGGGCAGTGCACCCTTGCCTTATTTCGGCAAAGCCCGCTGTTTGCTTCAAGAGGGCCCAAGACAGCAGTTGCCTACTTACCTTTCCCATTCAACAGATTGGGGTGGTCTTGGCTGGCTAAGTCTTGTTGGGTCCTGAGCAAGTCTGGGGTCTCTTGTTCACCTGGGTGAGGGAATCCTCTCTGTAGGTTCTGCCATAGGCTCTAACCTAAGCAAAGCAGGCAGAGTACAAGGCCCTACAATATTAGCAAGCTCTCCTACCTTGAAACCTCCACAGCGTCATCTGTTGTACTGGGCACTTCCCTGATAATCTCCCAGGAGAGTATCAGCTAAAGGATCACAAAAAGCAGAAGCCATAGCAAATTCTACAGCAGTGGGAGCTTCTCTGGGAGTTCTTTCCTCAATAACATTGTCCCTTGCCTATTGCCATTGCAGCCACTCTCTGCAATAGAGGTAGAAACAGAGTACAGGGCCTTTCACGTTAGCTGGCCTCAGTGCAGGCCACCCGGACTATCCCATCACCCAGTGAGGGTTGTAAAGAAAGGAAAAGGATTCATTACAGCCTACTGCCCCCATGACATGAGACTGGGTGGAGGAGGAAGTCATAAATGATACAAGTTGGGATCCCCTCAAAGGAGCGCGTAAAAATGTAAGGAAGCATGGTGTTACTACAGGCGATGGCGTTTGCATTATTTAAGCTGTAAGGGATGGCTGGAGACTGTCTTCTACCCCACCATTTTACAGATGAGAACACCTAGCCAGAGGAAAGTAATTGGCAGAAGGTGCCACTGCCAGTCAATGTTAAGGCTGACACTAGAAGTCAAGCCCAGCGATCCTCCACTGGCTTTTAACTGGCTCTTCTTGCCTTAAATGTAGTTGATAATTGGTCATCATGGCAACCTTTTACAGTCTTAAAGCCGGGGCCAGGAAAGAATGGGATGAGGAGAGAAGCTCTAATTTCTCTTTCTCCCGCAGAACTCCAGAGGAGGCTAGAGTCTCCAGACAGAAGCCAGCCTCCCAGAAAGCCTCCATCAGCAGCCCCAAATATCCCAGGGGTGTCTTCAGTATATCCTGGAGCACAGGTGGGCCAAGTACACAAGCTCCAGCACAGCCAGGACCCTCAGGTGCCATCAGACTGTTGGTGTCACAGTTGTAGCTGAAATGGGAGGTGCCTGGTCAGAGAAGCGGCCTAGGAATCAGCTGCACAGCTCAAATAGTGCAATGCCCACAGAGCTGCCCTGGTCCAGCTGGCTGGAGAGAGTCACACCTAGCACCAGAAAGGTATCCATAAGAGAGGAGCCCTCCTAAGGTCATCTCTAGGCCACTTGGGCCGGGAAGGAGACCCACAGACCAGAGCTTCTGCCATACCCAGGTACTCAGGACTTTGGGAAGCGTTCTCCATTGGGACTTGAATTCTTACTTCTTTTTTCTCCTCCTTTTTCTTTTAGAAGAAATTTAACAATTAAATGAAGGATGGGACGCCTGGGTGGCTCAGTTGGTTAAGCAGCTGCCTTCGGCTCAGGTCATGATCCCAGCGTCCTGGGATCGAGTCCTTGCTCAGCAGGGAGCCTGCTTCTCCCTCTGCCTCTGCCTGCCATTCTGTCTGCCTGTGCTCGCTCTCTCTCCCTCTCTCTCTGACAAATAAATAAAATCTTTAAAAAAAAAAAATGAAGGAAAGAGGTAGATTAAAAAGGTGAATAAGAAGGAAAGAATTGGGATTTTAATTTAAAAAATCCTGATTTGAAAGCAGGTAGTGTTTTAGGTTTTTTCCATATGTTTCATTCTGTCTCAGCCCCATAGCAAAGGGTGGACAAGCCTCTGGATCAGGGCTTCTAATAATTACAGTCAGGCTTTAGCCAAGAGAGACCATGGTGGTGAGGCTTAGGTCTGTTTTCTTACAAGCCCCAAGTCCCTTTTGTTATCCTTCATATAGTCAAGAGATATTTGAAGGTCTACTTTATGCCCAGGCATTACTAAGTACAGGGTATGGTATTCATTAGTGATAAAAATGCACATCACCTTGGGAAAAGAGTATGGCAGTTTTAAAAACTTAAAATTGGAACTATCATATGATGTAGCAATGCTACTTCTAGGTGTATATCCAAAAGAATCCAAAACAGGATGTCAAAGAGATATTTGCATACCCATGTTCACTGCAGTATTATTCACTGTAGCCAAGAGGTTGGAGCAAAGTAAATGTCCATCAATGGATGAATAAACAGTTTGTGGTCTGTACATGCAATGGAATACAATGTAGCCTTAAAAAGGAAGGGAGTCCTGTCACATGCTTTAGCATGGATGAACCTGGAGGACATTGTGCTAAGTGAAATAAGCCAATTATCAAACGACAAAGGCTATATGATTTTGCTTATATGAGGTATCTAAAGTAGTTAGACTCACACATACAGAAAGCAGAATAGTGGTGACCAGGGGCTAAGGGGAGGAATAGGGGAGTTCTTGTTTGATGGGTATAGAATTTCAGTTCTGCCAGATGAAAAGGTTCTGGAGATCTATTCCACAACAATGTAGATATACTTAATGCGCTTATAATAGTGAAGATGGGACATTTTATGATTTTTTTACCACAATAAAAAAGAATACATGTCATCCTTGCCTTTGTGGACCTTATTATTTAAAGGGGAAGATAGTCATTAAATAAAGCTACAAATAAATAATTATCACCAGAAAGAAAATGAACAGGAAGAGTAATCAGGCAAGGCTAGAGATCCCCTTGATGTAATCTGGGAAGTCCTCTCTGATTCTGGCTCAAATTAGGTATCAGTAGGCTCTTCAGAGAAAGCCATGCTCCCCATTCCCGTGTCCAAATGTAGAACAGTCCTGGAAATGAGTCTCTGCCAACCCAGCTGCTGCCCCCTGCCCAGGGTACTGCCGGTGACATATGGTGTTTCCCACCACCAAACAGGCCAACTCCTCTTCCTCCCTAAAGCACAGAGTGGGCTGAGGGGGACCATTGCCTGGGCCTATACTGGAGCATTCTTTTGTGTATGTGGTATTGTGATAAGCCTTGTGTATGTGATTTTTTTTTTTAAATCTTTGTAAGCAGGAATACTGCCTATTTTAGACCTTAGTGTATCAAAGCATCTTTAGTATCTCATTTACAGTTATTGAGCTGAGAGCAGGAACTCCACACACACATAGCTCAGAAATGCTCCTCTCCAGCCATCTCCAGCTAATCCTTGGTGTGGGTGTTTTAGTGGATATTTTCAAACTCCCTGAAAAAAACATGTCCTTTTTCCTGGAGGTAAGAGGTTTACCTTTGATGCTTTTTCACCAAATGATGGTAAAACCATTGGTGAAACTTCTCTTCTTCTCTGTCTTTGATGAGCTCAATCTCTGTTCATTCGTTCTACTCCCTCCTCTGCCCAGGGCCATGCCGTCACGTTGACCCAGACCTCTGGGTAGGCACCTGCCTTCCTTGGTTTCAGAAAGTTAAGAATGGCAGGGGACAGGAGAAACAGGCCCCCTTCCCTCTTCCTTTCCTGCCACCTAGCTGGAAAGTGTCCAGCCAGGAACTGGGACCAGCTCAGATCATCACAAGCTTGTCTGAGGCCTCAGAGAATGCTGCAGGGTCTACAGTGGGCAAGAACAATGGCATTTTCACAGTAGAAGTGATGCAGTGCTAGAGCTACAAGCAGACTTGCTGATTTTAGTGCAGCTCTCTCATGTTACAGAGAAAGAAGTTGAGATCTGAAGAGATTCCAAGACCATGGGATCATAGGAGATGGACTTCCCAGTTCAGAACTTTTCCAAGTTAAGGCTTCACCCAAAGCTTACCTTGATCTCAGCAGACCCCAACCACTATCTTCTCAGTGGTAATCTCTTGGTAGAGTGCAGGGGCAAGCAAAAGATGGGCCTGAGGTGTGATTTTACTCTTCTCATCCAATGTTTGAATCTCACTCCATCTCCACTGGTCACTGGTTCCAGTTGCTTAGCATTCTTGGGGCCCTAAGATGAGCTTTCCTCTCACCTCAGGAACAAGGCATTCCTCTTCCTTCTCAACCTCCAAATTAGCAAATAACTAAACCTCTGCCCTATCTCCTCATATCCCCCAACCAAAAAAAGGCTTCCTCTCTGTGTTATTATCACCATTAATACTGAAAAGCGTTTACAAATTACCTATCACCTCCCCTAAGTGACCCGTAAATCTTAAACGAGACCTTTTAAAAGACTATTCAAAACTTTGTTTCAAATTACACTTTTTAACTAGTAGAGCTTTCAGTTATACTCATGGTATTCTCATGGTCCACCCTAAAATCCTCCCCACCCACCTCCCCACCTTCCACACAGACATCTGTGTGGTTTTTCACTTCCAGGAAATTATGTGAGGGAAGGAGAAAAAAAATGGAGAGTGGTGAGAGGCGGCACAGGGTAAACACAAGCAAAATCACAGCTGGTTTGGGGATTGTCTGGCTACATTTCCAAAGATGGAGAAGCCGAGGCTCCCCCTCCGGCTCTACAGAATTCCAGTCCACAGTTTGCCTCTCACTCTTGACAGCTCCAGCCTCTGTGGGTGGGTGAGCTTCAGCCAGTAGAAGAGGACTCTGGGAGGGGAGGGAAGATACTTGCCTTTAGAAAACTGCCTGAAAGGTCAGGGCAGCTCTGGAAACTACCTCCAGAGTCCCTTCATTTAACCCCACCCAGAGAATGGACAGCTCCATCATCCAGTAAGCTACAGTGGCAAATCACAAGTAGAAGGTGGGTGCTAAACAAAGCAGAACTTTCTAGGTATTCTGATAAAGTACCCTCCACCCCATCCCTACACACAGACACACACACGTAAGCACACACGCATGCACACAGCTGTACAGATAAAGTACCCTCCACCCCATCCCTACACACAGACTCAGACACACACACACGCACGCATGCACAGCTATACAGTTCAGCCTCCAGCTTTCAGATATTCCCCACTGATTTCCTAGCTGATTCTCCTGCCCTTTTTCTTCCCCCTCTAATTCATCCCTCTGTGCTACTAAAAATTATCTTTTTTTCTCAAGCTTATATAAAGAATTTTTTAATTTAAGTTCAATTAGCCAAAATATAAGTACATCATTAGTTTTTGATATAATGTTCAATGATTCATCAGTTGAGTATAACCAAGGATTATCTTTTTAAAAGGCTAAACAGGGGGCCCTGGGTGACTGATTGATTGGTTGAGCATTCTACTCTTGATTTTGGCTCAGGTCATGATCTCAAGGTCATAAGATCAGGCCCCACTCAGCAGAGTCTCACTCTGGGAGTCTCCCTGGGAGCCTCACTCAGCAGAGTTTGCTTGAGATTCTCTCTCTCCCTCTCCCTCTGCCCCTTCTCTCACTCTCTTTCTCTCTCTCCAGAATAAATAAATAGGGATGCCTGGGTGGCTCAGTCAGCTAAGCATCTGCTTTCAGCTTAGGTCATGATCCTAGGGTCCTGGGATAGACTCCCACATCAGGCTCCTTTCTTATCAGGGAGCCTGTTTCTCCCTCTACCTGCTGCTCCCCCTGCTTGTGTGTGCTCTCACTCTCTGTCTCTCTCTCCCTGACAAATAAATAAAACCTTTAAAAAAATGAATAGATAAATAAATAATATCTTTAAAAAAAAAGATAAACTGATCATGTCACCCCTTGCTTAACTCCATCAGTGATTCCTTTTGGCTCACTGGAAGTTCAGCCTCCTTAGCATGGCATGAAGCCCCTCCCTGCAACCACCACCCGACACTTCCTCCTTAGTCTGGCCTCTAGCTTGAAGAACGACCTGCAGCTCTCCTGCAGCACCACACTGCTTTCACCCCTGTGCTTTTCTGCAGGCCTCACTTCCTAGAACTTCTTATAACCATGCTTGTCCCTTACCGCTCAGCTCAAGTGCAAACTCATATCGCTCTACTCAACTTGCAGCCCCTCTTTTGCAGCAATATGCCCAGGTCTTACGTCCTCATGACAGCTCTTTTACTGTGTATTAACTGTCCAGTCGCCTGACTTTTTATCCCACTGGAATTCTTGAAGACAAAGAAGGGATCTTTTTCCCTCGTGTAAACCTAGTGCCCAGTACATAGTGGGCACATAAAACTTTTAGTGAATGGATGATCTCAACAGTCCATGCACTGCCCAGCAGAGAGTGGTTGGGAGATGACTTCATGCCTTGAAGGATCCCTGGGCAACTTCAGCACACCTCTGTCCTCCTAGTGGTAAGCACTTTCTCTGAGTTGGGGAACATGGAATCATCAACCGTTAGACATAGAAGGGACTTCAGAGCTCAAGAGAAACAGGATGGAGTTGTGACAACAGAAGCAGAGGTCAGAAAGGAAAGAAGAGGGGCGCCTGGGTGGCTCAGTGGGTTAAGCCTCTGCCTTCGGCTCAGTCATGATCTCAGGGTCCTGGGATCAAGCCCCACATCAGGCTCTTTGCCCAGTGGGGAGCCTGCTTCCTCCTCTCTCTCTCTCTGTCTCTGCCTGCCTCTCCACCTACTTGTAATCTCTGTCTGTCAAATGAATAAATAAAATCTTAAGAAAAATAAAGAAGAAAAGAAAAAGAAAGGAGAGAAGATGCTCTGCAGCTGGTTTTGAAGATGGAGAAAGGGGCCACAAGCCAAGAAATACAGGTGGCTTCCAAAAGCTGCAAAAGGCAAGGAACAAACTGTCTCCCCAGAGCCTTCAGAAGGAGCGTAGCCCTGCCTACACATTGACTTTAGTGCACTGAGGCTGGTTTTGGACTTCTGACTTCCAGAACTACAGGGTGATAAATTTGTGTTGTAAACCACCAGGATTGTGACAATCTGTTACAGCAGCCATAGGAAATTAATATAAATTATTACTATTCAAACAGGATTGGTTTATTATTATTTGAACACCATAGGGGTGTGTGTGTGTGTGTGTGTGTGTGCAGCCATAAATGTATATGAAAATGCGTTATGCCTTTAGAGATGACAAAAGCAGCACTTAAGGAAACTTCAGGCAGGACAATCAGGTGAGCAGGTCTGCCATTATAAACTGCCCAGGCTGTACGTCAGCCACACACCTGAAACAAGTTTCTTTGACAGTGCAGCCAATCTATTCCTCTTCTCTGGTGATAACCAGCCAGCATTCCCTTTCCAGGCACTTTATAGAAAGATACAGTACCTTTGGAGGCTTACAAATGTTAATGGCGGTGCTTTCTTCTCCGGAAGAGGGGGTAGGGGAATCTTAATCGGGAAAGAAGAAAGAGGGCCTAGAGGAGAAAGTCAAGTGAAAAAGCAGGGTGGAGAGTCATCACCCTGAATTGGCCGGGTTTGGGCTACCAGGGGCCAATTGATGGCCTGACGCACCTGGAACTCCAGCTGCCTTAGGTTCTCATTGTTTGCCTGACGGGCTCCAGGCCACAGCAAGGGTGGAGGTTCTGGTCCCACTCCAGGCAGAAGACCTCGCCTCCATGGATACGCAGATTAGGGAGCCAGCAGCAGCTGGTGACCACATCATAGGTGAGCTGGGCCTGACGTAATGCCTCACCCCAGAGACACTGTCACTAGTCTCCCAACTGCCTGAAGACTTGCTCCTGGTGCCCCAGAAAGCCAAGAGCTGCTCATTTGAAACACAGCTCCTAGGGAGCAATGATTTGGTGTTGTGAGGCTGTCAGCCACGGATGGATGGAGAAGGTATGCTCTGTTCACCCATAAGGACAATCTTTACGGCCTTAAGGCTTTCCCCATTTCTCTTTGGATAGGGGCTAGGAGAGTGCCTGCATCTCCCCTGGGGCAAAAATGACTTGCCTGCAATTCATGTGAATTATGGCTGCATCCTGGACAGCCAACAAACACTTGGCTGAAATGAAGATCAAGACCAGATACACTTGGAGAATTACTGAAAAGTACTATACTGACGCCTGTTTGGATTGTTCTTTTCCTACCCTCTGGGGCAGGATACCTTGATATATGTGCCTCCAATAGCCCCAGCACACATCAGGAAGCCATATTTGGTCCAGAACCTCTCCGTGATGACCTTCTCCAAGTCAGGCTGGTTTTCCTGGAGGTGCCGAAAGGTAGCACAGATGGCATCCACAATCTTGTGGACGGCACACCCAGCACTGGATCTGCCCACTTCAAAGAGCTCAGCCACACAGTCTGGAGGCACCAGGGAGGCCAGCAGAAATATTTCAATGGCTACCTTCCTGCGGCGTGGAGGAAGATGACTTCCTGTTGGTGACCTCCCTTTGAAGATCCAGGGCCAGCTTTTTGCTGATACAGTAAAATGTCTCCTGAGATATCCAGAAGGCTTGCCTCCATCTGCAAAGGCTAAGCCTGTCTGCTTGGAGGTCCTGCCAAAGATGAGATTGTGTAGGAAGAGCCCCAGTCCTGTGTGCTCTTCTTTGAAGGGACTGGGATACAGCAGGCATCCGTGGCTTTCTGAGCAGAGAACGGATGACTGCGTGGGTGCTCCAGGTATGGAGGGCAGCCTCATTCAGGTGGACCTACATGGCCTGGGCCGAGGCAGCCTCCTTGTCAGCCTCTTCACTCTCGGTCACAAGCATGGCACCAATGGCTCCCATCTGCAGGGTGGCTTGTATGACAAGCTGCGGCACCCCAGGGGCTGGATTCATGGAGCATGCTTTGAGGGTTGTGGGTGCCATGGAGCGGGTAAGGCAAGAGTGATGCGTAGGAGTGTATACCTTTCCTAATGATGGTCAATGAAATTCTTATCCCCCAGGTAGGTGGGGGACCAGGAAGCTCAGGGTTGAGTTAGCTGATGAATATCAGGCCTGTCATTATAAACTGGGTGTAAGGAATGTAATTTCATCTGTGTAACCACGCATCAGCAACTTCTGTTCATTTCCTTGCAGATTGAGTCAGTGATACAAGAGCCAGGAGAAAAGAGCTCGGAGCCAATGAGACTAGATTCTTAGTATGGCTATCGGTTTGTCTTCTCTTCTTCACAGACTTCTTCTTAATACTCCTCCTGGAGGACTTTTCCTTTCTCCTGGCCTTCTGAATCTCTTCACAAAGCAAACACATTGGTGTAATTCTACAGGAGGTCCCCTTCCACACACCTAAATCAAGGGTTAGCCTGAAAATACAAAAGACTTCACCAGTCAGTTTTACTTGCCTGGATCATCTGGTGCGCCCCCAAGGAAGCATCTGAAGAGCAGATTAGTTAATATTTTGGAGGGCAAGACGGTAAGATCCTTTTCAATCTCGGGTGCCTGGCTTTTAGTTAAAAATTTCATCCCAGATTTCAACTTCTTTATTAAGAAGAAGGACCTGCTTCACAGAAGCACAAAAAAAGGTCAGTTATTCCTTAGAGTTTTCAGAATGAACAGCCACAAGGCAAAATAGGCTTTAGCGTTAGCACTTAGAGTTCTAGATCTGAGAATTCCACATTGCCAGGTCACTTGTAATGACCCTATGAGAACTAAGAGGCTGCTAAGGACTTCTTCACACATCACTGCAATACATTTCCTAATGTTTTTTCCCTAATGAAAATCTACTTTTTTTTTTTTTTTGAGGGTTTATTTCAGGGCTCTTTATTTTATTTTTTTAAATTTTTTTATAAACATATAATGTATTATTAATCCCCAGGGTACAGGTCTATGAATCTGAAAATCTGCTTTTACAACATCATGTGTCCTTTGGGCGGGCTGATCTTTTTCTAAGCGCTCATGTCCATCCTAGGCAGGAGTAGGAGTGATCATCTCCTAGTTCCATAGGCTATGCGAGCCCAGGAAAGTTACCTCCTCTCATTGTGTCTCAAGTGTACTTCTTGTAAAGCAAATAGGGTGGATTCACATAACCCTAAGATCCCTTGCTGCTACAACAACCTTTGGGCTAATTTAAAAGGCCAGGCCCCAGAAGATACCAGCTAAGATGGCTGAAACTTCATCTCAGAGCTTGTTTCTAAGAAGGTCTAATAAGTATAATGTAGTAAACATTATGAATTCAGCAATGGATTCCACAAATATTTATTGAGCCTTATTATTGTGCTAGGAATTCCAGCAGGCATGGGAGATTACATTTCACCTTGGTTATTAGATCAGCAGCTTAGAGAGAGAAAATGCAGTGATTACTCATCCCTTTGTAGGGTGGCTGTTTGTAAATGGAAAGTCTGTGCTTGCTCTTGGTGGCCAATCCTTGACTTGGGCAAGACTGAACATTCTGGCACCTGGGCCTTTTATGACTTAGATGAATCCCTCCATGTAGTAATTAAACCTATCTCCTATCTGGGTGGGAAGGAGTTTATTACTGTCAGATGCTTGGGGCTCACTATAATCTCATTTTAATATTATATTCCCTGTCCACCCGTCTGGAAAGGTGCTCTCTTACTAAACTTTCTGGCATCTTCCACTTGAAATGACAGCTTAGCCAATGCCCACTGATCAAGAGGAAATGTGAGTTTCTACTCTACGTTCTCTGCCTATTTCCTTTGATGTAAGACATCTTCACTCTCAGTCTTTAGTAATACCTCCTCCTAACATTTTAAAAACCGAGTGCCTAGTGAATTTGCTTCCTCCTTAGTTATCATTAACTCAGCTTTCCATCTTAGAGGTCAGGTCTTTAAACAAACCATTTAAAGCTCCCCTTAGCAGTCATTGACTGGTCCCCTTAGACACCCCCTCGCCCCGAGGAGAGACAGCGGCAAGAGGAGTTTGCAGCTGAGTTTCTCTGTATCCCGTTGCCTACCTTTGAGCAAGACCTTATGCTGCTAATAAGTTGCTATTAATTGCTTGGTGGGAAGTAGAATGGAAGAAAAAGGAGTGCTCACAACGCTCCTTACCGCCCCCCACACACACACACCGCAACACGGTACATGTATGAGGTAATAAGGACGGTACATGTATGAGGACAGTTTAAGAACTTTATTTTTCCCAACCGGTTTGAAGCTTTTATCAGGGACACGGCCCCCAGATCACCTTTGCAAACAGCTCTGCTTCGTCTCTTCTCCCATGATTCGCTCCCCATCTCCGCCAGCACCGCCCACATTACTGCCTCGGGGGTAGTCTCTAGAGGAAAGGAGGTTTGTTAAATTCGAAAACCTGCACCACGTCCTTGCAGCGCGGAGCAGGCCTCTGTTCACCCAACTTGAACTTGGGCTTCCGGCTGGAGGCAGATGAGAACGCGGCAGCCGCACCCCTGGCCGAGGGTACGGGCAGCTGCGGCCAGCGAGCTGTCCTATCCCAGCCCGCGCTCAGCCCGGCGGACCTACGCTCAGCCGCGGGACGCGGAGCCCGGAGCCGAGAACCGGGAGTCGGGCGCATCTCGCCGCTGCCGCTGCCGCTGCTGCTGCCGCGCGGGCCTCCCGCCTGCGCTCCCCACCGCCTGCCATTCGCCCCTCCTCCCTCGCTCTTCTTGGCCTCTTCCTCCTCCTCGCTTCCTCCAAGCCGCCTCTACTTGCTTTTTCCAAGTGTATATAGCCAACTACGGAAAAGTTTCAAAAATAGTTGGAGGGACTCCTGTCTGCCATTTACTGAAAATCCCTGATTGTCTTCTTTTGCTGTTTTGGCCACGCTTTAACCTCAGTGAGAAGACCGTTCTCCCACTCGCCAGGCCTCTGGAAGGATCTCTCCCAGCCATCCGTCGAGGGGGTCTGCTCTTGCAGGGATGGGAAACTGACTTCCAAGTTGAAGAGTACTAAGGGCGAAAACCCTCCAGAGGAGAAAACAGGTGGCCGAGGGGTGTTATTCTTTTCAGATACCTCGACCTTGCTGCTGACACTGCAAGTGTTGACACTTAATTCTTGCAGTGAGTGAATTTATCAGACTTCTTCCAAGCATACTCTTAGCTGGGAGCAGATCCTTGCAACAAAGGAGAGTTGGTAAGCAGGGACAGGTTCACCGCGTGGGTGATCTCCTGAATTGGGTTCTGCAGTTTGGGAACTTGGCTCTCACAATGAAAAGCATAGGCAAAAAAAAAAAAAAAAAAAGAGAGAGAGAGAGAGAGAAGAGAAAAGAAAAGAAAAAAACATAGGCAAGAGTGGGAGAAGAGAGAAATAAAATTAAAAACGCTAAAGACAAAACAAGACCTTGAAGTTCTGGCTTCCCACTTCCTATCTGCAGTAAAGACTCTCACCAGTGATTACAAAACAAGGTTCCCAGAAGCTTGGTTCTTTGGTGGAAGTAGCTGGCTACTAGAGGATTTTGACTGATAAATAAATGCTTAAATTCATCCTGTAAGGAGAGGTTACTCTGGCTCTCAGCATGGTTCTAGTCCCCTGTTCAGCTGTGTGGCTTCCAGAGTCCCTTTCCTCCTCTGAAGGAGAGGGTGTAGACCTGACTGGGGAGGCTGTTTGTACCTGGAACACTGAACCTGGAACACAGAAGCCACGCTCCTGGCCAGTGGGCTAAATCCTGCTTCTCAGACTGGTTTGGTTTTGTTTTTAAATTAGTTGCTAACATTAAAATATGGGGAGACTTTTTTTTTTTTAATTTTTTTTAAGATTTTATTTATTTATTTGACAGACAGAGATCACAAGTAGGCAGAGAGTCAGGCAGAGAAGCAGGCTCCCTGCTGAGCCGAGAGCCTGATGGGGGGCTCGATCCTAGGACCCTGAGATCATGACCTGAGCTGAAGGCAGAGGCTTTAACCCACTGAGCCACCCAGGAGCCCCAGTACGGGGAGATTTCTTATAAAAATTTGGATATCCATCTTTTTGAGGGGAAAAAAATATCCGTACATGCCATCAACACTGGACCTATATTTTGCACATAGCAACAAAAGACAGTTACTAGATACGGTTGTTACCAAGCCAGATTCACACAATCCTACCTGCTAGGTGCCCATGGGTATTTGAGTGTGGGCCCATCTCTACTCCAGGTCTAATACCAGGTTACACTTCCTCCCAGGAGTCCAGCCGGTATTTCTCCACCTACTCTACTCTTAAACTTCATAGGGCCACTCCAGGGCCTTGGTCTGCCTCTCCCAAGCATGAGAAAATAGTCTGGGAAGCCAAGTAGAAACCCTCAAATTAATATAAAATCCATGGAAACTGACCAGAAAGGGAAGTGAGTTGGGCCTGCAAAATTACACAAATTACTTCATCAACATAAATTAAAAGGAGCTGATAAAAGACTATCGAAAGACTTAGGAAAGGATGAGGTCATGATTGACGCTGGGATCCTGTGCTTCTTGCTTTCCCTCCACTCGAAGTGCCAAAACTTGTAACAGTTCATTGAAAATAATAACAACTATAGTTATTGAATGCTTGCTGTACACAAGACAACCCAGTGAGGTCAGTACTGTTATTATCCCCATTCTGTGAATGAGGAAGCTGAGGCTTACAGAGGTCAAGTTATTTCCACAGGTCACAAAACTAGTGAGCTGGTAGAGGTGGGATTTGAGCTCAGGGTTTGAGTGGGAACCTTGGTGTCCTGGAACATCTTGAGGGTAGAGAGCTGAGTCTGCCTTTTTGTAGCTCTCCAGATAGATATAGAGGCTAACCAACTATTGAATGACAGAGATAGGAAGGAAAGGAGGAGGAAAGAAGGAAGGAAAAGGAAAGGAAAGAAGAAAGAAAGGAAGAAAGAAAACAGAAAAAAGGAAAAAAATGAATAGCTGCAAGTTTGTATTTTTCATGGAAACAATGAAATTGAAAAAAAAAAGATTTTTAACTTGTTATGAATCCATTTGTCTATCCTCCAATCTATACATTTTGAACTTTCTGATTAGAATGAGCAAAATGCATTGTCTAAATAAAAACATGCAGTCATTTATCTTATCACAAAGGGAAGCAAGGTTTATCTAGAATAATTTCTTCTCACTGAAAACTCTCTGGCACCTAGTAATTATTTCCTTCCTTTTTGTTATATTCCCAATTTGCCCTTCAAGAACTTTGCCCAGGACTGGCATGTATGGTTTGCAGAATCAACACTCTTCCCCTTTTCACAAATGGGAACAGTGTGTACCCATCCACAGCCTTTGGCACCCCTCCCTGGCTGCACAGTCCCTGAACCGCCGCCAACAGTCTTCTCATATATAAATGCTCTTGGTCCCCCCAAACAGAATTTGTTCAACCTTGGAGACAGAAGCTCTTTCTAAAATACCCACTCATTTTGTGCTCCAGCGGCTTCCTGCTGACATTTGCATGACAAAAGTCGGAGCCGGAAGGCTGGTGTTCTGAGATGGAAACCAGGAAGTCCTGGAGGCAAATCCAGATTCTGTTACCCTCTGGCAGTCTGATCTCGGGACTAGTAAATTACCCAAGTCTTGGAGCTTATACCTCTATAAAATAGGAATAATTATAGCTACTATTATTGGATCGTCAGAGCGGAAGGAAGATGGAATGAGATCTTTGTAAGAGTGCTGGGAAGGACTGAGAGTCACAACAGCTGAGAGGAGGTGAATAAGATCTGCTTCCTTATAGATATGTGGACTTAAGGGACTTCGGAGTTGGCAGGTACTAGAAAAGCTGCGCAGTCCTGCCTCCCACTCACTGGAAGTACTACTCGTGAGCAGTGCCTTTTCAGCATTCAACAGTTGCTGCTCTGAGCCACACACCCATGCCTTCCGTACTCCCTCCAGAGCTCACAAGGCCTCTTCTCTGTGCCAGGCACTTTAAACCAGCAGTCTCCTAATTTTTTTTTTTCTTTTAAGATTTATTTATTTATTTATTTGACAGAGAGAAACCACAAGTAGGCAGAGAGACAGGCAGAAAGAGAGGAGGAAGCAGGCTCCCTGCTGAGCAAAGAGCCAGATGCTGGGCTCGAGCCCAGGACCCTGAGATCATGACCTGAGGTGAAGGCAAAGTCTTTTTTTTTTTTTTTTTTAAGATTTTATTTATTTATTTGACAGAGAGAGAGATCACAAGTAGGCAGAGAGGCAGGCAGAGAGAGAGAGAGAGGAGGAGGGAAAGCAGGCTCCCTGCTGAGCAGAGAGACCTATGCAGGGCTCGATCCCAGGACCCTGGGATCCTGACCTGAGCCGAAGGCAGAGGCTTAACCCACTGAGCCACCCAGGCGCCCCAGCAGTCTCCTAATTCTTACCACAACCCTATGTCATATGCATTTTTATCTTCACTCTACAACTGTAGAAACTGAGATATTAAGTAATTGGCCCATGGCTACACAGTTAATACATGGGATTCACCCAGGTCTGTCTGGATCTGAAGCCCCTCTCTTTTCTGCATTGATTGCACTGCCTTAAAAAAAAAAAAAAAAAAACTGGGGCGCCTGGCTGGCTCAGTGGGTTAAGCCGCTGCCTTCGGCTCGGGTCATGATCTCAGGGTCCTGGGATCGAGTCCCGCATCGGGCTCTCTGCTCAGCGGGAGGCCTGCTTCCCTCTCTCTCTCTCTCTGCCTTCCTCTCCGTCTACTTGTGATCTCTCTCTGTCAAATAAATAAATAAAATCTTTAAAGAAAAAAAAAAAAACTGTGCTTAGTTTTCTCAAGTCTCAGCTCATCCCCTTGCTCCTCTTTTAGGTGAACCCCCTTCTGCTATGGACTGAATTATGTTGCTCAAAATTCACATGTTGGAGCCCTACCCCCCAGTGTGGTCGTATTTGGGGATAGGGCCCTTGACAGATAATTGGGGTTTGATGGGGTCGTGAGAGTCAAGCTCTCATGATGGGATTCGTGCCCTAATAAGAAGATGCCCCAGAGAGCTAACTCTCCACCTCTTCCCTGCCCCCATGCCCACAAAAAGGAGGTCATGTGAGCACACCTCTCAGAGTCAAAGGAGAGGCCTCAGAATCATACCTACCTCCTGGGTACCTTCATCCTACACTTCCAGCCTCCAGAACTGTGAGAAATAAATGTCTGCTGTATAAGCCACCCAGTCAGTGGTGTTATGGTCTGGCAGTCTGAACAAAGACACTGTCTTTGTATCTATGCTTTCCCTTTCCCAGTTGGTCTTTTCCAAATCGGACCTCAATGAGCTTGCCTTACAACCTGCACAGTGTCTCCAGCTCTCAGCTTCCTGCCACCTGCATTGTTCATTGTATCCTCAGTGTTGGGTTTTTGACATCTCTCACCTTCTGGAGACATCTCTCTGTTCATTGTCTCAGGCCAGGTAATCAGACCTATGTGGTTTTTTTCCCTGAATGGTTTGATGTTTGCCTTCCTAAAATCTGACTATGTCCTTGGGTACTCCAAAACTTTAAAAAGACATGGTTACTTCTTACCAAGACTCCTGGTGCTTTTGGTTGACCCACTAGTGTCTGCTTTGGGGTCCAAGTTAGGCCCAGACTAGCAGTCCCCTCTTCCTGTTTCCTAAGAACTGCGCTATTGGCCAGGCAAATCATCAGGTTACCAGATACAATGTGTGAGCCTTCCTGCTCGGCTGGCATCTCCTTTCCCTCTTGTTTCCCGTCTCAAATCCCAATGCATTGGTTCTTTTTCTACCCAGTTCAGCCCTTGTGTAATCAAAATTAGTATGTATATCTTTTAATATCCACAAATTTAACATCATGAAAAACAAGTAACTGCGACTCAACTCTACTCTTAGGTGGTAGCCTATAAACAATGTTTGATGTAAACTGCGGGTTCATTTGAATATGTTTGGAATAATGTGAGGGTAGTAGGGCCTCTGCAAATGAGAGTGCCTGGAACCTACCCAAGTCTTAAAACAACTCTGCTTGCTTATGCATTATTTCAAATTTATTCGAATTCCCTCTGTACACTCTTGATATCTTAGTCGGAATGTAAATCAATAAAGTAGTCAAATCCATCAATGTATTGGTATATCTACTATGTATTAAATACTGTGCCTGGTACTCAGGGTGGGAGTGAAGGGTAATCTATAAAAGACAAAATGGGATCCCTGGGCTTAAGGAGTTCAAGGTCTAGATGGCAACAAGGGGCTTCATCTTTCCCAACTTTACTTTGCCTCCCCTGACTTTTTTTTTTTTTTTTTTTGGCCTCCTTCACTTCCTCAAATTCACTGAGCTCCTTTCTTCCTACCTTAGGGCCTTTGCAGATAACTGTTCTTTAGAATACTCTTCCTGCCACCCTTCTTGCTGCCTAATCTATCCTTCAGAATCTGTTTAAATGTCACTTCCTTGGAGACCACACCCTGCCCCCACCCTCTACCCTCTCTAATTTAGGCCCCTCCTTTACTCCTAATTTTCTAGGGTTTTGTTGTTTTCATTTCACCTTTGCAGTGCTTATCACTTGAAATTATTTAAATTTATTTATTTACTTACTTACATTCTAACGTGCCTCATTCATTTGTAAGTTCTAGGAGGGTAGAAACCAGGTCTGGTTTTTTTCGCAGCTATAGTGTCAATCACATTGTTTGGCAGACAACAGTGTTCATTAAGTATTTGCTTAAAAACTGAAAAAAGAGCACACACTCCTAAAGTAGATCA
This sequence comes from Lutra lutra, assembly GCF_902655055.1. NCBI lineage: Eukaryota > Metazoa > Chordata > Mammalia > Carnivora > Mustelidae > Lutra > Lutra lutra. The sequence goes on along the minus strand of NC_062283.1, from coordinate 53,665,393 downwards.
ATAGCAATGTGAAAATGCCTAGAATTAAAAGGAAATCACAGCACTCTGTATGATACACCAATGGTGGATACATGTCATTATAGATTTGTACAACCCATGGGGTGAATGTACAGCACGGAGAGTGAACCTAATGTAAATTATGCACTTCAGGTGATTATGACGTGTCAACATAGGTTCATTATTTGTCACAAATGTACCACTCTGGTGGGGACATTGATAATGAGGGCAGCTGTGCATATGTGAGAGCAGAGGGCATATAGAAAATTCCTGTACCTTCTGCTCAGGTATTCTGTGCCTATTGTAATATCTTTTAATGAGGGTATCTTATGTTTTATATGATTCTTCCTAGAGGATCAAAAATTTTATACATTTTCAAAAATAGTATCTTTTTCATTAAAATTTCAATACCCATAGTGTTCAAGTTATTATAATATTTTTATTACCAAAAGGGTGTTACAGCTGTTTTGCAAAACAGTAACTTCCAACTTACCCAAGGACCTTTTTTCTTTTTTTTAATATTTATTCATTTACTTGAGAGAGAGAAAGAGAGAGCACGAGCCGGGGGATGGGGCGGAGGGGGGAGGAACAGAGGGAGAGGGAGAAGTAGACTCCCTGCCGAGCAAGAAACCTGACGTGGGGCTCAATGTGGGGCTCGATCCCAGGACCCCGAGATCATGACATGAGCCGAAGACAGATGCTTAACCGACTGAACGACCCAAGCACCCATAGATTTATTTTTGAAGTATTGGGAAGGTCATAGAATCTTCCAGGATGTGAAAACTGGACTTGCAGACCACATTGCAGAACTGACATCCCTGATAAAGTTCAGATTCTGTTGCCTTCTAAGTGAAACCAATTAGAGGAAATGAAATCTCCTGGCTGGGCAGGGGCACAATTGGTGACCTTGGCATGATTTTGATAGATAAAGGCATACTTGGCTATAAAAATGGGATACTATGGCCTTAAGGTTTAAATTAAGTTTACATGATACAGATGCTGACTGCTATTCCTAACTTAACACAAGCACAAAAAATCCATCATCTCATAAATCTTAAAAAAATTGAGTCCACAGGACCTTGAAAATAATGCATATATTCTGTCTGCTGTATTACAAATACAGATTAACATGCTCAGTACTGAACAGCACCTGATTTATTTGTGCCTATATAAGGCTTAAAACGTTGCCCCCCAAACCCTCACACTTACTGAAGCCACCATTAAGAACTTGAGAGGGGTTAAAATGGGTTATTGGCAACAGTTCAAGTATAAGGCAAGGAGCCAGTCCTGGCAGTCTGATTAAGGAGTTTGCAATACAAAACAGCTCATGAATTCTTCCTCTGACTAGAGCAGAGGGTACCTTTGTCCCGTCTGCAGATGGTTGTTATAAGTCAGCAAGATGCCTTCATTTTGACTGGTTTCAGGGTTAAAGAGACAGGATGAAAAACAGGGTCTTTGGTATACTCACCAGGAATGCCGACCCCACAGGGAAGTGTGCTTTGACTGTTATTTGCTGCTTGTGAAAGAGGAGATGCCTCACTGATGCATGATCTCACTAACTTGTTTTGGCTTAAGAAATAAATATTTGTTATCTCAAAGTGTCTGTGGGTCAGGAACTCAGAATAAGCTTAGCTGGATGGTTCTGGTTTGAAGTCTCTCTTGGGGTTGCTGTCAAGCTATTGGCTAGAGCTGTTGCCATCAGAAGACTTGAGTTGGGCTGAAAGATCTACTCTCAAAGCGGCCTGCACATCTGGATAACAAATGGGTGCTGGCTATAGGCAAGGGGTGTCAGCTTCTCACCACATGGACCTCTTCATAACACTGCTTTTTTTGTTAGATTGAGTTCTAGTTGACATACGTAACATTCTGTTAGTATCAGGTATACAACATAATGATTCAATACTTGTATCCATTGCCAAACGTCCGCCCCAGTAAGTCTAGTTAACACCCATCACCACACATAGTCACAGATTTTTTTTTCTTATGATGAGAAAGATAATTTTCTCTTTTAAGAAAAAAGATCGTTTTTTTCTTTTAAGAGCCACTCTCTTAGCAACTTTGAAACATGCGTGCGGGATTAACTATAGTTGCCATGCTGTACATGACATCCCCACTCAGTGCTTTTAAGACAAGGAAAGAGAACAGTAATCATAGTACAACTTTCTAGCACTTAATGAGCAGACACTATGTGCCTGGGATTGTGCCAAGCACTTAGATGCTGTCCGTCCTTTCATCCCCGTGAGAATTCTGGGTAGAAGGCGCTGCCATGTCTTGGTTTCACAAGTGAAGAAGCTGAAGATCTGGAACTTTGTGCAACTTCTGCAAGGACAAGCACATACTAGTGAGAGTGGCTTGGTCCAGAATCCCATCCATGATGGCAAAGCCAGAGTGCCCAACTCCCATGCCACACATTGTGCCCTTCCTGTGGGATCCTGGCCTTCTTTCCTGCTTAGCATTTTTCTTAACGTTTCTCAACATCCCCTACTCCCCTTCACATCTCTCTCTTACCTGTTCCATGGCAGTGCCCTGGGAGCCTAAGTACTAGAATGACTCACTCGCAAGCCTCTGTGTTCTTACTGGAACCTCATAGAATCAGCCACAGAATAATGAGATTATCAAACTAAAGAGAACGCTATGCATCTTCTGCTCCATCCACTCTGAATTTGTGTCTCCCAAATGGCACATACCATTAGTAGAGCTTCCTAGCACAGCATTACCTCTGCAGGCTCGGGACTAGAGCTGTTCCCTCCACCACACCAGAGGGAGACCCATCCAGGCTGGAAAGTTCACCAACCCCAAGCCATGTGGGGAATCCATTTCCTTGCTTATCTGGCAGAGTGCTCCCGTCTGGACTTAGCTAGGGTTTACACTTTCTCTGGTCCCTCGGTCCCTGCATGTAATGCTCCAGCCCTGAGTTCTGGCTGAGAAAGGATCTTCCTTCTGAAGCTCCTGGGATTCCCTACCTAGGCTCAGGCAATTCTGCACTAACCCTGCCCTTTCCTCTTTGCCCCTTCAGGAGCAGGAGAGTCTCCAACACTCCAGATAAGGCTCACCCTCTCCCCTGACCCTTTCTGGGGCTCCACCAGTCCATGTTCAGGCGGATTCTTGCCGGCCAAAAGCAACCCACAAGTTAGGAGAGTAAGGAAAGGACCTCAACTGAGCCTCCTCGTTCTAGAGGTATACAAGCCTCCTGAGTCGACACCCTCTTCCCCGGGAACTTTTTGTAAATAATTTTAATGGGGCATTGTTCATATTAAAAGTACAATCTGGTGATTTTTTTTTAAAGATTTTTTTTAAAGATTTTATTTATTTATTTGACAGAGAGAGATCACAAGCAGGCAGAGAGGCAGGTAGAGAGAGAGGAGGAAGCAGGCTCCCTGCTGAGCAGAGAGCCCGATGCGGGGCTCGATCCCAGGACCCTGAGATCATGACCTGAACCGAAGGCAGCGGCTTAACCCACTGAGCCACCCAGGCGCCCCATTTTTTTTAAAGATTTTATTATTTATTTATTTGACACACAGGATCACATGTAGGCAGAGAGGCAGGCAGATAGAGAGGAGGAAGCAGGCTCCCCGCCGAGCAGAGAGCCCGACGCAGGGCTCAATCCCAGGACCCCGGGATCATGACCTGAGCCGAAGGCAGAGGCTTTAACCCACTGAGCCACCCAGGCGCCCCCAATCTGGTGATTTTTAAAGTAAATATATCCAATAGTGCAAACCATCAGCATAAACCCACTTTGGAACACTTTCATCACTCCAATAAGATCCTTCATGCACATTAGCTGTTAATTCCTGGCTCCCCATCCTGGGGGACCACATACATAATTTCTGTCTCAGGGGAGGAGTCAAGATGGCGGAGAAGTAGCAGGCTGAGACTACTTCGGGTAGCGGGAGATCAGCTAAATAGCTTATCTAAAGATTGCAAACACCTACAAATCCAACGGGAGATTGAAGAGAAGAAGAACAGCAATTCTAGAAACAGAAAATCAACCACTATCTGAAAGGTAGGACTGGCGGAGAAGTGAATCCAAAGCGACGGGAAGATAGACCGCAGGGGGAGGGGCCGGCTCCCGGCGAGCAGCGGAGCAACGGAGCACAAAATCAGGACTTTTAAAAGTCTGTTCCGCTGAGGGACATCACTCCAGAGGCTTAACCAGGGTGAAGCCCAGGCGGGGTCAGCGCGGCCTCAGGTCCCGCAGGGTCACAGAAGGATCGGGGGTGTCTGAGTGTCGCAGAGCTTACCGGTATTAGAACGGGGAAGCCGGCTACAGAGACAGAGCCGAGGAGTGACTCTCAGCTCGGGGTTGCCTTGAACCGGTCGCAGGCTCGGTCAGCTCGGAGCGCGGCCGGAGGCCAGGGTGATGGGAGTCATTGGGCTCTGTTCTCTGAGGGCGCACTGAGGAGTGGGGCCCCGGGCTCTCAGCTCCTCCTGGCCGGAGACTGGGAGGCCACCATCCTCATTCCCACCTTCCGGACTCTACGGAAAGCGCTCAGGGAACAAAAGCTCTCGAAAGCAAACCCGAGCGGATTACTCAGCGCGGCCCCGGGTAAGGGCGGTGCAACTCCGCCTGGGGCAAAGACGCTTGAGAATCACTACAACAGGCCCCTCCCCCAGAAGATCAATGGGAAACCCAGCCAGGACCAAGTTCACCTACCGAGGAGTGTAGTTTCAATACCAAGGAGAGCGGCGGAATTCCAGAGGAGAAGAAAGCAAAGCACGGAACTCATGGCTTTCTCCCCATGATTTTTTAGCCTTGCAGTTAATTTAATTTTTTTTCTTTTTCAATTTTTTATTTTTTTTTCTTTTTCTCTTCTTCTGCTAAATTTTTTTAACTTTTACCGTTTTCTTTTTTAACGTTTTTTAAATAGTTTATCTAATATATATATATATTTTTCCTCTTTTTATATTTTTTCTTTATCGGCTTTCTTTTTTTTAATAGTTTCTTTTTTTTTTTTCTTTCTGAACACCTTTTTATCCCCTTTCTCCCCCCTCACAATTTGGGATCTCTTCTGATTTGGCTAAAGCATATTTTCCTGGGGTTGTTGCCACCCTTTTAGTATTTTACTTGCTCCTTCATCTACTCTTATCTGGACAAAATGACAAGGCGGAAAAATTCACAACAAAAAAAAGAACAAGAGGCAGTACCAAAGGCTAGGGACCTAATCAATACAGACATTGGTAATATGTCAGATCTAGAGTTCAGAATGACGATTCTCAAGGTTCTAGCCGGGCTTGAAAAAGGCATGGAAGATATTAAAGCAACCCACTCGGGAGATATAAAAGCCCTTTCTGGAGAAATAAAAGAACTAAAATCTAACCAAGTTGAAATCAAAAAAGCTATGAATGAGGTGCAATCAAAAGTGGAGGCTCTCACTGCTAGGATAAATGAGGCAGAAGAAAGAATTAGCGATATAGAAGACCAAATGACAGAGAATAAAGAAGCTGAGCAAAAGAGGGACAAACAGCTACTGGACCACGAGGGGAGAATTCGAGAGATAAGTGACACCATAAGACGAAACAACATTAGAATAATTGGGATTCCAGAAGAAGAGGAAACAGAGAGGGAAGCAGAAGGTATATTGGAGAGAATTATTGGAGAGAATTTCCCCAATATGGCAAAGGGAACAAGCATCAAAATTCAGGAGGTTCAGAGAACCCCCCTCAAAATCAATAAGAATAGGTCCACACCCCATCACCTAATAGTAAAATTTGCAAGTCTTAGTGACAAAGAAAAGATCCTGAAAGCAGCCCGGGAAAAGAAGTCTGTAACGTACAATGGTAAAAATATTAGATTGGCAGCAGACTTATCCACAGAGACCTGGCAGGCCAGAAAGAGCTGGCATGATATATTCAGAGTACTAAATGAGAAAAACATGCAGCCAAGAATACTATATCCAGCTAGGTTATCATTGAAAATAGAAGGAGAGATTAAAAGCTTTCAGGACAAACAAAAACTGAAAGAATTTGCAAATACCAAACCAGCTCTACAGGAAATATTGAAAGGGATCCTCTAAGCAAAGAGAGACCCTCAAAGTAGTAGATCAGAAAGAAACAGAGACAATATACAATAACAGTCACCTTACAGGCAATACAATGGCACTAAATTCATATCTCTCAATACTTACCCTGAATGTTAATGGGCTAAATGCCCCAATCAAAAGACACAGGGTATCAGAATGGATAAAAAAACAAAACCCATCTATATGTTGCCTACAAGAAACTCATCTTAAACCCGAAGACACCTCCAGATTTAAAGTGAGGGGGTGGAAAAGAATTTACCATGCTAATGGACATCAGAAGAAAGCAGGAGTGGCAATCCTTATATCAGATCAATTAGATTTTAAGCCAAAGACTATAATAAGAGATGAGGAAGGACACTATATCATACTCAAAGGAATTGTCCAACAAGAAGATCTAACAATTTTAAATATCTATGCCCCTAACGTGGGAGCAGCCAACTATATAAACCAATTAATAACAAAATCAAAGAAACACATTGACAAGAACACAATAATAGTAGGGGATTTTACCACTCCCCTCACTGAAATGGACAGATCATCCAAGCAAAAGATCAACAAGGAAATCAAGGCCTTAAATGACACACTGGACCAGATGGACATCACAGATATATTCAGAACTTTTCATCCCAAAGCAACAGAATACACATTCTTCTCTAGTGCACATGGAACGTTCTCCAGAATAGATCACATTCTTGGTCCTAAATCAAGTCTCAACCGGTATCAAAAGATTGGGATCATTCCCTGCATATTTTCAGACCACAATGCTCTAAAGCTAGAACTCAATAACAAGAGGAAATTTGGAAAGAACCCAAATACATGGAGACTAAACAGCATCCTTCTAAAGAATGAATGGGTCAACCAGGAAATTAAAGAAGAATTGAAAAAATTTATGGAAACAAATGATAATGAAAACACAACGGTTCAGAATCTGTGGGACACAACAAAGGCAGTCCTGAGAGGAAAATATATAGCGGTACAAGCCTTTCTCAAGAAACAAGAAAGGTCTCAGGTACACAACCTAACCCTACACCTAAAGGAGCTGGAGAAAGAACAAGAAAGAAACCCTAAACCCAGCAGGAGAAGAGAAATCATAAAGATCAGAGCAGAAATCAATGAAATAGAAACCAAAAAAACAATAGAACAAATCAACGAAACTAGGAGCTGGTTCTTTGAAAGAATTAATAAGATTGATAAACCCCTGGCCAGACTTATCAAAAAGAAAAGAGAAAGGACCCAAATAAATAAAATCATGAATGAAAGAGGAGAGATCACAACGAACACCAAAGAAATACAGACAATTATAAGAACATACTATGAGCAACTCTACGCCAACAAATTTGACAATCTGGAAGAAATGGATGCATTCCTAGAGACATATAAACTACCACAACTGAACCAGGAAGAAATAGAAAGCCTGAACAGACCCATAACCAGTAAGGAGATTGAAACAGTCATCAAAAATCTCCAAACAAACAAAAGCCCAGGGCCAGACGGCTTCCGGGGGAATTCTACCAAACATTTAAAGAAGAACTAATTCCTATTCTCCTGAAACTGTTCCAAAAAATAGCAATAGAAGGAAAACTTCCAAACTCATTTTATGAGGCCAGCATCACCTTGATCCCAAAACCAGACAAGGATCCCAACAAAAAAGAGAACTACAGACCAATATCCTTGATGAACACAGATGCAAAAATTCTCGCCAAAATACTAGCCAATAGGATTCAACAGTACATTAAAAGGATTATTCACCACGACCAAGTGGGATTTATTCCAGGGCTGCAAGGTTGGTTCAACATCCGCAAATCAATCAATGTGATACAACACATTAATAAAAGAAAGAACAAGAACCATATGATACTCTCCATAGATGCTGAAAAAGCATTTGACAAAGTACAGCATCCCTTCCTGATCAAAACTCTTCAAAGTGTAGGGATAGAGGGCACATACCTCAATATTATCAAAGCCATCTATGAAAAACCCACAGCAAATATCATTCTCAATGGAGAAAAACTGAAAGCTTTTCCGCTAAGGTCAGGAACACGGCAGGGATGTCCGTTATCACCACTGCTATTCAACATAGTACTAGAAGTCCTAGCCTCAGCAATCAGACAACAAAAGGAAATTAAAGGCATCCAAATCGGCAAAGAAGAAGTCCAACTATCACTCTTCGCAGATGATATGATACTATATGTGGAAAACCCAAAAGACTCCACTCCAAAACTGCTAGAACTTGTACAGGAATTCAGTAAAGTGTCAGGATATAAAATCAATGCACAGAAATCAGTTGCATTTCTCTACACCAACAACAAGACAGAAGAAAGAGAAATTAAGGAGTCCATCCCATTTACAATTGCACCCAAAACTATAAGATACCTAGGAATAAACCTAACCAAAGAGACTAAGAATCTATACACAGAAAACTATAAAGTACTCATGAAAGAAATTGAGGAAGACACAAAGAAATGGAAAAATGTTCCATGCTCCTGGATTGGAAGAATAAATATTGTGAAAATGTCTATGCTACCTAAAGCAATCTACACATTTAATGCAATTCCTATCAAAGTACCATCCATTTTTTTCAAAGAAATGGAACAAATAATCCTAAAATTTATATGGAACCAGAAAAGACCTCAAATAGCCAAAGGAATATTGAAAAAGAAAATCAAAGTTGGTGGCATCACAATTCCGGACTTCAAGCTCTATTACAAAGCTGTCGTCATCAAGACAGCATGGTACTGGCACAAAAACAGACACATAGATCAATGGAACAGAATAGAGAGCCCAGAAATGGACCCTCAACTCTATGGTCAACTCATCTTCGACAAAGCAGGAAAGAATGTCCAATGGAAAAAAGACAGCCTCTTCAATAAATGGTGTTGGGAAAATTGGACAGCCACATGCAGAAAAATGAAATTGGATCATTTCCTTACACCACACACGAAAATAGACTCAAAATGGATGAAGGATCTCAATGTGAGAAAGGAATCCATCAAAATCCTCGAGGAGAACACAGGCAGCAACCTCTTCGACCTCAGCCGCAGCAACATTTTCCTAGGAACATCACCAAAGACAAGGGAAGCAAGGGCAAAAATGAACTTTTGGGATTTTATCAAGATCAAAAGCTTTTGCACAGCAAAGGAAACAGTTAACAAAACCAAAAGACAACTGACAGAATGGGAGAAGATATTTGCAAATGACATTGATATGTCATTTTTTATCTGATATAAAGGGCTAGTGTCCAAAATCTATAAAGAACTTAGCAAACTCAACACCCAAAGAACAAAGAATCCAATCAAGAAATGGGCAGAGGACATGAACAGACATTTCTGCAAAGAAGACATCCAGATGGCCAACAGACACATGAAAAAGTGCTCCATATCACTCGGCATCAGGGAAATACAAATCAAAACCACCATGAGATATCACCTCACACCAGTCAGAATGGCTAAAATTAACAAATCAGGAAATGACAGATGCTGGCGAGGATGTAGGGGAACCTCCTACACTGTTGGTGGGAATGCAAGCTGGTGCAACCACTCTGGAAAACAGCATAGAGGTTCCTCAAAATGTTGAAAATAGAACTACCCTATGACCCAGCAATTGCACTGCTGGGTATTTACCCTAAAGATACAAACGTAGTGATCCGAAGGGGCACGTGCACCCGAATGTTTATAGCAGCAATGTCTACAATAGCCAAACTATGGAAAGAACCTAGATGTCCATCTACAGACGAATGGATAAAGAAGATGTGGTATATATACACAATGGAATACTATGCAGCCATCAAAAGAAATGAAATCTTGCCATTTGCGATGACGTGGATGGAACTAGAGGGTATCATGCTTAGCGAAATAAGTCAATCGGAGAAAGACAACTATCATATGATCTCCCTGATATGAGGGAGAGGAGATGCAACATGGGGGGTTAAGGGGATAGGAGAAGAGTAAATGAAACAAGATGGGATTGGGAGGGAGACAAACCATAAGTGACTCTTAATCTCACAAAACAAACTGAGGGTTGATGGGGGGAGGGGGTTGGGAGAGGGGGGTGGGGTTATGGATATTGGGGAGGGTATGTGCTATGGTGAGTTTTGTGAAGTGTGTAAACCTGGTGATTCGCAGACCTGTACCCCTGGGGATAAAAATATATGTTTATAAAGCTGTAAAAAAAAAAAAAAAAAAGAAAAAGAAAAAAAGAAAGGATGAATACCCAAGTTTTGTAGCAACATGGACGGGACTGGAAGAGATTATGCTGAGTGAAATAAGTCAAGCACAGAGAGTCAATTATCATATGGTTTCACTTATTTGTGGAGCATAACAAATAGCATGGAGGACAAGGGGAGATGGAGAGGAGAAGGGAGTTGAGGAAAATTGGAAGGGGAGGTGAACCCTGAGAGACTATGGACTCTGAAAAACGATCTGAGAATTTTGAAGGGGTGGGGGGGTGGGAGGTTGGGGGCACCAGGTGTTGGGTATTGTAGAGGGCACAGATTGCATGGAGCACTGGGTGTGGTGCAAAAATAATGAATACTGTTATGCTGAAAAAAATAAAAAAAAATTAAAAAAAAATAATTTCTGTCTCTATGGCTTGGTTCTTTACGGATATTTCATATAAATGGAATCAGATATCATGTGGCTGCTTGTGTCTGGCTTCTTTCACTGAGCGTAGGTTTTTTGAGATTCGTCTGTAATTTGATCATTTTTAATGCTGAGCAGTTTTTCATTGTATGGCTATATCATGGTTTATCCATTCACAAATTTTGATGAGCGTTTAGGTAGTTTCTAATTTAGGGCTATTATGAATAATGCTGCTATAAACATTTGTGTGCAAGTCTTTGTGTGGACCACTGGAACGCCTTTCAGACTTCATAGGCCTGTCTTTGTCTTTTTTCCCCCAGTCCTAACCATCAAATTTGTTTATTTCTTCCGGAAACGCTCCTCTAGCCTTTGGCTCATTTGGAGAGCAGTAAAGTCTCAAAGTCCCTGGGCCAACCAGCTCAGATTACTACCTTCATCTATTTACCCAAATATTGTCTGAAGCTCCTTAGAGACTCACTTACCCACCTGGAGAAGGTAGAACACTTCACAAATCCACTGACACATATTTCTTCAATGAATTGCTTTCCTTTTTAAAAAGGTTTTAACAAGTGTTCTATTGATGAGCTTTCAGATTGCTTTCAAATTTTATTATTACCAAAAAACACTGCAATGTGTCATCTTGTGTAATAAGTTGTAAGTACAGTATGTCTGTAAAATAAATTTCTGGGAATGGAATTTCTGAGTCAAACGTGTATGTTTTTATAATTGGATCATTATCGCCAGTGGTCCATCTGTGGGGTGGCAATACATGCATATTGCCTCATACAGTCATTGGCTCTTGGAATCCCAACTGTTTTTAAATCTTACCTAAACTAACTGGTGTAAGGTAGTTATCTCAATGTGATTTGAATTGAATTTCACTTTTTAGGAGTGAAGTTGAGCATATTTTTATGTATCTAAAAGCCAATTTTGTTTCTTTTGTGAATACTCTGTTCTGGTCATTTTCCCCATTTTTCTGTTGTACTTCGGGTTTTTTCCTTATTGCTTCATAGGACAATTAACCCTTTGTTCTGATAGAAGTTGCAAATATTTTGTTTCTTTTCACTTTGGCAGGTTTTGCCAAACAGAATTTTATTTATTTATTTTTTTCATTGTGGCAAAATATATGGAACATAAAATATATCATTTTAACCATTTTTTCAGTGTACAGTTCAGTGGCATCAAGTACAGGCACTGTGTTGTACAACCATCACCATTATCCACTTCTGGAACAGAAATCCAAAATAGAGACATTGTACCCATTTAATAGCAACTCCCTTTTCCTCCCTCCTCATTTCCCTCACCCCATGCCCTGGTAACCACTATTTCCACTTTATGTTTCTGTGAATTTAACTAGTCTAGGGATCTCATATAGCATTTGTCCTTGATGACTGGCTTATTTCATTTAGCATAATGTCTTCAAGGTTCATCTATGTTGTAGCAAGGAGCAGAATTTCCTCTCTTTCTAAAGCTGAATAATAATCCATTGTATATGCAGCACTTTGTTTACCCATTCGTCCGAATTTTATTTTAATGTGGAAAAAATTATCTTTTTTAAATGGGTTCTAATATTTAGGCATGGAGGACATGGGGAGTTAGGAGAAGGGAGTTGGGGGAAATGGGAAGGGGAGGTGAACAATGAGAGACTATGGACTCCGAAAAACAATCTGAAGGGTTTGAAGAGGTGGGGGGGGTGGGAGGTTGGGGGAACCAGGTGGTGGGTATTAGAGAGTGCACGGATTGCATGGAGCACTGGGTGTGGTACAAAAACAATGAATAGTTATGCTGAAAATAAATTTTAAAAAATGATTTTAAAAAATACTATACAAAAAAAAAATTCTTCTCTAGTTTCATCTACTACATTGATAGTAATTAGCAAGCGGATCTAAATTTTATATAGAAAGGTAAACAAGCAAGAATACCCAGGAAAATTTTTGCAGTTATTGAGAAGGGACTAGCCCTAGCATATATTAAAACATATCATAAAACTATGATTTTTAAAACAGTAGACTACTGATGTATGAAAAAACAGATCAGGGGGGCCTGGGTGGCTCAGTGAGTTAAGACTCTGCCTTTGGCTTGGGTCATGGTCTCAGGGTCCTGGGATGTAGCCCCGCATTGCACTCTCTGCTCAGTGGGGAGCCTGCTTCCCCCCATCTCTCTCTGCCTGCTTGTGATCTCTGTCTGTCAAATAAATAAATAAAATCTTAAAAAAAAAAAAAAAAACAGATCAATGGAGCAGAATAGAGAAGTCCAGGAATGGACCCAAACACATCTGAGATTTTGTACATAATACAGCTATTTTTTAAATTTTACATTTGAAGCTTGGATTCAGCTGAAATTTATTCTAGTTGAATTTGCAAGGTTTGCATCCAACAAAGAGGTCGTTTTGAAGATCAGCTTCCCCAAGAGAAAGATTTGGGGACAGAGATTTGAACACAAGAAGTTTGCTGCCAGGTACTCTTAGGAATCCTACCTATAAGTAATGAAGGAAGTGAAATTGGGCAGAGGGAGAGGCTGAATTGAGACGCCGTGACAGCAAAGCTTTATCCAACTGCATGAGCTCTGGACCTGGAGTGGCTTTGCAGAATTGTCTTAAATTGAGTAAAAAGGTCCAGGCATTTGTACTCCCGCATCAACCAGCCCTTAGATATTACTGACCCTGAGGCTGTGCTTTTAGATGTGGCAGATCCCTTTGGCCAAGAGCAACTCCTGTGGAGGGCCTCATCCAGGAGCCTCAGTGAGTAGCGCTCCCAGCATCTGGGGGAATTGGTTTCTTGGACCCGAAGCAGGAGTATGGATGGTACACCACGACAGCCACTACACTGCCTTCCTAACACCAGGCAGAAAGTAGTGATGCGTCTCTTTGCTAGCCGTATTATATACAAAATCCCATATGTGTTTGGGTCCATTCCTGGACTTCTCTATTCTGCTCCATTGAAATGTTTTTTCATACATCAATAGTCTACTGTTTTAAAAATCACAATTTTATGATATGTTTTAATATATGCTAGGGCTAGTCCTTCTCAATAAATGCAAAACTTTTCCTGGGTATTCTTTCTTGTTTATCTTTCCATATAAAATTTAGATCAGCTTGCTAATTAAATTTGGGTGGGAGAGGATGAGTGGATTAAATTTATAGATTTATTTAGAGAAAATGGACATATCTGTGACATTGAGTCATCATCCTCTCCAAGAATATGTCTTTTTAAAATATTTTTGAAAATTTTTTATAAACATATAATGTATTATTAGCCCCAGGGGTACAGGTTTGTGAATCTCCAGGTTTACACACTTCACAGCACTCACCATAGCACATACCCTCTAAAATGTCCATAACCTCACCACCCTCTCCCTAACCCCCTACCCCTGGCAACCCTCAGTTTGTTTTGTGAGATTAAGAGTCTCTTATGGTTTGTCTCCCTCCCGATCCCATCTTGTTTCATTTATTCTTTTCCTACCTTCCAAACCCCCCACGTTGCTTCTCCACTTCCTCATATCAGGGAGATCATATGATAGTTGTCGTTCTCTGATTGACTTATTTCGCTAAGCATAATACCCTCTCGTTCCATCCACGTTGTCGCAAATGGCAAGATTTCATTTCTTTTGATGGCTGCATAGTATTCCATTGTGTATATATACCACATCTTCTTGATCCATTCACCTGTTGATGGATATCTAGGTTCTTTCCATAGTTTGGCTATTGTGGTCATTGCTGCTATAAATGTTCAGGTGCACATGCCCCTTCAGATCACTACATTTGTATCTTTAGGGTAAATACCCAGTGGTGCGATTGCTGGGTTGTAGGGTAGTTCTATCTTCAACTTTTTGAGGCACCTCCATGCCGTTTTCCAGAGTGGTTGCACCAGCTTGCATTCCCACCAACACTGTAGGAGGGTTCCCCTTTCTCCGCATCCTCACCAGCATCTGTCATTTCCTGATTTGTTAATTTTAGCCATTCTGACTGGTGTGAGGTGAGATCTCATTGTGGTTTTGATTTGTATTTCCCTGATGCCGAGTGATGTGGAGCACTTTTTCATGTGTCTTTTGGCCATCTGGATGTCTTCTTTGCAGAAACATCTGTTCATGTCCTTTGCCCATTTCTTGATTGGATTATTTGTTCTTTGGATGTTGAGTTTGATAAGGTCTTTATACATTTTGGATACTAGCCCTTTATCTGATATGTCATTTGCAAATGTCTGTAACCATTCTGTCAGTTGTCTTTTGGTTTTGTTAACTGTTTCCTTTGCTGTGCAAAAGCTTATGATCTTGATGAAATCCCAATAGTTCATTTTTGCCCTTGCTTCCCTTGCCTTTGGCGATGTTCCTAGGAAGAAGTTGCTGCAGCCAAGGTCAAAGAGGTTGCTGCCTGTTCTCAAGGATTTTGATGGATTCCTTTCTCACATTGAGGTCCTTCATCCATTTTGAGTCTATTTTCATGTGTGGTGTAAGGAAATGGTCCAGTTTCATTTTTCTGCATGTGGTTGTCCAATTTTCCCAACACCATTTGTTGAAGAGGCTTTTTTCCACTGGACATTCTTTCTTGCTTTGTCAAAGATTAGTTGACCATAGAGTTGAGGGTCCATTTTTGGGCTTTCTATTCTGCTCCATTGATCTATGTGTCTGTTTTTGTGCCAGTACCATACTGTCTTGATGACAGCTTTGTAATAGAGCTTGAAGTCTGGAATTGTGATGCCACCAACTTTGGCTTCCTTTTTCAATATTCCTCTGGCTATTCGAGGTCTTTTCTGGTTCCATATAAATTTTAGGATTATTCATTCCATTTCTTTGAAAAAAATGGATGGGATTTTGATAGGGATTGCATTAAATGTGTGGATTGCTTTAGGTAGCATAGACATTTTCACAATATTTGTTCTTCCAATCCATGAGCATGGAACATTTTTCCATTTCTTTGTGTATTCCTCAATTTCTTTCATGAGTACTTTATAGTTTTCTGAGTATAGATTCTTGGCCTCTTTGGTTAGGCTTATTCCTAGCAAGAATATGTCTTGACTTTCCATTTGTTCAAATTATCTTCTGTCTTCTTTATTGGTGTTCTAAAATTTTCTTTTTTTTTTTTTTTAAAGATTTTATTTGTTTATTTGACAGAGAGAGATCACAAGTAGACAGAGAGGCAGGCAGAGAGAGAGAGAGAGGGAAGCAGGCTCCCTGCTGAGCAGAGGGCCCGATGCGGGACTCGATCCCAGGACCCTGAGATCATGACCTGAGCCGAAGGCAGCAGCTTAACCCACTGAGCCACCCAGGCGCCCTAAAATTTTCTTCCTATAGGTCTTGTGCATCTGTGACTGTTTAATTTATATGTGGCTATTTTAACCTTAATTATTTTATAAGTGAGGTCTTTTCTGTGTATTCCTGACTAGTTGTTTGTCTATATGAAGATTAATTATTTCTGTATATTAATTTTGAATGCAACCACTTGCTATATGCTTTTACTGCTTATGCTAATATTTAGCTGATACTCTTTTTTTTTTAAGATTTTTATTTATTTATTTGAGAGAGGGAGATCACAGAGGAGGAGTGAGAGAGAGAAGCAGACTCCCTGCTGAGCAGGGAGCCGGATGCCGGGCTCCATCCTAGGACCCTGGGATCATGACCTGAGCCAAGGATAGATGCTTAACGAGCTGAGCCACCCAGACACCCTTTAGCCAATATTCTTGGGGTTTTCAGATATACAGTTTTATCACTTTCAGGTAATGACATTTTTGTTTCCTCTTTTCTAATTTTTCAGCCTCTAAGCTCTTTATTCTTTTTTTTTTAAGATTTTATTTATTTATTTGACAGAGAGAGATCACAAATAGACAGAGAGGCAGGCAGAGAGAGAGAGAAGCAGGCTCCCCGCTGAGCAGAGAGCCCGATTCGGGACTCGATCCCAGGACCCTGAGATCATGACCTGAGCCGAAGGCAGCAGCTTAACCCACTGAGCCACCCAGGCGCCCTAAAATTTTCTTCCTATAGGTCTTGTGCATCTGTGACTGTTTAATTTATATGTGGCTATTTTAACCTTAATTATTTTATAAGTGAGGTCTTTTCTGTGTATTCCTGACTAGTTGTTTGTCTATATGAAGATTAATTATTTCTGTATATTAATTTTGAATGCAACCACTTGCTATATGCTTTTACTGCTTATGCTAATATTTAGCTGATACTCTTTTTTTTTAAGATTTTTATTTATTTATTTGAGAGAGGGAGATCACAGAGGAGGAGTGAGAGAGAGAAGCAGACTCCCTGCTGAGCAGGGAGCCGGATGCCGGGCTCCATCCTAGGACCCTGGGATCATGACCTGAGCCAAGGATAGATGCTTAACGAGCTGAGCCACCCAGACACCCTTTAGCCAATATTCTTGGGGTTTTCAGATATACAGTTTTATCACTTTCAGGTAATGACATTTTTGTTTCCTCTTTTCTAATTTTTCAGCCTCTAAGCTCTTTATTCTTTTTTTTTTAAGATTTTATTTATTTATTTGACAGAGAGAGATCACAAATAGACAGAGAGGCAGGCAGAGAGAGAGAGAAGCAGGCTCCCCGCTGAGCAGAGAGCCCGATTCGGGACTCGATCCCAGGACCCTGAGATCATGACCTGAGCCGAAGGCAGCGGCTTAACCCACTGAGCCACCCAGGCACCCTCTAATCTCTTTATTCTACTTAATAAGCAAAAGAACAAGATATTTTAAAACACTAAAACTTTGAAACACGTCATTCACAACAGAAGAAAGCCGTTGTGCTTGTTTTCATGGCTGTGGTTACCACACTCTTGTAGTTATAATTACATATTGTAGTTATAATATTGTAAGTGGCTGTCTCCATTGTAAATTATGATCTTCCTTGAGGGGAAGGGCTATGTTATTCTCTTTTATATCCCTGGCACTTAGCTTAGTGCCTCAATAAATGTCTGTTGAAAAATTAAAGAAAAGCTAATAATCCAATAACCACAAACCAAAAACCAATAATCCTAAACAAGTAAAAATAACTATCATTTATTATTTTGTAAAAATAAATAAATAAATATCATTTACAAAATGTCTGTTAATGTCAACTAGCCCTATTTCTCTTAAACTTGTTTAAACCATGGAACATAGAATAATGTTCTTTTAGGTCTGAATACTTTCTCTCCTTGGCCTAGTTCTCTGGTCTGCCAACCAAGTGTCTGCCTCAGAAGCCTGATAACCTCTCTGTCACCAGACATCAATTGCCTGAAACTAAGTGAGCCATGCTGGTCAGCTCCAATACCCTGGACAACCTGGGAGTCGAAGACTCCAACCTCCTGGGTTTGGGCAGATGTAATGGGGGGAATTCTGGAGAGCATAAACTGAAGACTTAAATCCTTCTGATCAGTTTCTACATTTGGTATCTATCATTTTTAAACATCTTTGCAAAAAAAAAAAAATCAAAATAGGATCTGGCCTACTCCTAGATCTCTCAGTTTTTTTGGTGATCTAAAATATTTTCAAGATAACACACATACTAACAGACTCAGCCAGAACCTGAGGTTACATGCATTGATTCCAAGTCCAGTGCTCTTTCCAGCAGATTACTATATTGCTTCTACTTGAATTTTACTCATCAGAAACCCTTTCCATCCTCTTCTATTTTGGTGATGGTGGTAGTGCCTTCTAGTTTACAAAAATGTTGTTAGTATTCCTAGGAACATTAACACAAAAAAGGAGATTACAGTAACAATAAACAATAACATCTTGGCCAGAATTTGCAGAAAAGATACAAGGTAATACAATAATGAAGTACTATTTTACATTTATTAAACTACCAACAATTCTATGGTAATAATTTCTAGTGACAGAAGACTGTGCTGAAATGCTCCTTGGTGCAGCAGTATAAATGCTATAATTTTTTTGGAGAGCTGTTTGGTAATAGATACAAAGAGGCCTAAAAATAGATGTTCACCCCCTTTTACTCCATCATCCTACTACTCAGGACTTATGTAAGGAGTTAATTCAATTGAAGAAAACAGTTCTCTGAAGGAAGATATTAATTTTATATAAGATATACTCTATAATAAAAATAAACCTAAATGGCCAACAATAGGAGGATACTTTTTAAAAATTATGCTACACCAACGGAAGGGAATGTTATATTGACATTAAAATCAGATTTATGAGGACTATATAATAATATGTGGAAAGAGTGCTTTATTACAGTGTTAAATTAATAAACACCAAAAAAGTACATGTACACAAAGATAATCAAGCCCCCACCCATCCTGCAAAAGTATGTATCAACTAGGGAGAAACACAGAAAAAAATAAAATAGATGTATTAGGAACTGATACAGTTAAAAACTGCCACAAGTTCAGTTCCCCAGAAAGCAGAATCTGCAATGGAGATGTGAATGCAAGAGCTTTCTACCCCTTGATCCCTCGTGATCAGCCCCTGGGGGGTGGGGGCAGTGATGGCAGCAGGAGTGGGTGGAGAAAAAGTTGGATTCATTGCAATCCCAGAAGAAATTCTGAAGCTGGACTGGCCTTGGGAAGGAGTGATTTTCGATGAGCCTAGTGAGCATCTTTCCCTGAGGGAAACTTAGAGGAAGGTTAATGGAAAAAACTCATCTCCTCCACTGCACCTGGTCTCAAGGTCCCATCCCACCTAGTACTCATTAACTCCATCTTCTACTGCCTGTGATAAAGTGCACTCGACCTTAGCTAGCAGTTTTTCTGGGTTAGGTGGTTTTTCTAAGTGGCATGACCCAGGCTCTTGTAGCTTAGGGGCTTGATTTCCTGCTCACCTTGCCCTTCTCAAGCTAAGGCTGCTGCAAGAGAGTACCAAGTGGTCATCAATATATTGGGGTCAAATATATTATTTCATGCCCCCATCTCCTCCAGATGTTTAGGGTCACTTTCCCCCTAAAGCAAGTGACTTCTTTCCTATGCCTGCTGATTTGTTGGCTAGGCAGCAGACAAAACTTGAACTTGAATAGGATTCTTGCTGTGCACCCTGGTGGAACATCCTCTTCCTGGGAGCCAAGCCCTCTAAATTCACAGAGCCCAGTGTTGCAGGAAAAACAGCAGAAATTCTCCCAATGCACCTCCGGAAGTGTGGGTAAACAGGGCACTTCTACTTCCACCCCTTGGTTCTTAGACCCCTATACTCTAACAGTTAGGGACATCACACTGTATAATGGCTATTGATATAGAGAACATATGGTAAGGTGTTACCTCCAGGCTGATCTCCCAGTTGTTCCTCAATGAGTCATTCCATTGCTTTATCCATGTGGTGCAGTATGGGATGGGATAAAGCTAGTGAATCCTATGATCATGTACTCACTACCATACCCCACCTCATTCCAGTGTGACCTTTTGTAGAATCCCCATTTGTGGATCAGATACTCTATGAGCTCTTGAATAATAGTGTTGTCCAGGAGGCTATAAACAGGAAAGACAAACTGGTAGCTGGAATATTTGTTGATTTCAGTCCAGATAAATTTTTGTCCCCTCCAGGGTGCGAGGAGTCCAGTGAAGCCAACTTGACACCAAATGGCTGGTTCATCTCCCCTAAGTGATGGTGCTGTGTTAGGAAAATGGAATTGGTCTCTATGGCTGGAAGATTGGAAATTCGGTAGTGGCAGTCTTGGTGGGTGGGAGCCCATACTGTTGAGTCCATGTGTATCTCCCTTTCCTGCCATAATGGCTACTTTTTTTTTTTTTTTTTTTTTTAAATTTGACAGAGAGAGATCACAAGCAGGCAGAGAGGCAGGCAGAGAGAGAGGAGGAAGCAGGCTCCCTGCTGAGCAGAGAGCCCGATGCGGGGCTCGATCCCAGGACCCTGAGATCATGACCTGAGCCGAAGGCAGCGGCTTAACCCACTGAGCCACCCAGGCGCCCAATGGCTACTTTTTTGTGCCAACACCGAGGTACAACACAAAGCCTCGCTGGTGTCAACTAAATAAGCCATTCTGTCTGCTTAGTGCTTAGTGTGTTCTGTGGTTCAGCTAAGAGTTCCGGGGGTGTAAAATAACCCAGATATGGAAGCTGGGCAAAGGATCATGGGTTTTTATTGGTATTGCTGCCCTCAGCCTCTTGAGCATTTGTCCTTGATTATTTTGATCGGGTAGATTGATCTTGTTGGCTCTGTCTCTTGCCCATAAGGATATTCTCTTTTCTATTAACCAACTCCATAGCTTTCTATGGATCAGGCTCCTCTTGCTTCCTCTCCAACCTTGCCTCTCACTACAATAATTGAATCCATTTTGCTTCTGAAGTTTAAGCACTGCCACCGCCTCTAATATTTCAGGTCATTGTCATCCCCGTCATTATCAAGGAGCCCTGTTGTGTAATGACATCTCTAACCACAAGCACTGGACTATAAAGGAGGGCCACTAGTGAGTTCCTCAGTGAATCTGATGTCCCTCTTACCGGGAATGTCTCGGAAAATAGTCATCTGGTAGAGTTTTCAGGCTCACATAATAAATCCACTCAAGCATGCTTCCTTCTATGAGACATTTGGTTCCTTCTTCCATGGTCTGCAAGAAAGGTTCTGGCTTTTATTCCTCATTGAGTGTGGGCATCAGTTTCTCCAAGTATCTAAGAGCTGTCCTAACATTTTATGCTGGGGGCGCTGCCAATGCCTAATAATCCTATAGAGCCCAGGAGAATGTTCCCATATCACTCGACACTCCCTTAGCCAACTTTACATTTTACTTCCCCTTGATTGCACACCTACAGAATCCAGTCCTGTAATCCTCTCTTAGCTGGGGTACATATTGGCCAGATCCTGCAGCTTCTTCAGGGTGCGGTTCTTTCCTCCTCTCGCAGTGCACCCAGGACTGTGTCTGCTGTGATTTCATGCACTATGCTATTGACTATAAGGGGTTATGATGGGTCTAGTGGCAAGAAAGGAAGTGGTGGCAGATTCTGATGGGAACTCTGTTGTCTTGCTAGTCAGAACTTGCATTGTCTTGCTAGTCTAACTACCATCCTTAACCTGGGGGGATGACGACCAGCCTTTGACAGGAAGGAGTGGGCCCTTTTTGCATCCCTAGAGTCTTCAGGAGAATGTGCAGATTCAAGATTTCCATCACATCAATCCAAATATCTACCTCCCATGTGTCAGGGTCCCACTCTTTCGCAATTACAACTTGGACCTAAGTGTAGCAGACCCACCACTGGGAATTTAAGGTTTACTGGATCTCTGCTAAGTTTGTGCTTAGGGCTGAGCCTGATCTTCTGTTTTTTCTGCCCTCCAGCTATTAGAGATGAGAGTCTCATTGTACTTTGCTAGGAGGCCCTCTGGCTTTTATCTTTTATGTTTAGCCTTTAATTGCTGATTAATCACACTCAGCCTTTCCTTGTCTTTCTCCACACCTTTTTTTGCCCTTATAATTACCAGTTTCCTCGTGCTTCTCAAATACTGGTTCCCTTG
The DNA here is from genome assembly GCF_902655055.1 of Lutra lutra. Lineage (NCBI taxonomy): Eukaryota > Metazoa > Chordata > Mammalia > Carnivora > Mustelidae > Lutra > Lutra lutra. Next base: position 53,643,410 of record NC_062283.1, on the reverse strand, counting down.
CCATTCCAGAAACTGTCGACAATAACACTGCTGCTGTGGGCCTGGCTTTATCCCCGCTCTACCAACCACCCGTGATGGGGTCCTTATTTCCAGGTAACTGATAGGTCACCCAGATTTAGCATCTGCTTTCTTGCACCGCTCCCTCCATCAACTGTCACAAACTGGGTTTCCAGGGAGGCCAAGTTTGCAGTGGAGAGCAGCAGGCCAGAAGCTAACTGGAAGGCGCCCTCAGAACAACATCTTTGAGAGTAAGGAAGCAGGACTGAGCAGAGAAGTTTGGCGGTGAGGCTGTCACAACATAGGTCATTGCAAATTCCAAGAGAGTCTCTGGAACTGGGGTGGCTCTGAAGAGTGGACCTCATGTTGGGGATGTTGACCCGTCTTGGGTGTGGGCTGCCCCTGAGAAGGGGACATAACTTTGGATGAAGCTGTTCATTTCAGCAGAGGATAATCCCAGACCAGAGGAGGTTAGCTGGCTAACTAAAGGAAAACAAGCCTGGCAAAGGGTCTGGATTTGGGCAGCGCACTAGTGTCCACTGTCATGTTTTTTAAGTTATAATTAATTATATTTTAACAGCCCCCCCCCCAAAAAATAAAATCAAGTCATTTAAAAAATGCCCAGGAGAAAATAGTGCCATCTTTTCTGTGCTTTCCTCCAGAAATCTAGTGGTTAGTCCTTCGACAGGTTTCCCCTCCCGAAGAATGGCCCAGACATCCCACAAAACAAATAGAAACTTGGGAGCGGCTTGGTCAGTAATACTACTGATAGGGGGTCAATACTGATAGGGGTGATTGTGACTCACCATCCCCCAATTGACCCAACCCAGACCCAAAAGAGGCGTGTCGGGTGCTTCACAACACACTTCCGGCTGCTTCGCAACAGAATGGGCAGGCGAACCTGTGTAACCTGAACAGATTGAACCTGTGTAACCTGAACAGATAAATCGAGGCTTGCTTGGAGGCCTGTTGCCATGGGGCACCCACACTAAAAAACAAATGTAAATCTGATGCCTAAGACCTTGAAAAACAGTTTATGTCTTTGCTGAAGCTTGGTGAATGTGGCAAGGATGCACTTCCTAAAATAATTATACTCGCTAAAAATCTTATGGGGACAGATCATTCCTAGGTTCCTGTCTTCAAATTGCTGCTTTCTGAATCTCTCCTTTTTCCTACTGGCAAAACTCCAGAAGACCCTTGCTTGCACCTCTGGATTTAGTCCTTTCATTCACAAGCATTTATACAAATCAGTTTTATGTATGTAGATCAATTTTGTCTTTCTCTGCCCTTATCAATTCTCCCGTCCTCTTTACCTTCAACAGCATGCAAAGGACAGACAGACTCATGAACAGAGGTGGGGAGGGTGGGATGTAAAATTTCACCTGTCCCACTGGAATTGGTAAATATAGTATATTTTTAATGCTATATTTGATGGTGAAACACTTCACTGGATAGGAACCCAATCATAAATGAAAATGTACAAATCACCCCTTCTTTGGAACTGCCATCTCATTATTCTCATGATGGCCTATCCCCTCCTCATCCCCTCATTGCCCATCAGGGTGTTTCCATGGTGCTTTGTCTGGAACAGATCTGGCTGCTTTCCACTTGTCCTTTCAAAGCAACTTGTCGACCTGCCCAATAGGGGAGAATGCATAAATGTGAGTGCAGACTTGTGCAAAGACACATGAGCACAATTTTGCATATTATTTCAGTGAGTTCATGGATTCCTCAGAAAGTCCCTTAATAACCACTTAATTAGTTTCCTTCTCTAACTCTCAGTTCCTAAAATTCTAAGCCCCAGATTTTAGCAACACCAATAATATACTTAGATGCCCGTGATGGATGCAGACTCCATTTCTTTATATTGGCAAATGACTCATCCTTATAAATTACATAAATCATACATAAATTGTATGCTAGAGAAGCCAACATTTTTATTCATCCTTCCTTCCTCTGTTAGTCACTCATTCGTTTAACAAGCATTTGTTTGCTAAGCACTTACTATTTTGGAGTAATGTATTTATTTAAAATCAGTTTCCAACTTTAAGAATGAAGTCAGTTCATGGGGAGAACCGCTATGTAATTAGACAATTACAATAGTGCACTAGGACAGAGAGGGCTGTAGAAGTATCAGGGAAGAAAGAGGAGAGGAGGCTAGTGGTGGGGAGGGCACCTGATTCAGCCCGGGGTTTGGGCATGGCTGAGAGTGATTTAGGGAGAGCTTTTTTGGAGACAGTTGTACATAAACTGCACATTGGGGAATTCTTAGAGTTTTCAGAAGACAAGAGTGGGAGAAAGATGTTCCCTCCAGAAAGGATAGCTTTGGCAAAGATGGAGAGGCAGGAGAAATCGTGGTGGACTGGTGAGCTCATCACTGGTTCTCTAGGGCTGGGGTGGAGGGTAGATAAGGAGATGGTCTCAAGAGGTGAAACAAGGGCCAGTTCACAGAAGGCCTGGGATGCTGATCAAGGAATTTACTCCTTGTCCCCAGTGGGATTTGGAGCCTCTGAAAGCTATTTAGTAGTCCTGATGTAATCAGACTTGCGTGTAGCATGGTGAGGTGTGAGAGCCATTGCACCTGTGCATGGAGATTGCTTCTATGTCAGTTGCATTTAGAATTTGGGAATAATGAAGAATTGAAATTATAAGTGACTTGCTCTTATTAAAATAGGTACTTGGCCAAATGTGTATATGCAACAGCACTCTGAGCCCCTTGCTTTTAAATATTATTTTGAATGCCGTGATATGCACAGCTGTGGGAATAGCATGGATAACTCCCTTAACAGTTTATCCCTGTTCCAGCCTTCACAGAGGCTCCTGATCTAACCTTTAAAACCAGTGCAATTTAAATATTGTTTGTTTCTAATCTTATCTTTATTTCCATTTTATTTTTATTTTTCTAGTTATATTTTTAATTTTAAAAGGAGAAGACATTTCCATTTTATTTTTTATTTTTCCAATTATTATATTTTTCATCATAAAAGGAGAGGACATGGGGGTGCCTGGGTGGCTTAGTCAGGTGTCTGACTCGATCTCAGTTCAGGTCTTGATCTCAAGGTTGTGAATTCAGGTCCTGAAATCCTACTTTAAAGAAAAAAAAAGGAGAGAAAATGAAAATGAGGAGAACATGCATAGAATGTTGATATATTAACTGATATATCTATGTTGGTATATTAACTGATATATCTAACTATGTAAGTAAGTGGAATATCCACTTACTTACTTAGTTAGAATAATCTTCTATTAATATAATCCCTCTTCCCTGAGTAGCCTGTGGTCTATTTGCTTCACTTTCTAGGTAAATTTGCATCAGAACTTAGGTCAACTCAAGGGAGAGGGTATGCACATGAATGTCATTTGTCATGATATATTGCAACAGAAAAAAGAATGTCTAAACCCAATTCACTGGGGAAGTGAAAAGAACACAAAGTTTGGTAATGGAACTGGGTTCAAATCCCAATTCTGTTCTTACGGGATAGATAGCATTGGGCAAGATATTTACCTTCTCTAAATCTTAGTTCGCTTTGTATAAAATAGAGCTAATAATAATTTTCTTTCTTTCTTTCTTTCTTTTAAAGATTTTATTTATTTATTTGACAGAGAGAGACATAGCAAGAGAGGGAACACAAGCAGGGGGAGTGAGAGAGGGAGAAGCAGGCTTCCCGCCAAGCAGGGAGCCCGATGCAGGGCTTGATCTTAGGACCCTGGGACCATGACCTGAGCCGAAGGCAGATGCTTAACAACTGAGCCACCCAGGCGCCCCTAATAATAGTTTTCTTGTAAGATTGCTGTGATAAGTGAAAGAGCATGTATTCAGTGCTTGTACAGTCTTTAAAAAGTGGTGGTTAATAGTAGAAAGACCACCATGAAGGTGGTGGTTTCTGAAGCTGAATTGCTTACCACGACCAGGCCCAGAAGACCCACCCAGGAAGATGAGCTGTTTAGGCTCAAGAGGCCTAAACAAACACAGTTGCGAAGAGGAGAGAGACTCACTTTCAGAAATATTCAAAACTCAACTGTTAACTGGATATGCTAACTACTGTAGCAAACAACCCCAGCTCTCTCGGGTATGATACAATAAAGGTTAATTTCTCCCATGTTAGTTCAGGGCTGCTGAGATGATGATGCCAGGATGAGATTAGTCAAGCAAGAGGTTGATTGAGGGGGAACACCTGTGAAGGGCAAATAGAAAGATGCCATGGGAGGAGAGGAGAGCTTTCAGACCACAGTACAGACCGGACTCTGCTGAAGGAGAGCCTCAGGAAAGGAAGATGGGGTAGGGAGATTCCTGGACTTCATTGTAGATCCAAGAAAAAGTCCTCTGGGCCCATGAAGACTCCAGAAATCAGAGTCACCTGCTGGAGGAGCCCCATGTCATGCAGGAATGGGTCTGAATTTCTACACTCACCATGCTCAGTCCTTGGCTGGGGGCAGCCCATGCGAAATGCAACCTTGGAACAAACACAGTGAGAGGCCCAATGTGGCAGCAGCTGGGGTCATAGTAAATCTTGTCCCCCTCTCCCTGAATGGCACACTTTCATGACACACACCCCCCCCACTGCATCTAGTACAATGCAGATCAGCTCTGGGAGTTGCAGTTTCATGGAGTCATTCAGGAACCCTTATATCTGTGGTTCTCCCTCCTCTAGTTTCCAGAAGTCCTCTCCATTCAGTTCGGAGATGGGGCAGGAGAGTGCAGATAGATAACGTATGAAAAGTTTCTGCAAGTTTCACCCAGACTTTGCTCCCATCACCTGTGTTCAGATTATATTGGCCAGGATACAGTTGTATGGCCCCATCTCATTGCAGGAACACTGGGAAAATATAGGCCAATTGCATGCCTCAGCAACAATTTGCACAGGGCGGATGAGAGACAGAGCAGTGTCCCCAATTTCTGGCTTGGATTACGGGATAGATGGTGATGCCATTCATTGATATAGAAGATACAGGGGAGGACGTGACTTCAGAGGAGGCGGAGCTGTCTAGCAGCCAGCTGGACATTCCAGTCTGGAGCTTGGGGTTAGTCAGACAACCCACGTGGTGGTTAAAGCTGGGAGTTGCTGAGACATAGTCTTAGCACCAGAAAAGAAAAGGGCTATGAACACAGCTCTGAAGAACACTGAAATTTAAGGGACTGTGACTCAACATCTATTTCAATCTCCTTTCGGGGCGCCTTCCTGGGCTCCAAAGTTGGAAAGCTAAAAACGTTTCCGAGACTCCCATCAGCTAGGGTTTCCAAGGATGTGATTTGGGTTCTGCCAGTTGGACGCACTCACAGAAGACTCCCGTTTTAGAGCGGAATTCGTGGGGTGCCGGGCCGGGCAGGCGGCATCCATTCTTCTGGTGCGGGGTGCGAGGTGGGCCTCTGGAGCTGCGATTTCCCAGCAGGCCCTTCGCCCTTGTGGTAGAAGCAGCAGCTTCCCTGGCAGCCGGGTCCCGAGTGTGGCTTTGCTCCTAGTAACTCAGCGTGGAGCCCACTTCAATTCTCCCGCTGATTCTGTAAGCCAATTAATACCTTGTCATTATCCCTATTTAAACTAGCCTGGGTGGGCTCTGCCCTTTGTACCTAAGCCACTGAAAAGATAGAGAAACCCCCAGGCCTTGAGAGAGGCAGAGGAGGAGAGGCTAGAGAAATGGGATGAAAACCAGGAAAGACTGCTGCTCCAAAATCCAGGGAAGGGAGCGTTTCAACCAGCGGTCCACAGTGAAAGGCGGCAGAGCTGCTGAGACAGATACAAGCGTAAAGTAAAATAATTCAGCCAGGAGGTCACAAGGCAATCTCGACGGGCCCAGTGTCAGTGGAATAGCTGGGAAGGAAGCCAGGTTGCGAGAGGTTTAGGAGATTCCTTCATCTTGTTTGGACTTAATTTATGGAGTATGAGTCAGGTGTTGTAGTCGGGCATTAGGAAGATTATTTCATGATTATTACTGTGCCTGAAAATTCAGCATGGCAGTCAAATCCCTCCAGAGGTAGGAATTTGTCTTCTGACAGCATTTATCCAAGAAGGCTGTAACTCTGGTTCTGTTTGTTTCATAAAATAGTTGTCTGAACCTCCATTCTTAAAAGAGAGAAAAGATCCCTTAGCAAATGGGCGTACTTAATCTACTTGTCTTCTGCACAGTATGTGGAGATAAACCACCTGCTTGTACAAATAGGAAGCCCAGAAATCCCTGGAGATGGGCAGGTTAGTTCCTCTTGCTTCCCTGCCTCACCCAGCCCTACTCTTGGCTCTCCACTACTGCAAAGAGGAAATTACACTCCATGCTCTGCAACCTCCTTTCTGAGTTCCTCCCCATGGGAATACAGCCATAAAGCTGCCTACTGGTGGCCAAGGGACCACCTGATACACCCACCCCACCTCCTATTCCACCGTACCCCATCCACTAACTTTATCCTTATTCCTATTAGAAACTAAACACAGCCAGGAGAGTGAGTTTTTCACCATGCATCGTTTTATTTTTTTCCATTCATTGTTGCTCTAATCATCAATCATCCATTCTCCCTGTTAACTCATTCTGTAGGGTGAAGAATTAAAGCTGTGTCCGCGTTCAAGGTCAGGCTACCTTCTGCAGGTGGAGGCTCCGCTGGCAGCGGAGATAGACAGACAATAGACCCCTCAGGAGCCGGCAGTAGGGGCATGTGGGCAGAGGCCTTGTGGCTCGCTGAACGGGTGTCAGTGTGGACTGAGTCAGTCTGCTAAGAGGGATGGCTGGTACTGGCCCATGGGAGGCTTAGGAAATCAGTCCTGACTTTTAAACCTCTGAGACTTCACGTCTTATAAGTTCCCCAAACAGACCTGTGATTACAAACGCTCAGCCTAGTCATCACTGCCCAAGCCCAGGTGTTCTGAAGACATGGGGCGTAAGCTTGTATTTAAAAGGGAAAACGATAAGGAGGTATTTACCCAGCAAATACATTCTCTAAAGCAGATCACACATACACATTGTACTGCCTTCCTTCATCTCCCCACAGCACCCTACAAAGCCCCCACAAGCCACCAAATCAGCATTATATTGTGGCTGTCCTTTCCGTAGGCCATGCTCAAATTCTTATAAAAGATCCTTTAATTTTATTCAGTTCAGCCCACCAAGTGTATGCATCTGTTTTGGCTCCTAGTCTATGCCTGGTGCTCTGGGGTGAGACATGAATTAAAACCCTGAGACTGCCTTGAAGGTACATTCAATGGAGTTAGATAAGCACTTTGACTATTTCACAGTGAACGGTGAAGGAAGTAGATAAAAGTGCTTTCAGTTTTTCTCCCCTCCACCCTAGACTTTCCGGAAGATCATAGCCTATACTTTCGTCCCTATCTCTTGCCTTGGGGAGAGAAAAAATTGAAACCTTTATGTAAGGCTTATTCCTCCATGGGATTTGAACAACACAGGACTTTGCTTCATTCATCAATTTTTTCTCTCATTGTCAACCTCTTTGCAGTTGCCCTAGAAACACATTCAAATCTATTCTACCTTAACATTTCTTTCTCTGTCTTCCTTTGCTCTTGGGATATAGTTTGTTTGTTTGTTTTTTCTTCCCATTCATGCAGTCATTTCCTCATTAATTTCCCGAAGGCTTGGTGATGGACAGTGTGGGCAAGGCCTCTCCTAAGCTGGAGACATAAAACAAATAATGTCTTTGCTTTGGAAGAGCACACTTTATGCCTGGGGAGACACATTTGAAAAGGTATATATTAGTGCCCCCCTTTTCCCTCTTCTCATTGTCAAACTTCCTGGAAGAGGAGCCACCACTTTGTTTCTCAATCCCTGTGGCCCTCACAGCTCTTCTGAAATAGACATCATGCGTCTGCTGGAACTTCCTATTTACAAATATCCAGTCCTCATCATGGCACTCACTCTTCTCAGCCTCTTGCTGATAAGCATTGCTTTAATGGAAATTTGCTTTTTTGGAGACCTCCTCTGCAAAATTCTAGGGCAAGTCCAAGACTTCTATCTGAATAATCTTCACCTTCCCAACTTCCAGCTCCAGCAGATCTGAGAATGGCATGTTACCAGGCCAAGGGTAAATGAACTTCATTCTCCTGGACAAACAGTGATTGGTTCAGGAGTGGACAGAAGTCCTCCTCTCAGAATCACTGAGACTCCAGGAGATTTCTGCTAAGGCTTCTGGGAGTGAGGCACTTTTTCCCACAGGGCTTGAAAGTGTGAAAATTTAAGACCAGATTCAAATCCAGCCATGCTGTTACCACAACGGAGACACAGCTTGTGAATAGAGCTAAGCCAGAGGAAGTAAAGCCAAAGGATAGAGAAAGAAAATTAGTCCTGGTGATATCATTTGGGCCTCTGCACCAAATCACACCTAAAAACAGCATAACATCAAGACTTCTCTGCTTACTCATTATGCCCCCCTTTTGCTTAAGCATTTATCCCTTTTTGTATTGATTTTTTGGTACTTATAAGTCAATAAATTTTAACCAAGAGAGGAATATGTTAACATTCACTCCTCATTTATTCAGCAAGGGCTCATCAAGCGTCTTCTGTGTGCAAATGACTGTACTCAGAACTTGAGATACAGTTGTGAATGACACCCATCTCTGCCTTCAGTAAGCTGGTAAGAGACAAGGAAAGAAGTAAAGACAATACAATGCCATTAGAACTACAGAAAGTGTTTTACAGCCTGCTCCGGAAGCACAAAGAGGGGATACCTACACTGTCTCAGCAAATGATGGCAGACTCTTCAGGGAGCATAATCTGCATGGAAACCCAAAGTATACATAGTCAGGCAATAATGTAGAGAGGGAAGAAGACTGTTTTGTAAGTGGGGAAAATGGCAAGAAAAGTCTCAGAGAAAATACAGAGCACAGGACATTTTGGAGACCTGTAAAAAGTAAAATAGTTCTAAGGAAATGGTCTATCAAGAGTCTAGAGAGGTAAGCAAGAATAAAACCATGAAGGATCCTGCAAACTTGAGGAGTTTGATCAGAAATGCAAAAGGCTTTCAGCAGGTGCACGTGTGGCCATGATCACCTACTTCTACATACACAAAAGTACCATCCTTTCCCACAGCTGTCAATGTCATCTACTCCTAGACTGATGGTATCCATATCTATGTCTCAGGCTTCTGTCCTGAGCTCCAGGTGCACGTCCTATGGGAACCTCAAATAAATCTCTTCATCTTCCTCCTTTCTCTGTAATTTCTGCTTGAGTCCCCAGATTCAGTAATGGGATTGTCCTCTTTCCAGTCTCTGGCTCTAAAACCCTGAGTCATTCTTCTCTCTTTCATTTCCTGCACCATACTCAATGGTTGCCATATCTCAGCAATCTATTTTCAGAAAGTCTCTTTCATTTTTATGTGAACTGGAAGCTATATCTTTAATTTTCCAGAAAGCTTTCCCATCCCCCATCTTCTGGTAACTGAGCTGGTATATGACCAAGGCCTGGCTATTCATGGTATCTGTAGCAGAGAGTTGCTAGGGTGACCCTTCATGATCCCCACTTCCTGGTGTTCATGCCTCTGTGTGATCCCCTCTCTTTGAGTGTAGGTAGGATGTGTGACTTGCTTTTACCCAACAGTCTATGGCAAAGGTGATGGAGTGTTCCTCCCATGTTTATCTTATATTATGTAAGACCCATCATACTAGAAGACATACTCTAGAGCTTTTTCTTGCTGGTTTGGTGGAGTAAGTGGCTATATTGGGAAGCCCACTTGGTAGGGAACCTGGGGGCAACCTCTAGTTGCCAAAGGCAGTCTCCAGCCAACAAGTCAGGGACCTTAGTCCTACAACAGCAAGAAAATTAATTCTGCCAACAATCTGAGTGAGCATAGAAGTAGACTCTGGGCCAGTTTTGCCTCCAGATGAAAACCTAGTGCTGTCTGACCTTGACTGCAGCCTAGCAGAGAGCCTATACTGTCCTCAAACGCCTGACCTATAGAAACCAAGATAAAGAAGTGTGTCTTAAAAAAAAAAGAAGAAGTGTGTCTTGTTTTAGTCTACTTTGGTGGCAAATTTTTATGCAGCCATAGAAAACGAATACAGTGTTTCATTCTCATTGCTTGGTAGAAATGCTAGTTGTTTGTCTACTAACCATTGTTCTGTCAGAACGCTAATTGCGTATTATATATTGGATGTTCATATCCTTCATGGGTACCTCCGCAGCCCTAGGGAGTATTGGTTGATTGGTCTCAACTAATCTCGTTTATTCCACTTGCCTTATCACTGATGGGCTAAACATGCAGTAGGTAGGACACAATCACAACCAGTGAAACCTAAGAGGATATTTTCTGGAAAGCTTTCTTCGCTCTAAATATGGAGGCAAGTCAGAGACTCGCTTCTTTCTGCCCAGTACTTTGTTATGTGACAAGATGATTCTGGGAAATGCAGTGACTGTCTTGCCTTTGGAGGGAAAGTCAAGAGCATAGTGGATAAGCCACCTCAGACCCTAATTAAAATCATTGAACCACTATCCTAACCAACCCAGAACTTCTTGTAATCAAAATATTGCATTATCCTCATTATTTAAGCTACTTTTAAATGGGTATTCTGTGGCTCCAACTAAGAGCACTCTCACTGAAACCTTATAAAAGGTTCAGAACAAGGAATGGTAACAAGGTTTCTTAGAGTCATTCTCTAAGAGAATGGGATTGCTGTCCAGGTTCTGGATAAAGTCCAGCAGGCTTGCTAAATTGGAGTTAGAAACGGATCCCAGGCTGCTAGAGGCTATCTTTACCACCACTTTCAGAGGGGCTCTGTGCAGCAAAGGATGACCCAAACTCATGGAGAGAGGAAGAGCAGTAGTGAATCCCATGCTGCCCCCAAGCTCTGGCTTCTGTAGTTCATATCATTTGGTTCTGCAAAATAACCTCACATTCATCTTACCTACGCCAGCCAAGGAATAATAAACTCTTGTTTACTCAAAATGAAGTTGAATTGCTGTCACTTGCCCTGTAGGAATCCCAGCTAATACACTCTTCTGCCCTTCTAGTACCTGCCTAATTTACTGCCACAGTTGATCTCTCTCACCCTCTAATCTGTTCTTTCTCTGTATCTGATTATGCCATTTCCTTCCTGGAAAACCCCTAGGGCACCTTCTAGAAGGCAGCTTTAAGCCAGAATTCCTCAGATGGCCATTCACAGTCCAGCCCCCACCTGCCTTTCACCATCACATCTTTTGATCTTCCTTAGACTTTCCACTTTTACCATGACCTGCTATAAGAGATATTATATACTTTAAAAAGAATTATATGGGGCGCCTGGGTGGCTCAGTGGGTTAAAGCCTCTGCCTTTGGCTCAGGTCATGATCCCAGGGTCCTGGGATCCAGCCTCGTGTCGGTCTCTCTGCTCGGCAGGGAGCCTGCTTCCTCCTCTCTCTCTGCCTGCCTCTCTGCCTACTTGTGATCTCTGTCTGTCAAATAAATAAATAAAATCTTTAAAAAAAAAAAGAATTATACAATATATAATTATATAAATTATGTATTCTATAATAAATAATTATATATTAAAATTGCATATACAATATATAATATATAAAAGAAAAAAGTATATTGTACATGGTAAGAATAAGTACTGTTCTATAAAATGTTTGTTTTTGTTGTACGTATATATGTATATATATAGGGCCAAATGTAAAAAACTGCTTATATTATACATATATGATTATAATATATGTAAGATTATATACTATACACACTATACTACTGTATACTATATTGCATATTATAGTATAAATAATGTTAAAATTATATACTATATATAGTATAATATATATGTAATATATGTGTTTTTTATATTATCACCTAGCATATATATACACAAATATAACTAAAACAATTTACAAAACAATACTTATCCTTACTATTTACAATACACTATCTTTCCTTCCTTTCTATTCTATTGATTCTGTTTTAGAATGCTGCTCGCAGCCCACGCGCTTCTCTTCTCACCAGAGTGAGAAACGCAGTTGCTTTGTGCTCTGGGCTGCAGTCGCTATGGCTGTGAGGGGTTTGAGATGTTCCATGTGATGATGAGGAGCCCCAAGACCAGGGCTTTTTCTGACAGGGAGCAAATCTAGAGCCCAGTTTCCCACCTCCCGATTTAGGAAGTTTGCTGCTGAGGATGAGGCTGAGGCTTTGGCAGGAACTGTAAACCCTGATGGCTCAGAAATGGATTACAAGGAGCCAGGAATGATGTCCTTCGGCTTCTCTTGGACAGACCTCCCCCAGGCACACAGAGATGCTTAAACATTGAATACTGCTCCTTACAAATCTCCTAACAATCCTGTATGAAAAGAATCCAGCGAGAAGAAGTCTAGGGATCTCCCCTGAACCCTGGCTTCCAAAGCAGGAAAGAACCAGACCTCATTCATGGGCATCTACCCCACCCTCTCTCTTCTGTTCCTGGCAGCGTTTTAAGGAAGGTCTGATGGGACAGTGTACTTTTGATGACCCGAGTGGAAAAAACCCATGTGAAGTAGAGAGCAAGGCTGGAAAGCAAAGAAAGATAAACATGTACAATACTCACAAGTGAGAGCAGACAAGAGACTCGTGACTTGATGGATGGCAAGGTGAAGATGAAAAGGCAAAACCTTTGCAAAGCATGCAAATCAGCAAAGATAGCAGTTTATGGATTATGTACTGCTAAGCTATATCATTCTGGGATTCATTTATTTCCAAGCCAATAATCACGAAAATATATCTTTATACACAAACATGTTCCCTCACTCTCTTCATGGGGATAATTTGAGCTGATATTTAACATCCTCTAAAATCACCACTCTATAGTTAACTGTGGTGTATGTAGAATAATTGATAATTTTGGAAGTTCATAGGAAAGCCATTATATAGACCACAATTAAGAACTATTGTAATCTTTTAAAATGCCAATATTCCCCTTGCAGACAGTATTTTAGATATTTTAAGGTAGAAAAACATGAAAACTTGAGTTTCTTCAAGCACTAAAGGCCCCGATATTGGATTACTTTTTATGACTAATTTACGGTAGTATTAAACTTTTATATTCAATTGATGCAAAAATGTTAAGAGGACATAACTTACCTTGAGAAACATGATCATTATGGGGTATCCCTTTTGTCTTTAATTACAAGTATCACTTGTTTAGTTATGGAGATGAATATTTTTAGAAAAGTTTCCTTTTTTTGTCTTTTACATATGTGAGCAAGAAATAAAGTAAGTAGCATATTCAATATATATCAATGTACTTGTATGTTAAAAGTTTTCCCAAGAAGAGCTCATTTTATCATTCAATTCAAGGGAAGGCAGTAGAAAATGTTCTATCAAGTTGCCTGAAATATAACAGGTCCCCAAAGACTTGAAATAGAGTTAAGTGAATATGAATGAAGCTTGCAATAGTGTTGATACAACAAGTTCCATTTGAAATGAGTTGGCTTGCCACGTATCCAGATTCTCAGAACTCCCAACTTCTGTTATGAACACATTCTTCCATCCTTTCTCAATATCTTGTCCTGTTTTCTCATAGACCCTGCCACGCTAAAGCTACCATTTCTTTTCCATGTACTTTTTTCACTTGTTACTTTGAGATATTAGTAGAGTCACATCAATTATAAGAAATATCACAGAGGAATCTCATATACCCTTTATCCAGTTTCCCCCAATGGTAACATCTTGCATAACTAGAGTGTGACATCACAATTAGGATATTGACATGAATGTAATCCACCCACGTGTTCAAATTTAACCTGTTTTGTGTGCACCTGTTTGCTTGTGTGTGCATTTAGTTCTATAGAATTTATCACAGGTGTAGATTCATGTGTCCACCACCATAGTCAAGATAAGGAACATTCCATCATAGAAATTCCTCGTGCTACCCTTCTATAGCCACAGCCAGCTCTTGCCCTCCCCCCATGCCCTAACCCTTGACACCTACAAGTCTGTCCTCCATCTCTATAATTTTGTCATTTCAATAATGTCATATAAATTGAACCATTCAGTGTTTAACGTTTTGAGATTGCATTTTTTAAATTAACATAATTCCCTTGGGGTCCATTCGAGCTGTTGCCTGCATCGATGATTCATTCTGTTTTATTGCCGAGTGGTACTACATAATATAGATGTATGACAGTTTATTTAACCATTCCCTGGTGAAGGACATTTGTTTTTCTCCCAGTTTTTAGCTATTATGAATAAAGTTGCTAAGAACACTTGTGTAAAAAGCAAAACCAAATTAAACAAATGCTGGTCGCAGTCCACAAATTGATGTCATGATCCACTAATGGGCTGACACACAATTTTAAAAGATGTCTGCAATTCCTTTGCCTTACAACTAACCTTGTTCTTGAGCAACACTAGAGGTCTTGCTTTCCTTACACATGGCTTATGAGCTCCTATTTCTCTAATCTTGCTTAGGCTATCATTTGTGCCCCAAATGCTCTACTTAGAATATCTTTGTCTAGTGAAGTCCTACTTACTAAAATAAATTAGACATACCTTTGGCTAAAAATCACAAGAAACTTGACTATAAGATTTTTTTTTCTCTCTCTGCCATAACAGGTATTGCCTAGAGCAATAGAAAATAAACTATTAATATTACAGAAAAGTTGGCAAACTTTTTCCCTAATATTAATAATAAATATTTTAGACTTTGTGGGCCAAAGAGTAAATAGTAAACATTTAGACTTTTTAAATTAAAAAAGTAAAATTAGGGACACCTGGGTGGCTCAGTTGGTTAAGCAGCTGCCTTCGGCTCAGGTCATGATCCCAGCGTCCTGGGATCGAGTCCCACATCGGGCTCCTTGCTTGGCGGGGAGCCTGCTTCTCCCTCTGCCTCTGCCTGCCATTCTGTCCGCCTGTGCTCGCTCTCTCTCCCTCTCTCTCTGACAAATAAATTTAAAAAAATCTTTTAAAAAAATAAATAAATAAAAAATTAAAAAAATTAAAAATAATAAATAAAAAAGTAAAATTAGAGATATTATGTAGGCCCTTCTATAACAGGAGAGAAAATTCTTGCCCTGCCCCATTTGTTTGGTGTGGGCCATGTGGGTGGTGGGTAAGCTTTTGCCTTTTGCTGCAGACATTCTTGGGAAAGAGAGATTACTGACTTAAGTGGAAGGAGGGAAGTAGGAATGGCTACCTCATTGGTTAATTTCATCCTGCCCCAGTGACATCCAGGGTCCTGTGCATCTTATACTCCTGTGAGCCCAACATATCAACTTGGGCAGCTGGCCAGAGACAAGGGAACTCACGTGGTCACCAATCTCTAGACTAAGAGCCCATCACTCAGTGCCCATCTGTTGCCAACAGTGGAGTCCCTAATATCTTGGTGGTGGTCAGCTGGACACTAGACACTGGTGATGCATAGCTGCCTGTTGGTCAGGGAACCAAGTACCAAGAGCAGAGAGGAGAAGTAGCGGGGAAAGGAGGATGCCGTGGCTTGGTCTCCTCGGCCTACCATGCTAGCCTTCTTGGGCAGTGCCCCTGAGGTACACAAACACAGATTTGGTTTGGGGGCTGTAGTTTGCCATTGCTTGGCCAGAGTAAGGTAATTGCTTGTTATTTTTGGGGGGGTTCGAAGATGTCAGAATTGACATTTTTGTGATTCTCTTTGCCTTTCCTTCATAGTCTCAAGGTGGCTGCTTCAGCTCCAGCCATGACATATGCATTCAATTCAGAAGGGAAGAAAATAAAAGGGAACATGCCTATCTTCTTTACTAACAGAAGTTTTCCAGAGCCAAGTCCAGCAGGTTTTCTTTAAGCTGCATAGGACAGCACTAGGTCTATGATTTCTTTCTCAGACGGAGTCTCACAAGCGCTGGGTTTGAATGGTCGTCACTAAGCAGATGTGTGTCTCTTTACTAATGATTCTTGCCAGTCCCAGAGAAAACACCAAATGGTCCAGTTTGGGTTACATATTCATGCCTATTGCCAAGGTTTAGGAAACTCTGATCAGCCACCCTGGGTCCATTCTTGACCCATAGGCCAGGGGAAGGAGGGAGGGCCATGTAATTGTCAGCACTGCCATGTGAGGGAGGGTGAGTTCCCAAAGGAAAAGATGCTGACAGAAACAGATATCCACTACAGAAGAGAGTGATTACATTGCTGCTAAATTGAATGGAAGTATCATTATGAAGTACTTATACTCAAGGTTTTAATGGATTTGTAAATGCTGCTCTCCTGGCAATATACAAAACAGTTGACGGTATTCGCCTTCAAGAAACTTACAGCTTGGGGTAGGGACGCCTGGGTGGCTCAGTTGGTAAGCATCTGCTTTCAGCTCAGGTCATGATTCCAGGGTCCTGGGATCAAGCCCCCCATTGGGCTCCCAGCTTAGTGGAGAGCCTGCTTCTCCTTCTCCCTCTGCTTGTTGCTCTGTCTGCTTATGCTCTCTTTTGTATCTCTCTGTCAAATAAATAAATGAAATCTTAAAAAAAAAAATTACAGCCTGGGGTCGACATAGGTTATTTGGCTACAAATGATTATTTTGGCAACAAATGAGAGAATATTTAACAAGAACAATAAAAATAGCATGGACAAAGCCATGAGATTCCGAATAACAGAGACTCGGAAGTAAGTCAGTGGTGTACTTTTGCATAAACAAACGGAAATGGAGAAGATTTAAGTGATGTATCTGCAGCTGCACTGAAAATAGTGACCAAAGTGGGATCAAAACACAGGATTGTTGGAGCGCCTGGGTGGCTCAGTGGGTTAAAGTCTCTGCCTTCGGCTCAGGTCATAATCCCAGGGTCCTGGGATCGAGCCCCGCATCGGGCTCTCTGCTCAGTGGGGAGCCTGCTTCCTCCTCTCTCTCTGCCTGCCTCTCTGCCTACTTGTGATCTCTGTCTGTCAAACAAATAAATAAAATCTTTAAAAAAAAAAACAACAACACAGGATTGTTACTGTGGGAGCAGGGACTAAACCTCGTGAGTCCATCCAGCTGGGTGTCTTATGCCCTAACGTGAAAGGTATTCTGTCGCGGCAGACATGCAGAGTGTCTACAGACTGTGATCATGTTTCCCCTTGGCTTGCTCAAAGCATCTGGCTAGACATAAGGCATTTTGCTGTGCCAAGCAGCACACATGCTACCTGCAGCCCGGCTGGGACTTGGCCAAAGAACAATTTCATAACCAGTGATACAGGACATCCTTGATGATGTGAGATATTCTAGGTTTCCTCACTTTCCTTTGCCTAGTGTAGACTAGGACAGAGACTGCAGAAAGTGGAAGTGGCAGTCCAAAAGAGAAGACAGTGTGCTATGCTATGGTGGTACCATCAGGTGGCGGGTGGGGGGGCCGCGGTCAGAGAGCATGGCAGTAGCAAAGCAAAGAGCAGAAAATCCTCTTAATGTGTGTGAGGCAGTTCAGTGCTGTCTTTATTTGGTAATTACTGAATTAAACCACCATACAGTGTGCATCAGTTCCTGCTTGTCAGCCACAGCCAAGATCTTCCCACAATGCAACAAGAATTGTTGATAGATTCAAAGCGGCCCACACCCCCTAAAACGCAGCTGTAGGCTCCTTATCAGTGATAGTTATTTTTTTTTTAATTTATTTGACAGAAATCACAAGTAGCCAGAGAGTCAGGCAGAGAGAGAGGGGGAAGGCAGGTTCCCTGCCAAGCAGAGAGCCCAATGCGGGGCTCGATCCCAGGACCCTGAGATCACGACCTGAGCTGAAAGCAGAGGCTTTAACCCACTGAGCCACCCAGGTGCCCCTATCAGTGATAGTTATAAGGGCAAGTCAAACAAGCACTGATTAATTTCTTCTGCTGCCCAATGATGCAAGCATCTTCCATATTTGCATGATGCCAGAGGTGTGAGGCAGGGAAGGAGAGGGAGTATTGAAGGGGAAGATAACCAGAGTGAATACAAGGAGATCTACAGTCTCCAACCTCACACATCTGTATGATGCCAGACAAGCTCCCTGGCTTTCAGGATCTGTTTGCTCATCTGTCAAATGACAGAGGGATTTCTAAAGTCTAACTCCATTTTTTAAAAAATGTTAACGTTTACATTGAAAACCTTCTCTACTGGGGCGCCTGGGTGGCTCAGTCAATTAAACAGCCCACTCTTGATATCAGCTCAGGTCATGATCTCAGGGTCGTGGGATCAAGCCCTGCGATGGCTTGCTCTGCGCTCAGGAGGCAACCTCCTTGAGGATTCTCCATTTCCCATCCCTTGTGCATGAGTGTGTGGGCCCTCTCTCTCTCTCTCATTTTCTCTAAAATAAATAAATCTTTTTCGTAAGATTTATTTGTTTATTTATTTATTTGACAGAGAGTGAGAGAGTGCACAAGCAGGGGGAGCAACAGAGGGAGAGAGAGAAGCAGGCTCCCTGCTGAGCAGGGATCTGAATGTGGGGCTTGATCCCAGGACCCCGGGATCATGACCTGAGCAGAAGGAAGATGCTTAACCAACTGAGCCACCCAGGCGCTCCAATAAATCAATCTTTTTAAAAATTAAAAAAATAATAATAAAAGCATTCTCAATTAGAACTCTTTTGGTTATCAATAACAGAAACTCACTGGAGCTAGCTAAAGCTAAAAAGATATACTTGTTGGAAACTCTAATGTGCAAGGAATGGCACATTAGTGTATTTCCTTTGACTCAAACAAAACCTGATTCTGATCCTTCTTCCCATTGTGCTGGCAGGAACATGCAGGGTAGGGTGTCTGAGAGTGAAGGGATGAGGATTTGAGAAGCAAGATGATACACAGAATATTTAAAACCCACCAAAGCCACAAAGGTGCATACCAGTTGAACATCAGCCTGGGTAGAAAGGGTTGGGAGTTGAGGAAATGAGGGAGGGAGGGGAAAGGAATTTTTAAAAAAAGTAGTTCTTCTCCTTTCTGGTTCTTTTCCTCAAAAACAAGAATTTTGGGGGTGCCTGGGTGGCTCAGTGGGTTAAGCCTCTACCTTCAGCTCAGGTCATGATCTCAGGGTCCTGGGATCGAGCCCCACGTCAGGCTCCCTGCTGAGCAGGGAGCCTGCTTCCCCCACTCTCTCTCTGCCTGCCTCTCTGCCTACTTTTGATCTCTGTCTGTCAAATAAATAAATAAAAATCTTTAAAAATTTAAAAAAAAAACAAGAATTTTGGTACCTTAATAAATTAAGTCAATACATAAAGATACATAAGCTTTTGATAGAATTTAAGGGTAGAGAAAGAGCCAGCCAAGGGTTTGGATGGCCTTAAGACTCTTGTTCCATCTCTTGCAGGCTTCTCTCCATAGGAAGGACTCCCTCACTGTCTTCTTTCTCCTATTTGCTCCAGCTGGCTTTGTCCAGTTTTCCAGTGTGCATGCTGCCAGTAGATCTCCTGAATTTACTTTCCTGTTGTTCAAAACATCACAGAGATTAAGGATTAACCAAATCCAAATGCTTCATGAAAGGGGACTAATTGTCAAAGCTTGGGTCAAGTGCCTTTTCCTGGACCATCTAGCTGTGACCAGTGCGGCACAGTCATATTGGAAAACAAACAAACAAACAACCCTGCTGTATACTGTTGTGGCTACAGGGTAAATGGCAGCACAGGAGTGGTATTGAAAATATTTAACAGTTGCTATGGGATGAGCGCCAACCGCTGAGAATGAACACCAGCCATGAAGAACCAATACAGCTGGATAAGGGCATTCTATCAGCCTGGAATCGGGATAGAAGAAGACCAGTTTCTAGAAAATGGGAAATAATCATGAACTAGGCAATTATCTAGAAGCAGTCTATCACAGAGTCTAAGAAAAAAAATAGTCAAATCCATTTTTTTTTAAGATTTTTATTTATTTATTTGACAGACCACAAGTAGGCAGAGAGGCAGGCAGAGAGAGGAGGAAGCAGGCTCCCTGCCGAGCAGAGAGCCCGATGCGAGGCTCGATTCCAGGACCCTGGGATCATGACCTGAGCCGAAGGCAGAGGCTTTAACCCACTGAGCCACCCAGGTGCCCTGTCAAATCCATTTTTAAAATGAATAGCGTCCCTGGAAAATTTTTCGCAATTAGAGAGAGAATTTAAGTGTCATTTTGGTTCCTATTTGATAGTAGGAATAATTCTGTAGGATGTTGTGTTAAGTGTTGCAAACAATAGAAGAAAAATATAGCACAGGATACTCCCTACCCTCTCTCATTTGAGAAGGAAGCTTTCACTCTGATTTGAGAAGGAAGGCAGGGGAGATGTATAGAACCAGGCATTTAATTGCATGAGGCCCACAGTGTATGCCCTGGGGGTCAGAAAAAGAAGACAATCTTATAGGCTGAAAAAGTCAGCGACGCCTTCAGGGAGTAGTTGAGGATGATTTTTATGGCTCCTGTCAGCAAATTCTATAGATGAATGAAGGGACCCACCTTCTCAACTTTGAGGGATGTACTCAAGAGGTCCAAGAGAGCCTTATAAGTCAAAGATGGGAATGCAGAAACTTTGCTAAAGATTAAACACCAGCCTTCTGAATGAAGTGCTGATACCTGCTACGGCATAGAGGAACCTTGAAAACACCATGCTAACTGAAGGAAGCCAGACATGAAAGCCGCGTATTAGATGACTCCATTTACATAAAATATCCAGAAAAAGCAAATCCATGGGAGCAGAAAGATAATTTGTGGTTGCCAGAGGCTGGAGGAAACAGGGAAAGGGGAGTGGCCTTCTTTAATATCGCACGTGCGTGCGTGATTGATTAAGTCTCTTCGTTCCTTGTTGAGGGCTGTAAGCAGGGCTTACATCCACTCATGCCCTACACACTGTCCTTTGTCATGCCCTGCTAGTGCGCTGCTGTTGCGTACCTCTCAGCTTCTGTACCTGCCAGAATGCTTCTCTCTTCTCCCATCTCCTCGTTAGTTCTCATCCTTCATGACTTCCCTTGAGATTTTCCTGACCCTCTCAACACAATAAGCCAGGTGACAAAGGAGCTCGGTGAGGCTCCTCCCCTGTTTTTCCATACAGGGAAAAACATCCAGTACCTGTCTCTTACAGCCCTTGCCAGAGCGTATCATAATTATTTGTATAAATGTCTTCTCCACTGAATGGGAGGATAGGGATCGCTTCAAGTGGACCTCTTTAGCCTCAGGTCTTAGCAGAATGCTCTTAGCACCTAGGTGGTCAAAAAAAATATTTTCTGAATAGATGAAAGAATTAATAATAGACTACTGCATGTCAAATAATAGACACAGGTACCTTTGTCTCCAGACCAAATCTTATTTAGTGCCCTCACAGCTCCGAGTAAGGTATTTCCCTCCTTACCTCACCTCAACGATTTGCTGACCCCCTTGTCAAAAATGTAGAGAGATCAGGGCTAATTGGATTTTTTTTTAAAGATTTTATTCATTTATTTGACAGACAGAGATCACAAGTAGGCAAAGAAACAGGCAGAGAGAGAGGAGGAAGCAGGCTCCCTGATGAGCAGAGAGCCCAATGCAAGGCTCTATCCCAGGACCCTGGGATCATGACCTGAGCTAAAGGCAGAGGCTTTAACCCACTGAGCCACCCAGGCGCCCCTAATTGGATTTTTCTTAAGAGGAAGAGAGAAGAGAGAGAGAGACTTAAGGCAGCCCATCCTCATCTTGTTGCAAATTTTACTGGACCCAATCTCAATAAAATTGGGTCAGCCAGCACAGTTCTCTTCCAGCCCCAATTTAATAGAGGGGAGAAGAGATGTCAAATGCACCATTAAAGAGGAACATGGCAGGAAGGGAAACCATTTAGATTCAAAGGAGCTGACTGAAGGAGCCAGTCATGCCCATTAGTGGTTGTTAAGAGAAGGAGCACATTGCCTATTGCACTCAGTGTCCCCTCCAAGAACCTCAGGTTCTTGGAATCTAAGCATGCTGATTTTGACCTTCCTGCCACCCGCTGCGCTGTACCACTGATGATGGAGTGACTCTGACACTGTTTATGGTTGCCTTGAGCTAGTTACCTCTTTTAACATCTATTTTAAAAAGAGAATAAAGATACTTGTTTGTTGCTGTTATGAGCTCAGAAGCACTGACACATCACAATTGCTGTAATTAACTTCATTGTATTTTTGTCCTTTAGAAATCTACAATTAATTATAGTCCATTAAAATTATATTTAGGTGCAGAACAATGAACAACAGCCATTTGTTTATTGTTTATTTTATTAAGGATTTTTTGAAAAATGTTGAAAATTATTTTAAAAAATTAAGTTCTCCTGGAATATCATCATCTAGAAATAACCATTATGAGTGCACAACTTTCTTTTTCTTTTCTTTCTTTTGGTGCATAGATCTCTCTCTCTTTCCCTTTTTTTTTTTCCAGATTTTAATTTTAAGTAATCTCTACACTCAATGAGGGGCTCAAACTCACAACCCTGAAATCAAGAGTCACACTCCACCAACTGAGACAGCCAAGTACCCCCCATATAGGTCTTTTAAAAAAAAATTGGATCACACTGCATAACCTGGTATTTTACTGAACTGCAGAACTGCAGATCGCAAGTTTTTCTATGCCACGTGGTCGGCACAATTTTTGATGACAGTACAGTATTCTGTCTTGTGTATGGACCCTTGTTAATTTGGTCAGGACTCAGTCATCATATTTTACTCCAAAGACTATTTGCCCTGTGAGCTTCCTGCTGAAACTCCCCATTGGCATCGCCAGGGTTCTAAGATTCTGGTCAAAATACCCAGGCTGTTAGGTTATTCTTGGAGGCTCTCAGGAACATTTAGGGAGAAAGACCCAATAAAGTTGGATCTCTATGCCTAGAGTGGCTTCCAGATTCCTCCCTGGGTATCTTCAGGGCTGGAGAATCATGATCTAGTGGGAAGAGTAACCAGAGAAATTTAATTGAGAGGGAGAATAAAGGAGGGAGAGAGATTTACTTTAGTTTTTTGTTTGTTTGTTTTTAATTTATTTATTTGACAGAGAGAAAGAGATCATAAGTAGGCAGAGGCAGGTGGGGGTGGGGGGGGAAGCAGGCTCCCTGCCGAGCAGAGAGCCCCATGTGGGGCTGATGTGGGGCTCTATTCCAGACCTGAGCCAAAGGCAGAGGCTTTAACCACCGAGCCACCCAGATGACCCTAGTTTTTTTTTTTTTTTTAAGGTATTTATTTTTAAGTAATCTCTGTGCCTAATGTGGGTCTCAAACTTATAACCTCAAGATCAAGAATCACATGCTCTACTGACCGATCCAGCCAGGCACCCCAAGAATTTTACTTTAGTTTGAACTCTTCAGGATGAATTCCACAACTCAGTTTACTTCAGTTCAATTCAGTTTGACTTAAAAAAAAAAAAAAAATGGAGTGGTCTATTTCTGTAGCATGTCCTGCTAGGGACCCAGAATTACCCTTGCTCATTCTTTTTTATTCTCTCTCCCCCTCTCCCAAATGGAAAAACATGTTTCTCCTCAGTTGCTTTTTCTTATCCTCATTGTTTCCACCCCAGGGGCATAGTCTTTTCTGTTCCATTTCTAGATCATTCTGCCATCCTCTAAGGTTCTGGAGTGGATAATCATGGACTCCTGGGCTCACTGGACTCCAAATATGCAGAGCATTCACATTATTTGTTCACTTATTTGGTGATTTTTTTCCAGCACATACTATGTGCTAGGTCATATGTGTGTGGCAATGAATGGCTGGACACAAACGTTGCTGCCTAGGAGCCTACAGTCTAATGGAGCTGAGAGAATTACAGATGATGTAATGATGTAAGAGGGGTCAGTTCAAGATGCTTTATCTCATTAGGCCAAAGGTCACTTTGGACCACACTTAAAACTTTAAACCTGGCACAACATTCAGGTCACTGGACTCATTCAGAGAGGTATATATATGAACTGGAGAAGACTCCGATTTGTCTATTCTACTCCTGTAGTCTGGACTGGGGTAGCCCTTGATCTCCCCTCTTCTCCCCCATACTCTCCTTGAGTATAGCCCTAGATCTCCAGATCTCCAGATGGCTTCATGGATGGGCCAGTTCTGGCTCCCTGGCTTATCACTAAGCAGTAAAAACAGACTCGGTGAACGTGAGCTGGCTTAAACTGGTCAGTTGTTGCATTGATTTTTTTTTTCTTTTTAAAATCATTAAAACCCTGAAACCAGGCCAGAATCAAGCATGAATAATGCAATTGTAAGTCATGTTGGCCAAAATTGCCATTTTCATCTTTCCATGCTCTTTAAAAGAACTGAGAGCCAAGATAAGTCTCTTTTAGACAGACATCAACTAAAAGGAAATGGATGGAGCATTCTGCCACTGTAGGGGATTCTGGCCCTACCCCACCACTGTTTAACAGAGGATGGTCTGTGCCTTTGCTCATGAACCTGACTTAGATGATAGATGATAGACAGAAATGAACTAAAAGGGGTTGTATACTTCCCTCTGCAGCACCCAGTGGGGGCATGGCAAAGGCCAGAGGTTCAAGCCTCAGTTTTCCATCCTGGGTGACTTCACATTGCTCTTTTTCTCCAGTCCTAAAGCTGAGAAACGTCCCTCCTAAATCTCCCTTTATTTTTTATTTTTTATTTTTAGAATCCAAAAATTGTTTTTATCAATTTGTCCTTTTTTTTCCTTCAGTGTTCTAAGATTCATTGTTTATGCACTACACCCAGTCCTACATGCAATATGTGCCCTCCTTGATACCTACCACCCAGCCTCACCAACCTCCCACTCCCCTCAGTTTCTCAGAGTCCACAGTCTCTCATGCTTCATCTCCCCCTCCGATTTCCCCCAATTCACTTCTCCTTTCCTTCTCCTAATGTCCTCCATGTTATTCCTTATGTTCCACAAATAAGTGAAACCATATGATAATTGACTCTCTCTGCTTGACTTATTTCACTCAGCATAATCTCTTCCAAACCCATCCATGTTGATACATGATGGAGGCGTAATATTCCATTGTATATATGGACCACATCTTCTTTATCCATTTGTCTGTTGAAGGGCATCTTGGTTCTTTCCACAGTTTGGCGATTGTGGCCATTGCTGCTATGGACATTGGGGTACATATGACTCCTCTTTTCACTACATCTGTATCTTTGGTGTAAATATCCAGTAGTGCAATTGCAGGGTCATAATGTAGCTCTATTTTTAATTTCTTTTTTTTTTTTTAGATTTTATTTATTTATGTGACAGAGAGAGAGAGAGAGAGAGAGAGATCACAAGCAGGCAGAGAGGCGGGCAGAGAGAAAGGGGGAAGCAGGCTCCCTGCTGAGCAAAGAGCCTGATGTGGGGCTCAATCCCAGGACCCTGAGATCATGACCCAAGCCAAAGGCAGAGGCTTAACCCACTGAGCCACCCAGGTGCCCCGCTCTATTTTTAATTTCTTAAGGAATCTCCACACTGTTTTCCAAAGTGGCTGCACCAACTTGCATTCCCAGCAACAGTGTAAGAGGGTTCCCCTTTCTCCACATTCTCTCCAACACACGTTGTTTACTGTCTTGTTGATTTTGGCCATTCTAACTTGTGAGAGGTGGTATCTCAATGTGGTTTTGATTCGAATTTCCCTGATGGCTAATGCTGATGAACATTTTTTTATGTGTCTGTTAGCCTAAATCTCCCTTTAGAATACAGTCCAGATTGAATTGGAGTTGGGCAGACTAAAAAATGTTTACTTCCCCAAATTTTTGACCTCAGTCTTAAAAGTTCAATTCCTCTGATTTTCCCCAGAGTCAGGGCTTGCCCTCCACCTCCCTCCCACAGGATATAATGACTAAGAATCAGAAGCAAAGTGAAGGGAAGAAACTTAATTGTTAGGACCTTCCAAGAAGGGGGCAACCACCTTATTTACTCTGAGGCTTTTCAGTCTTCTAAAGAATAAGTAAAAACCTCATATTTTAATAGCCACACTTCTATTTGCCATTCAATTACCATGACCCAATTATAAACCATATTTTCTAAATTTAAGGCTTGTTTAGAACAAATCTTCAAATTAACACTTACATACTTCAAACATCCTTGGAATGTAGGAATTTATATTGTTTTATTGATTATATAAAGGGTAACTGGTTGCCCATTTTATCATTCATCCTTATAGTTTCCCACTGAAGCTCTTCCACCTGGCACGAGTTGCAAAAGAGTGGGAGGTCAAATGCAGGGCCACACAACCTAACTCATGACCAGGAGCAATTGCTGCATTTTGTCTCTCGCATCTACATGTGTTAATTGGTTTGCTTCCTGAATTGTTAGTTAATTGTTATCATTAAGAAGTAAATGAAACAAGATGGGATTGGGAGGGAGACAAACTGTAAGTGACTCTTAATCTCACAAAACAAACTGAGGGTAGGTGGGGGGAGGGGGTTTGGGAGAGGGGGGGTGGGGTTATGGACATTGGGGAGGGTATGTGCTATGGTGAGTGCTGTGAAGTGTGTAAACCTGGCAATTCACAGACCTGTACCCCTGGGGATAAAAATATATGTTTATAAAAAAATTAAAAAAAAAAAGAAAGAAAGAAAGTGGGGAAAAAAGGAGTAAACCACTCCAGATGAAATTAAATTAATTAACCTCTACCATTTCACTATTAAATAAGAAACATAGACACACAATACAAGAATACCATTATTTTTAATTTTAATTTTAATTTGGTTCAGTTCATTAGAAGCCTATGTGTGAAATTAGTATCACGGTCGTTTCCCCACTTGGCCAGCTGGCAGTTTAGAAAATAGAAAAGCTGAGTGTGGGGGGGACTGGATGGCTCAGTTGGTTAAGCTTCCTACTCTTGATCTCAGCTCAGGTGTTGATCTCAGGGTCGTGAGTTCAACCCTGTGTTGGGCTCCATGCTGGATGTGGTGCCTACAAGGAAGGAAGGGAGAGAGGGAGGGAGGGGGGGAGAGAGAGGGAGGAAGGAAGGGAGGAAGAAAGAGGGAAGGAGGAAGGGAGGAAGAGAGAGAAAAAGGGGGAGAGAAAGAACTAAGTGTGGATGTCTGTGTGAGGAAGGAATGTTAAGGAATGGATAGATTTGACTTAACAGTTAAAAATACAGATATTTGGGGCACCTAGGTGGCTCAGTGGGTTAAGCCTCTGCCTTCGGCTCAGGTCACGATCCCAGGGTCCTGGGATGGAGCCCTGCATCTGTCTCTCTGCTTGGCAGGGAGCCTGCTCCCCATCCCCTCCGCCCCCCACCCACCCTACCACCACACCTCTATCTGCCTCTCTGCATACTTGTGATCTCTCTCTCTCTCTCCATCAAATAAATAAATAAAATCTTTAAAAAAAATACAGATAATTCAACTTTCTCCAGATTACTCCTATGCAGCCCACTGGAATAAGTATATCTTCTCTTCAAGTAGAAAGTGTTAGAACAAAGATCCTATAAGCAACCATTTCCAGGAAGCCATGGCTTTTTTACTCACCTTTATCAAGCCCTCATTATGTGAAAAGCACAGTGCTGAGTGCTTAATGTGTGTTATTTCACTTAATCCTAGCAATACATATATGAAGCAGGTATAATTATTATTTCCATTTTACAGATAAGGAGCCTGAAGTACAGTACCAAAGGCTCTAAGTGATGGTAATAAGACTCAGATTCAAGATGGCCTGATTTTCAAGCCCAAACTTTTTTTTTTTATTAAAGTATAATTGATGTATAACACTATATTAGTTTCACGTGTTCAAATAATGATTTGCTATTTGTAGATTGCAAACTTATCACCACAATGAGTCTAGTTTCTTCTGTCACCATATAACATTACATAATATACATCACAATATTATTGACCGTAGTCACCATGCTCTAAATTGCATCCCCATGACTTACTTATTTTATGATTGGAAATTTGCACCTCTTTACTCCCTTCCAGGCCCCCTCCCCTTTAGCAACCACCAATCTGTTCTCTGCGCCTATGAGTTTCTGCTTGTTTTTGTTTGTTCATTTGTTTTGTTTTC
Source organism: Lutra lutra (assembly GCF_902655055.1). Classification (NCBI taxonomy): domain Eukaryota; kingdom Metazoa; phylum Chordata; class Mammalia; order Carnivora; family Mustelidae; genus Lutra; species Lutra lutra. The sequence continues at coordinate 53,615,677 of NC_062283.1, read as the reverse complement.
TCGATTCCATATATATGTGAAATCATACTTTCTCTGCCTGACTTATCTCACTTAGCATAATTCCCTCAGGATCCATCCATGTTTTCACAAATGGCAAGATTTCATTCTTTTCTATGGCTAAATAGTATGTCATTGTGTGTATATGTGTGTGTGTGTGTGTGTTTGTGTGTGTGTGTGTATGCCACATCTTCTTTGTACAATCATCCATTGATGGACACTTTGGTTATTTCTATATCTTGGCTATGTGAATAACACTGCAATGAATGTAGGAGTGCATGTGTTTTTCCTAATTAGTGTTTTCATTTTCTTTGGAGAAATACCCAGCAATGGAATTGCTGGACCATAGGGTGATCATATTTTTTGTTTTCTGAAGAACCTCCATACTGTTTTCCATATTGGCTGCACCAATTTGCATTCCCACTAACAGCATACAAGCATTCCCTTTTCTCTACATCCTTGCCAATACTTCTTACTTCTTGTCTTTCTGATAATAGCCATTCTGACAGATGGGACATGATATCTCATTGCGAATTTGAATTTGCATTTCCCCAATGATCAGTGAATCTTTTCATGTGCCTGTTGGCCATCTACATGGCCTATTCTCTGGAAAAATGCCTATTCAGATCTTCTCATTTTAAATCCCATTTTTAAATTGGATTATCTGGGGTTTGGATATTATTGTTGTTATTGAGTTGTATGAGTTTTCTATGTTGTTTGGATATTAACCCCTTATTGGATATATCATTTGCAAATATCTTTTCCCATTTAGTAGGCTGCTTTTTTATTTTGTTGATGGTTTCCTTTGCTTTGCAGAAGCTTTTTAGTTTGATGTAGTCCCATTGGTCTATTTTTGCTTTTGTTGCCATTGCCTTTGAAGTCAGATCCAAAAAACATGGCCAAGAGCCATGTTAGGGAGCTTACTGCCTATGTTTTCTTTTAGTACTTTTATGGTTTCTGGTCTTATTCAAATATTAATCCATTTTGAGTTAATTTTTATGTAAGGTATGGGATAATGGTCCATAATGCAAGGTGCTTCTCCTTTTCTCTGCCCAGACAGTGAAAAAACTCCCCACCCTCAGTTTGCCCATGAGATGTAAAATGAAAACAAAAATAACTAGTGGTATTTATTTATTTTAAAATATTTTATTTATTTATTTGTCAGAGAGAGAGAGACAGCAAGAGAGGGAGCATAAGCAGGGGGAGTGGAAGAGGGAGAAGCAGGCTTCCCGCTGAGCAGGGAGCCTGATGCGGGGCTCGATCCTAGGACCCTGGGATCATGACCTAAGCCAAAGGCAGACGCTTAATGACTGAGCTCCCAGGTGCCCCTAACTTGTGTTTATAAACAACACTCTTTCTTGTATGCGTTTTCAGGAGTAGGTCTTTTGGGATAGACCAGTATAAACCAGTAGAGATGTCCAGCAGATGGTTTAACTACAGCACACTTCAATTTCTCCGTGTCACTGTAAGGCTAACAGTTCCTATCCACTTCCTGCTTCACATAAAATACATGAAGTTTAGGAATACAATGTCATCACATGCACTTTGAGCTTCTTGGAAAAAACAATGCTATGTAAACATACTATGAAAGCAATAGAAAAACAGTGTCATTGTGGTATGTATACAACATAAAATGGACCAAATTATTTTGTTAGAGTTTGGGACAAAAATAGCTCCTTAATCTTGCATATCTATTTTTTAATTATGCTGTATATTGGCTGTGTCTGTGGCTCTCAAGGCAGTCTGGACGGGGAATGTGTCTGATAGAATGTTGATTGGGTTAGCAGTTTAGCATTCCTTTTGGAGAAAATTCTGTACTATCCCAGATCTTGCCTGTTTCCAGCTTTGGAAAAACCGCAAGTCAAAATGTTGCCAGATGAAAGTGTTACATGGAGGGAGGTTGGCCCTGACTTTCTATATACTAAAGGCCTTCCTACTATCCTTATGAAAGATCCAGGAGGCTTTTATCATTAATTCAAAAATAGTAAGGTCACTTTAGGGATCTTTTTTTCCAGAATTACCAAAATGTCACTTGTACTACCCAAACTGAAGTGGGCCATCACCTCCGAGTAAAAAATAGAAGAAGGTAGCGTGAGATCTAGATAGTTTTAAAAGGCATGAAGAATGTGGATGTACTTAGCACTACTGAACTGTACATTTAAAAAATGGTTAAGGTGGCAAATTTTTTATTATGTTTACCACAATTAGAAGTGTTTTCAAAAGGTTAAGATGGTAACATTTACCATACTTAAAAGAAAAAAACATGAGACGAATGAGAAACCAGCTCTCTTTATCTCGTGGCCTGGACGCACCACTTGTAAAACAGAATCCTTGCCCCCAGATAAAAATGGCTGACACCCCTTACACTTGAGGCTGCACTTTCTTTTTTTTTTTTTTTTTTTAAGATTTTTTATTTATTTATTTGACAGAGAGATCACAAGTAGACGGAGAGGCAGGCAGAGAGAGAGAGAGAGGGAAGCAGGCTTCCCGCTGAGCAGAGAGCCCGATGCGGGACTCGATCCCAGGACCCTGAGATCATGACCTGAGCCGAAGGCAGCGGCTTAACCCACTGAGCCACCCAGGCGCCCCGAGGCTGCACTTTTATACCTGTCCCCTAGATAAAGGCTTATAGGAAAGGGACATTTACCATTTCCTTTTCCTTTTTTTTTTTCTTTAATGTTTTATTTATTTACTTGCCAGAGAGAGAGAGCGTGAGTGCACAAGCAGGGGAGAGGCAGGCAGAAGGAGAGTCAGTTTCCCTCCTGAGCAAGAAGCCTGACAAGGGACTCAATCCCAGGACGCTGGCTGGGATCAGACAGTTAACCACTTACCCACCCAGGGGTCCCCACTTACCATTTTCTTACTGTGACACGAAGAAAATCTTAAAGGACTTGTTGGTTTTCATTTAAGACAAGAGAACCCTATCCTCGCTCCAGGTAGAGGGACTCTCCGGGGAGAAGAAAATCTGCAGGCATAATTAACATCCATTTCACAGACTCTTCAGGTCTGACAGCCCCCTACAGCTGAATTGAACCGTGGTTGGGCCTTCATATTTGCTAACCTGTAATTTTCTTTCTAGAGTGGCAGAGAGAGGAAAAAAGGGGACTTTTTAATCCCCTGTCTATCAGTTCTGCTGTAATTTATGATCTCTGGCCAAAAAATAAATGCCTATTAATATTGAGGGCTTTTTTTTGTGTGAGTATGGAGAATTCCCTGACATCTTTGGGGGTGAAACAGAGATGGAGAGGGCAAATCTGCCAAGGGTCTTCTGTGACATTTCCACCAGTATCTATGTGTGCTGGACCTGTGATTCTGTGGGAATATCAGCGGCCCTGAAGACAGGGTCCCTTTCTCTTTCCTAGTCCTGATTCGGCTTTAAACCCGTCCGTTGGACTGCTGGATCTAAAAGTCTTCATTTATGAAGTTCAAATGACCTTGTTGGAAAACCTTCTATCTTTGCTTCATGCTGTTTCGCTGAAGATAAAGACGATAACGGATTTTAAAATGTTTTGAAAAGTGAAAACACAGTACGAATGTGAGGTGTTAAACATGTCACTGGAGCAGGGTGGTCTAAGGGCAAAGTGCCAGGTTTCAGCAAACCAGAGCTAGGTCCGAGTGTCTCAGAAAAGTAATGACATGAATCAAACATTCTTCCTCCAGGAGAATTGATTCAGGCCATCTTCTCAGGATCTGATCGGTTTTTCTTTTTTTCCAGATAACGGAGAAGGCTTTTTCATAGCAAAGCCAATCTGATTTGTTAATTGATGCCCCTACATCTTAAGTGTATTTTTGTCCTGGTAAAATACAGACATTGTGGGCAAGGAGAGCAAGTCTGGGACCAGATGTGGCATTTCCTCTCCTGCCCTGTCCCCTTGTTATGTGTAGATCATTGATACTGCACACTGGCTAGCCAGCTGTGGATTGAGGATATAGGGGTAGAGACGTGGGTCCCTCGCCTGTCAGTGTAAGAGGTGTGTTTGTGTGGTGTGTAAGTCACAGGAGAGCACTTCACGGGTGTGTCTCAGGGGCGTGAAAATGTGTGTCTGCAAGGGCCCTCCTTGGTGTGTTACAGTAGGATCTCACAGGCAAAATGACCCAGTATGTGCACATGCGTGTGGTTCAGAGGCCAGAATTTGAGTCGGTCTTGAGATCAAAGATGAAGTTTGTCGTTGTTGCCGCCGTTCCCCTACTCCAAAAACACCTCGAAAAAACAAAAAGCAAAAAAACCTCGGAAACGGCCCCCTGGAGTGGGTTCTTCGAACAGACAGGACAGTAATGAACGTGTCTCTCTCTCTCTCCAGCCCTCGGGCCTTCCCGGCTGAAAGGGGGCTGTGTGGGTCTGACCCGGGTGGAAGGAAGAGGTGTCACTCAACTTCCTCGGTGAGGCGGCACCGCGGGCGCGGTGGGCGCGCGGGTCTGCGCATCCCGCCTCCGGCCGGGAAGGGGCGGAGCCGGGCGGTGCCCGCCCCCCGGCGGTCCCCTCCTCCGGGCCGCTCCCCTGTGCAGTGCCCGCCGCAGTCACAGCTGCCTGCGGAAAGCTGGTAGCCGGCAACCCGAGCCGGAGTGCGGCCGGGCTGGGTTGGGTTGTCTCGCAGGCTCAGCCGCCGCCCCTGCCGGTGAGTCGGGGGCTCCTAGCCGGCGGGCGGGCGGGCGGGGGGAGGGGAGGTCAGGACCGCGCCGTTGGGGAGCCCCCGGGCTCGAGCACCGGGGCTGGGGGGTATGTCAGCACGGCGGGCTTGGGGAGCCCCAGACCCCGAGCTCCGAGGGGTGTCCAGAATCGGGATGTTGAGGAACCCGAGGCCGGGGACCAGGGTCAGTGCTCCAGTGTTGGGGAGTCGCAGAGCTCGAGCCCTGAGAGTGAGGCGGCAGGTCAGGATTCAGACGTTGGGGACTCCCGGAGCCCGAACCTGGACCACAACGTTGGAGAGGTTCGCTGCCGGAACAAGGGTGTCCTGTCGGCATTCTTGGGGCGCCCTCCGCAGGGCGGAGGGGAACTGAAGGCGGGAGGGGAGTGCGAAGGGGAGGAAGCCCAAGGCGGGCGGGGCCGGAGGGGAGCCCGGGGAAGGGTCGGGGGTGGTGAGGCTTGGGCTTTTTGGGGGAAGGATGGAGGGGGTCTCTTCTGGAGGGGGCGCGGGAAACGGAGTTGTGCGGCAAGCCGGGGATACGTTGTGGGGCATATGGAGTCGGAGAGATGGAACGCCGCCGCTGGGGATCCGGGGGGGGGGGGGGGGGGGGCTGGGGACGAGGGTGAAGGGGCAGGGACTCGCGGAACGTCTTGGCCTAGGGGACGCACCCTCTCGGTGGAATGGGGTCATGGAAACCTCGAGAGGGCATGCACTCCGGAGAGCAAGACCAGGCCACCACAGACCGGGGGTGGGAGGGACCGAGAGAGGGGCGCACCTCGCTGACCGGCGCGGGGACCTGAAGGCAGCGAGGGCACCGAAGCTTCCAGTGCATCTGTGGGCCCTGGAGCACAGACCGACGGGGGCAGATCCGCGGGCCCGGACGGGGTCTTTAATGCATCGCCTATTTCTAGGCTGGGTTAGAAGTGATTTTGCCCTGGGACCTATTGAGAACAGTCTGGGCTTAAAAGAGTAAAGAGTGAGATTGCAAATGTGCGGAGAAGCTCTACCTATAAGCTGTACCTCAGACACAACTCATAATAAAGGTGTGTTTAATTCTTAGACCCACTTGTGTTACTTGCTCCCCACTCTCCTATACAGTGAGGAGCTGTTTCTGAGTAAAAACTGGAGGAAAATCAGCAAGAGGAGGGGCGTGCACGCACGCTCACACGGACACACACCACCCACAAATGCACTGCATTCCACAGCCGAGTAAACAGGAGAACTAGTGTGCAGTTTTGGTTTGTGTTGGTATGGACTTCCTTTACTGAAGTTAATAGGAAGTTGCCTGCATGGAAGGTGGACGGCCTTTGACTACCCTCTTAAGATATTCACAGCCGGTACCCACCCCTCTGCTGCTAAACCCTTGACCAGGTCCCTGGCAGGACACTAGGCTGTGCCTCAGTGAATGGGTAGCCAAATGCGTGTCTAAAGATAAACAAATGACCAGTGCATTTTCTGTTTTTGTTGTTGTTGTTGTTGTTGTTGTTGTTTGTTTTTGCCCCTGTTGTTTATTTTGGGTATCCAGCTCCCTTCAACTAGTTAAGTAATATGACATTGTATATTAACTTATCCATATGGTTAATTTTGTATGGTAATTAGTTTAATTATTTCATATAAGTTAATTTAGGACTACCCAGGGCTCCAGGAATCCTACTGAGTGGATTTCTCCCCTGGAAGTTTCCTGCGCTTTGAAGGGCAGGGGGAGAGAGATGATCCCCACTCCTTTCCTTCTCTGCTGTAGAGATAGGTCGGTATTCTGACACACACACTGAGATTTAAGCTTCCTGGGAGGACCAAGGACTATTTTGGCAACTAGCTTATTTTGGGCCTCTTTTTTTTTTCTTCATGAAAAGGAAATCTCTTCAATAATTATGCAAATTAATGGAAAACGATTTATTCTTTTTGGAAGTATCATTTCAGGATATGCTTTTGTTTCATTAAGGGGGTGGTCAGAACTTTGCACCAAAATCTGCATTATCATTATTGCACAGCATATTTATTTACTTAGCCATAGCTAGCTGATTCTTTCAATTCTTTATCCAAATGTTAAAATAAATATGCCCGTATTTATACATTCAAATGAGTATTTCTCCCCTTCAGAAGAGACTCATCTTGGCACGCTGTGGACTGATTTAGTGATGCTGTCATTGCTGAGCATAATTTTGGAGCTCCTGCCTTGGAGTTACCTTCAGAGTTTGTAACACATTTATTGAATTGCCTCTGTGATGGCAAACCTCCCTCAGTTGGGAAACAGCCAAATACCAAGTGGGATCAAATCTTGGTTTTTGAGGTGAGGAATTGAGGTTGTAATAGGAAGTATGCCCATTAAAGTAATGAAAGTCCTCTTGAAGGACTGACAGTTTTAAAAGGGGCATCAAGTACAGGTATGCAAATGTGTTTAGGACTGGAAAGTAATTGCTTTGAAGTACAACCTTTATTTGGGTGAATGTGCTCTCCTGTGCATGTAAAAAAGTTGGTTCCATCATCTATTGTTATACCTCATGGCCTACTGGGCTGGAAAAAATAAGCCTTTCTTCTCTCTTTCAAGGTACTCTTTCCCAGGCGGATTCCATCACTGTGCATTTTTACAGAAGACAAAACAAACAGAAAGATTTGTTTTCTCACCAAAAAAAGGTGCCCAGGAAATCACTTACCCCACATGTAGTTAATGCCTGGTACTTGAGTTTTTATGTGAAAGATCTCTATAGAAGGAAGGGGAAGAGAGTGAGTTCTGCAAACGTGTTTCAGTTTTGGGATTCCATGGCATACAGTATGAAAAATTAACATATCCTTTTTCCATTTTTTCCCCTAAATTACCAATTTTTTTAAGGTTATATAACATGAGCTTCATACACCCAGAGCTTGAATCTTGATCTAGCTGTGATCTTGGGCAAGTGATTTCATCTCTTTCAGACTCAGTTTTCTTACCTTAAAATGAAGATGCTAATGAGCATGCCCCCCACGAGGCTGTGATGAGATTTCTGCATGTAAAATACTGAATCTAGTGTCTGACAGAAGTGCTCAAAAGAGTCTAGCAATTTTTGTTATTAATACTGTTTATTGATAGTTTTTTTTTCGGGGCGGGGAGAGATTTTATTTATTTATTTGACAGAGACACAGCGAGAGAGGGAATACAAGCTGGGGGAAGTGGGAGAGGGAGAAGTAGGTTTCCCACTGAGCAGGAAGCCAGATATGGGGCTGAATCCCAGAACCCTGGGATCATGACCTGAGCCTAATGCAGATGCATAATGACTGAGCCATCCAGGTGTCCCTGTTTATTAATAGTTTTATATTAAAATACCTTTGAAGGGGCACCTAAAATACCTTTGAAGGTGGCTCAGTGGGTTAAAGCCTCTGCCTTTGGCTCGGGTCATGATCCCAGGGTCCTGGGATCAAGCCCCACATCGGGCTCTCTGCTCAGCAGGGAGCCTGCTTCCTCCTCTCTCTCTGCCTGCCTCACTGCCTGCTTGTGATCTCTGTCTGTCAAATAAATAAATAAAATCTGTATGTAAAAAAAAAATAAAATAAAATACCTTTGAAGCCATGTATGAATTTACTATTTCCAAGATAATGATATTTTTCCTCTGCTGGGCTTTGCAAATGAATACGTGAATGGGAACATTTTGTTTTTACTCTCCAAGCTTCTCAGGAATTTTTGAAGTGACCTTAAAAAGCAACTATTGCTAGCTGTTTTATTTTGTATTTAGTTGTTGTTTTTTTTTAAATGAACATTCTTATTTTTATTGTATATTAGGTATAACAGTTTGGTGAAAATCTAAAGGAAAAAACTTTAAAAGCTCCTCCTATAATTCTTTTCCTTGATCAGTCAAATACTATTCTAATATAATAGCTACCGTTCTCTTGGCATGTACTGAAAAGGATGATTCTGGTGCACATTTGTTTTACTTAAACTCGAATTTCTTTTTTTTTTTTTTAAAGATTTTATTTATTTATTTGACAGAGAGAGATCACAAGTAGGCAGAGAGGCAGGTAGAGAGAGAGGAGGAAGCAGGCTCCCTGCCGAGCAGAGAGCCCGATGCGGGGCTCGATCCCAGGACCCTGAGATCGTGACCTGAGCCGAAGGCAGTGGCTTAACCCACTGAGCCACCCAGGCGCCCCTTAAACTCGAATTTCGATCTGCTTTGTTAAATGAAGAATAACTTGGCACTAAGCTCTTGGCTCTTTCATAAATATTGACATTAACTTTTTTCCAATTCTATGATTTTTGTTGTAATACAAATTAGGGAGATGTAAAAAAGTGCAAAAAGAATTTTACCTTAGTTTTAATCAATCAAATAGCTAGGGGTTGCTGTGAAATAGATGTTTCGTAAAATGTTTAGTGAGTTCTCTGTTTTAGGCAGGTGTGTGCAGGAGACAGAGGTAGAAACAGACTTGTCCTCCACAAGAGTTCACATAAGGTGCTCCCTTAGGACTATGCAGTGGCAAAAGTTTTTTCTTCTCATGGCTTATGGGACTAAGGAGTCGTGTGGATTTCACTACTTGTTATTTTCCCTCAATTTCTTGGAGAAGACTAAATATATGGATCTCTTAATAGTGTTCATATTTTTGAGGTAGATTAGCTCTTGGAATGAGATCCTGCTATGCAGTCATATGCCATGAAAGGAAATAATGCCTATAAAAATACTCAGTGAATTATAAGTGATATATAACTATAGCGTAAGGTAGTATTACTGTTATACAGGACTTTCCTAGCATATTCTGATTATCACCTCCATAGTGGTGTTTGGTTCCAACTCTCTCTTCTGAGTAATTGTTAATGTACCTATAAAGTACCAGGAAACAAGACAGCCTGGTGGTGGTTTAGACTAGAGTACTGATCCCCTCCTCTGCTCCCCACATCTGATAATGTCTGGAAACATTTTTTATTATCATAGCTGGAGGGGAGAGGGATGTTAAGGCATGTAATGGGTAGAGGCCAGAGATGCTCCTAAGCATAATGTAATGCAAAGGACAGCCCCCAAAACAAAGAATGACCAACTGAAATGTCAGTAGTTCTAAGAAACTCTGGACTGGAGCATGGGATCTGGAGTGGGCATCAACATGCATTAGCATCCTGGCATGTCCCTGGGTAATTTCCTTAAACCCGAGATTTTGTATAACTAGTGCCTGAAGAGATATTGTGGAATTAAATGAGATAATGTATAGAAAGTGCTTAGTGCACAGAAGGTGCTCAGTAAATTGTAACTTTTAGTATTATGTCTGGTTAGTAAATCTAGGACTAGGCTTCAAACAGACAGCTTTAGTCATTTAACTCATTGTAGACAGAGCCAATCCAGGCCCTGATCCCATCTGTGTCTGAGAGTAGGGCAGCGACAGGGTAGGGCAGAGACACCTCGGGCCCCCAGGGTTCCTTCTGCATTCTGGCTCAGGCTCTGCCCTGGTTCTGCTAGGTAGCCAAGTATAGGCTGAAGATGATTCCAGCCAGGTGAACAGAACAGTCAATCCCCCCACACCTCTCTGGTGTAGAGGAACCGTGAGCTGTTTGGGTTGAAGGCCCTTACGTTTCATCTAGGCTTTCTCATCTAGGCTAAACTGGGAAGGAGATAGCTAGGCTGGAAAGCTCCTTCCAACTGAGCTAATCTCCAGGATCTCCTCAGGCCCTAGTCTGTGTCAGGGTCAGAGCTTTCTCTGCTGTGTTAACAGGCTATGAGCAAGGTCTGGCAGTTTCCCTTTTTTTTTTTTTTTTTTTTTTTTCTTAGCCCCTCCTACTCCAGCAACTTCTTTAGGGATCCCTTTACTTTTTAAAGACAGGTCCAGATCCACTTCAGTTTTTACTCTGCATGGGGTTACCAGCCATCTGGGAGAAGATAGGAGACCTCCCATAAAACCCAGGCTCTGCTTTGATCCTCCTGTCTTTCTGTGTTTACCTTTTTCTGCACCAGAGACACTGAGTGAGTAATCCACTCAGGGTAAGCCACAGAGTTTCAGCATGGTGGGGGTGGGGCAGCCATTCTGGGGGCAGAGAGTGTTTAGCAGACCAGGATGTAAATATCACAGTGGTTTTTTTTTAGTTGTGAACTAGAAACTGGGGCACTCTTAAGAATGCTGATGCCTCAGCCCCACCACAAACCATTGATTCAGAATTTTTTTTAAGATTATTTATTTATTTGACAGAGATTGACACAGTGAGAGAGGGAACACAAGCAGGGGGAGTGGGAGAGGGAGAAGCAGGCTTCCCTCCAAGCAGGGAGCCCCATGCAGGGCTCCATCCCAGGACCCTGGGATCATGACCTGAGCTGAAGGCAGACGCCCAAACTGAGCCACCCAGGCACCCCTGCTTTAGAATTTCAATGGGTAGGGCGTAGGCATCAGATTTTTTAAGTTACTCTGATGCCTAGTGAGAATTGAAAGTTAGGACCATGCCTTGTGAAATTAATGACCTGCATTAAAAGGAAGGAAGGAAGGAAGGAAGGAAGGAAGAAGGAAGGGAGGAAGGAAGGAAGGAAGGAAGGAATGGAGGGAGACTGATTACTTTGTAAACAAACTAACATAAGAATTATTTTGCTAAGTTTTTGTTTTAGTGATCAGTGTGTGCCTGGTTTGCAATGTAAAATATACATTTCTTTTAATGCGTTGCAGTCAAAAAGTTTGAAAAACATTGTTTTAGAGCTTTAGAGGTATTTAATTAATATTGACAAATTCACCTCTTTCCACATTCCTGTGAGCATCTGCTGGACAGATTTCGAAGTGCTTTTATTTTTCTTGTCAAATACAACTTGCAGTCATCCTCTGGAGGCCTAGAGAACAGGTATCATTATATTGATTTAAAAAAAAATTTTTTTTTATAGATGACAGGAACTTGGGGTTGGTGAGGGTAAGGCATTTGTCGAAGTCACAATGAGACAGTGTCAAAAACAGGGACTCAAACAGGGGTTTCTGATGACCGCTACACGGCTCCGTCCACCACATCTTTCTGCTTCTTCTGATTAGCAGACCCTACGAGAAAGAATTACAACTAGAGCATGAGTCTGGCTTCAGCGTTGTAAAAATAATAACTGTTGATCGAGCACTTGTTAGTGTCAGGGAAGTGTGTGTTAACTTCATTTAATTCTCAGAACAATCCTGTGAGATAGGTACTATGATTAGCCCCATTGCACAGATGAGGAGACAGGCTGTGACTTGTCCAAGAAGCGGAGCTGGGCCCACATTCTTTATGGGAGCTCTTTATTGCCCCAGTACTGGTTTGTTGCCATTTCTCTAACATCTAGATTCCTGCGTCTAGGTGACAGTTTAAATAACAGGGAAATGGCCCTATGTCTTAATATGCTCCGGTTGCCATAACAAAATGCCACAGGCAAGGTGGCTTAAACAACAGAAGTTTATTTCTCACATTTCTGGAGACTAGGAAGTCCAAGATTGAGGTGCCAGTAGATTCAGTTCTTGGTAAGGGCCACTTCCCTGGTTTACAGATGGCTGCCTTCTTGTTGTGTCTTCCCATGGCAGAGGAGGGTGGAGGGGAAGGAGAGGAGGGCAACAGAGCAAGAGCTCTTTTCCTCTACTTAAAAGGACACTCATCTCATCATGCAGAACCAGTCGTTAATGACTTCATCTATACCTACTTACTTCTCAAAGGCCCCACATTCAAATATCAAGTCATCACAGGAGAGGTTAGGGCTTCAACATAAGAATTTAGGTAATGGGGGCACCCGGGTGGCTCAGTGGGTTAAGCCTCTGCCTCCTGCTCAGGTCACGATCTTAGGGTTCTGGGATAGAGTTCCGCATCGGGCTCTCTGCTCGGCAGGAAGCCTGCTTCCCTCTCTCTCTGCCTGCCTTTCTGCCTACTTGTGATCTCTCTCTCTCTCTCTCTCTGTCAAATAAATAAATAAATAAATAAATAAATAAAATCTTTAAAAAAAAAAAAAAAAAAGGACACTCATCATGGAGACCTAGTCGTAATGACCTCATCTATACCTACTTACTTCTCAAAGGCCCCACATTCAAATATCAAGTCATCACAGGAGAGGTTAGGGCTTCAACATAAGAATTTAGGTAATGGGGGCACCTGGGTGGCTCAGTGGGTTAAAGCCTCTGCCTCCTCATGACCTCCTCATGACCTCCTGAGGTCATGATCTCAGTCCTGGGATCGAGTCCCTCATTGGGCTCTCTGCTCAGTGGGGAGCCTGCTTCCCTCTCTCTCTCTGCCTGCCTCTCTGCCTACTTGTGATCCCTGTCTGTCAAATAAATAAAATCTTTAAAAAAAATAATAATTTAGGTTAGGGCTTCAAAACAAACTCTCAGTCTAGGTCTTGTAGCTTCCACTCAGCTTTCCTGGTGTCTGTGGCTAGAAGCCCACACCCCACTGAGATTAAGTGAGGAAAGCCTTCTCTGCTGCCTTATCTACTTTATGCTTCCTTATTCAGGCTGTTTATGATGCTCCGTGCCATGAATTGCTGAAATACATGATGGGGCTTTGGTAGTCCTGCCTGAGAAGGAACCTGAACACTAACCCTGTGGAGTGATATCTTGATGGATTTCTCAGTGGTGTGGGAACCAAAAGATACCTTGTTCATGCATGCCCTTATTCATTCATTCGTTCATCAAATATTACAGACTCATTCATTCATTCATTTATCAAATATTATGGAGGATACAGCTTGCAGGTAAGTTTTAGAGATGACACTCCCCTTTAAAGATTGGGGGGAATGTTAATCATGGCTTTCTAATGCCTGTACACAGGGCTAAAATGGCCAGACCAAAGCAAAGTTCAGGCCAAGGGTAAATAGGAGGGGGCTAGTTGGTTATCTACTGACAAGTTTAGAGTAGAAGAATTAGACTTCACGTTCTCCCACATGATGTTCAGAAACCATGCTTCCGCAGAAGTGGGGAACCTCTGCTCTCTGTCGTAAATCAACTGGGTTGGATGATCAGGTGGAGTTAAGCCTGGGGCTTAAGAAAAACCTACCTGCATGTCTGGGAGGGGATAAGCTTCCAAGCCATCTAGATAGTCAGTAAACTATTAGTATTTTCTATGTGAAGAGATTTTTCTTTTTTTTTTTAAGATTTTATTTATTTATTCGACAGAGAGAGATCACAAGTAGGCAGAGAGGCAGGCAGAGAGAGGAGGAAGCAGGCTTCCCACCAAGGAGAGAGCCCGATGCGGGGCTTGATCCCAGGACCCTGGGATCATGACTTGAGCCGAAGGCAGAGGCTTTAACCCTCTGAGCCACCCAGGCGCCCCTATGTGAAGAGATTTCAATACTATATCAGAATAGTATTTGTTGAATGAGTGAATTAATAATCATTATGATGAATGTTAATGTAAAACAGAGGTAATGGGAGACTTCAAAATTTTGAGAGAAGTATACCCAGAGAAGTACCAAGGGGAGAGAGTTCATCCTCCAGGCTGAGCTGACATTCTAACTTTAACCAATTCCCAGTTCCTAGGATTTGAAGATCAAAGCAAAGGTTACTGATTTTTAAAGTTACTGTTGGCCTTGAGAGGTAGCTAGCATTAAGGGCCATGACATTTATCCTTCTAGGGTGATGGAGTCCAAGATTAAGAAAAGCAAAGAAGAAAACATGTTTCTATTCTCAAGGAATTAAGAGTTTGTTGCTTTTCATCAGTAGCTTGAAACTCTGCATTTGCTTTATCCTTGACACCTGCTCTTTAGGTCTAAGAGAATACCCAAGAGGTTAGGGATAAGTCTGTGTCTGTAGGTGGGAAACCAGAGGAGGGCTATACCTACCCCAACCAATTGGAGATGGAATTAAAACACACATGCTTTGCTAAATGTGGCTTAACAGATCATACTTCTGTGAGATATAAACCTTTTGTTGGTGAAAACTACCCTCTTTTAGACTCTGCAGGGGATTGGTAAAGAATTTTTAAAAAATGGACAAAAAAGGGAGGATGATGTAAAATCATTGTTGAAGTATAATGGCTCTTGAATTAGAAAATTTATATTCTCCATGGTATACTTAAGTCTGTCCAAAGAACTCATTCCAAGAGTTCCATCTTAGCTTTTTTATTCCCGGACTTAAGCAAAATAAAGGCACTGGTGTTATTCTCTTGAGCTCCCAGGAACCCTGAGTACTTCAGAATGTGGAATTAGTTTCATGCATATGCTGAGTTTGGAACTGGCTGCAGTACTAGAATGTCACCCACCCAGGTTCAGGTAAAGCTGCAGGTATGTCATTGAAACTGGGCAGCATTTCAGGTAGAAACTGACTCAGCAGGTCTTGGCTTGGTGAAGGGTTCAGGTTCATTCATGAGGTGCTGTAGGTGTTTCTTGGGTTCTGTGGCCTTTTTTTTTTTTCCTTCCTTAAAGCATTCTGAATGATGACTAGTTTATGGCTTACATCTATGGATGGAATGCCACCTTGTGAGTTGCGGCTGTCAGGGTCCTTGACAACTTTCAGTCTCAGTTAAGATGGTAATATTTTAGATCTCTGCAGCTGGAGGGTCATTCTGATAGAGGAGCCCTTGGAAGGATGAGGGAGAAAAAGGAAACAGATGTTCTTGGGGGGAGTAGATGGAATCATGCCTGAGCAGCAGAGGTGGGATTCAAATTGGAAATATGTCAGTTCATGTGTGGGGATTTTTTTTGATTGCGCAGTAAGTGCCTAACGCTGTCCAAGTTACTTTGAGGGATTCAGGAGAAACATAAAGCAGGCTTTTGCTTAAGGAGCTTACATTGCATTTGGAACATCAAATTTTTCTCATATGAAGAGGAAAGGAAACTTTGAACTGCTTATAGTTATGGGCAGGGCTGTAAAGCACTGGTGGGGAAGGGGGTTCCACTCGGTTTAGCAAAAGACAGTCACCATGATCTATCTCTTAAAGTCAGCATAATTCAGGAGAAAGAACCTGAGTGAGATCTGGAAGGGGATAACATTTAGGTCAAGAGGTGGGTATTTCTGATGGGAGAAACAGCTTAAGCAATAGCACAGGGGCAAAAATCGGAATGGTACCTGTATGTGGTGCACATAAGGCCCCAAGGAAATCACTTTCTTCTGCTTCATTTTTCCTCCCCTCACATGACACTGCTTCCTATCCTACGTGCTTAGCTACATGCTTAGCTGTTGACACTCTGTCTTCTGCACTGGGTCCCAGTGGTCAGCCATGTGAGGAATACATAGGGCAGGATTGCAGACCTAGATGCCTTTTTGTTGCTGGGTGTTTGGAGAGAGGAAAAGATAATGACATCATTACAAAATATTTTTCAAGGGCCTAGTCCATGCTTGGCACTCCTTCTACAGTGTTGTTAGAGATACAGACGTGATCAAGGCCCTTGCTTTCAGGTAACATCTATTCTCTCTTGGGGAGAGACAGACAATAAACAAGTAAATCAGGAAATACATACTTTGAGGTAGTGAAAAATGTTTTGAAGAAAATAACTCAGGATAAGGGGAAAGAGCTTGCTGGTTTTAGGTGAGATTAAGAATAAGATAACGATTTCCAATTAGCCCTAAACTTCCCAGAGAAGCCTAGATTGCCACTAGTGATGATTACTGAAGTCTTTGCTGATGGGATTCTGGCTTTATCATTTGTAGTCATCTCATCCGTTGACTCTCCGCCATATACGTATATATGGTGGACACTCAGCAGGTATCTCACAGTAGTAATAGGAATGGCCTGCTAGACTTGAATTGGACCACATTTTTCTCCTTTTTAACCTTTTGTAATTTTTTTTTTAAATTAAAAGATATGGTCACAAGATACAGAACGAGAAAAGGGAATCACACAGGTGAGGACATGTAGGTATTGGTGACAGAAACATAGTTACCTATACATCAGGAGTTTGAAGACAGTTGCATTAAAATTTTATCAAATGAAAGAGAAAATATTAAACTATAATTATGTGGTCTCGGTATGTCTTATGGCCTGGGGGAACCACCGGGTCTAAATATGAAGCAAATTCCCAAGGAGGTAATAACAGTACACCCATGCATACACACAGGCATAGAGAGACATTATGTAGCTCCTAGGAACTAAGGAATTACCTTGTGCCAGGCATTGTGCAATGTAGTTTATTTACATTATCTCTAATCCCTAACACAGCCCTGGAAGGAAGATGATACCAGTTTACAAAGGACAAGACAAAGATGAAATAGCTAGCCCAAGGCCATTACAGTTAGTGTCAGAGCTGGCTGATTCCTTGTTTGTGAGAGGGCATGGAGCTGATGAGTGTGAGTTTAATTAAGGACTCCCTTAGATTGGTGAAAATCCAGGGTGGATTTTTCTGTCCATCCAGCTAATCGCCCTATCTAGGGGATTCCAGGAGCTGGGAGTTTCTGGAACTGACTCTGAAAGTATACATGCAGTTTCCTGAACCTATTGGAGGCACAGACTGGTGGCAGGGGCTGGGAGGTCGGTGGGGAGGTGTACATTGAGCATTTTTTCATTATCTCCGGTGCCTGCAAAACTGCATATATGTGTGCTGCTCAGGCCATTAAAGCTGGGAAGTGCTTTGCTTTGGGCTGGGGTGATGGCGACTCAGTTTGGAGCCAATCACCAGTTCATCAAAAGCTGACTCAGACCCTGACTTGTGTATCTAACTAAAAGATAAGGGATAATGAATATTTATTAGACTTGGTTGATTTAGTAAACTTTCAAAACATAGAGAATGAATAATCAATTTAAAACAGGTTTGATGGTGAAAAGGCTAGGCAGTAATGGATGAGTGACGATGAAGTTCAGGGCTTGTCTGACTCCCCCCTCCCCCACTCCTGGCCCCAGGACCCATCTGTGTCTCTAGACAGGTAAGTTGCTATCCTCGTGCCCCTTTGACCTAGCAAGTGTGCCGTCAAGACCCTGTCTGATCTTTAACATTACATTTATTGAGCATATCATATTGTGTGCTAGCAGCTTTACACATATTATCTTCTTTTTCTCAAACTTCCTTTTATAGAACTATTTCAAAAAGATGGAGGGTGCACAGAATAGTATCATAAACCCCCATGTACCCATCCCCCAACATCAACAAATATAAACTCATGGCCAACTTCTTCGTATATATACCTGACCTCCAAATGATTTTGAAGCAATCCCAGAATTCATATTATTGTGAGCATTTCAGTATGCATTTCTAAAAGATAAGGACTCTTATTATAATTCTTTAAAATTCACAACAACCCTATGTATTAGTCAGGTGCTATTGTATGCTTATAGATGAAGACAATGAGACACGGGGAGATTACATTACTTGCTCAAGGTCATGCAATTTGTAAGCTGCGATGGTACAAGTTGCCTAACTCCAGAGTCTGTCCTGTTAACCCCATGCTAGGGGGTTGCCACTAGGCCTCTCTGCTATAGCTAATCCTACACAACCACTGGATCTGGTGGAAGAACAGACATCCAGGAATGTGACTATGATTTCTGTCAATTCCACCCCCTGACCAGTGCAGCAATTTGAGTCTCTGTCAGGGACAGAATGTCTCTGAAAGGCTTGGAATTGTCTCCATGAATGACATGACCAGCCTGAAACATTAGTGGATTCTGTCTGATCAGCAAACCTGGTAAAGCACCGTCATTGCCATAGTATTTGAGATGTTAGGGAAACCCAGAAGAAAAAGGACTTGACAGAAACTATGACAGTCACTGGCCCATGGCTGCCAGGGGAAGTAAAAGGTTTCTTTGAAAATGAATTTCCCTTTGGTTTTCTCTCTTGGCAGAGGGAATCAGTCTTCCCACTGAGGCTTTTCAGTTTGTTTCTAGCACAGCTAATTGTGTTTATTTGTCTCCAGAATCACATGCCTGCCTCCTCTCCCTTGCCTTTTCTTAAGGTCTCTTGCCTGCTCTCTACTACAGTTACTGCCAAAAATGTTCTCCTCACCTGGGAGCCAGTTGGCTGACAACACAGAGTAGATGTTGGGAGGCCAATTGTGTCTCTCCAGAGGGCTAACTTCGCTTTTGGCATCCAAGCCCACTTCAGGGGAGACAGAGAGAGATTTTAAGCTGGCTACGATGGGAACCATGTCTTTTGCCTTGTCTGCACCCACTTGATCCATCAGTGTTAAGAGCAGAGCAGAAAGCAAGTAAATACTATTGATTGAGTGAAGAAGAGAGCTTTTCTGGTTCAAGTTCAAGAAATTGATTCTCCATTTTTCCTATCAAAACAAGCATCGCATTGCCTTTTCTGCTTAATACTCTCCTTTGTCTTTGGGATCGCTGACATTTACTTGATTCTCAAACCTTAGTCTTTTTTTTTCTTCCTCCTTCCCCATGCAGTCCTATCACAGAAGCCACATAACTGCTGGGGGACTACTCAGCTCCTACTTAACCCTCTCTCAGTGGAGTTCTAAGAGGTGGCACCTTTCAGGGTACAGGTGAACAAGAACTTAGAAATTCCACCTTTGGGGGCACCTGAGTGGCTCAGTTGGTTGAGCATTCACTCATGGTTTCAGCTCAGGTCGTGATCTCAGGGTTGGCGCTCAGTGTGGGGTCTGCTTGAGATTCTTCATCTCTCTCTCTCTCAAATAAATAAAAATATTTTAAAAATTAAAAGTAGGGCACCTGGATGGCTCAGCCTCAGGTCATAATCCCAAAGTCCCGGGATCGAGCCCCACATCAGGCTCCCTGCTCAGTAAGGAGTCTGCTTCTCCCTCTGCCTTTCACCCCACTCATGCTCTCTCTCTCTTGCTCTTGTAAACAAACAAACAAACAAATAAATTCCACCTTTGGCTCTCTCTGGGACATGTCAGCAAGGACCTCGGCTGGGGTCCCTTTTAGGGAGCATGGATTTTCTTAAATATTTATTGTCGTGAATATCTCAAAGTAGTTTTTTATGATTGCTGTGACTTCTACTTTTTTAAAAAGTCAAGTGGGGAAAACAGTGGACTGCAAGTCTTTTAGCTCCGTATTGTAGAATCAACTCAGGAATGGCAAATATATGGCTCTGTGCCATGGCTCCCTCCTGAGCCTGGTGACCCTCAATCAAGAGCCTGTGGCAGTAAGTCAGTCACAGAAGCTTTCCCTCTGAGTTCGGCTCATGCCTAGAATGCCTCTCAGCACAGGACTCTAGGAAGCCCTTACCAAAGAGGTTGGCACTAGGGCTGAAATCTATTTGCTGTTTCCAAAGTAAATGGTCTTTAAAGCTCTCCCCACACTAAAATCCCTTGAGCCTTTCTGCCTGCGGTCACATTAGGTCCTTAACAGCTAGGGACCAGCTCTCCTCTTTCAGTCAGAATCAGATCAAAGGTCAGGAGGAGGGAGATGTTACCACCATCTGGAAAACAGATGATAGAGGAAAATTTTTTAATTGTTGATGGTTGATGGAGGATTTAGAGGTGGTGACTGTGCCTTTTCAACCCATAGTAGGTTTGTGTGGATATACATAGCACAAACCCATAGTGGATTAGATTTGTAGATTGTTGGTTAGTCAGTAAGACAAATTAAAGTCATTTCTTTTCATGGGAGAAATGGAAAGCTTAATGCTCAAGGGAAATAGAAAGGAAATGGCAGCCCAGAACCTGTCTTTAAGAGTTCCTAATCTGAGGGGACGCCTGGGTGGCTCAGGGCATCTGCTTTCGGCTTGGGTCATGATCCTGGAATCCTGGGATCGAGCCCCACGTGAGACTCCGTGCTCCATAGGGAGTTTGCTTCTCTTTCTGTCCCTCACCACACTTACGCTCTCTCTCTCTCTCTCTGTGTCTCTCTCAAATAAATAAAATGTTAAAAAAACAAACAAAAAAAAGCTGTTCCTAATCTGGTCTACCAGTTGTATTAAGCTGAATTTAGATTCAGTGTAGTTGAATGAGAAGTGAAAACAAGAAACTTAGTGCTTAATTGTAACGAATTTACTCTCCGCTGACTGACAGTTCTTTTTACTTTTGAAGGAATTCGGAGGTTGTTAAGTTAATGCCTGTGAAGCAACAGGACTTCCTTGGCAGAAGATGTTTTAAGTACTCAATACCATATTATAGATGATAATATAGACTGTAGAAATGACCTGGGCCAGTCTATAGTCACCAGAAAAAATTACCGTCTGATCAACTGTGTGGACAGAGGCTGTGAGGGCTGCTCCAGGCCTGGCCATCTCTCAGAAGATTGACAGAAGATGCCAGGCTGCCCTCTGGGTGGTCAAGATCAGGCTGTGTTTTCAAGTGTGGTTTTCTCTTGCTGTTTTAACTGACAGTACATTCTTTTGCAAGCAAAAGTCAAACCAAAGCTCTTTCTGGAATGCTCTGATTTACTAGCAAGGACCTGCAGAGGCCTTTTTCCATTTCAGAAGTCTCAACTGGATATAGGGGCTTGGGGGGAAAAGGCAGGGAAGGGAAAACCCACATAGGTCAACATAGCGATAGTTTGGCCAAGTATTTTTTTTTTAATTTTATTTATTTTTAAAAGATTTTTATTTATTTATTTATTTGACACAGAGAGAGAGATCACAAGCAGGCAGAGAGGCAGGCAGTTAGAGGAGGGAAGCAGGCTCCCTGCTGAGCAGAGAGCCTGATGTGGGGCTCAATCCCAGGACCCTGAGATCCTGATCTGAGCCAAAGGCAGAAAGGCTTAACCGACCGAGCCACCCAGGTGCCCCTGGCCAAGTATTTTAAAGGTATTTTTAAAAATCAGGTTATGTTTAGAGCCCTGCTTCCTACTTTCATTTAGCAATGCTTATCTGAAAAACAATCAATCACACTTCAACTGAAATCACTTCTGGTTAACAACATTCTTTACCTTCTCCATCTTTTTGGATGTTGTAAAAAAAAAAGGGGGGGGGCGCAAAAACATCGTTTGCTGCTATTATTTGGGAATGTGTGAAGGACGTGAATTCTCTGGTGGGGATGAGTGGTTGGTAAGGCTGAAATAGCGAGCCGGGGAATAATTCCAACTTTTCAGTAGATACTACCGTCCTTTGTGGAAGTGAGCCCTGGGGTGGTGGAAATGGAACTCCAAGTTCTGACCTTGAGTTTTCTGGTAACAATCAGTGCTTGTCTCCTCCCAAGACCATATGATCTGTGGAACTAGCCTGAATAGCTTCTGGCTGGTACTGCGTCATTTGTTTTCTAAAGGCGCTCTTGGGATGTTAAAGTGCATCCTTTTGGGTTAAAATCATTTGATCTAAAAGCATCTCATTTGAATGTTAAATGGATGATGCACTTAATGTAGGCTGTTACACGTGAAATCGGCTTAAAACTTGGAAGTGACACTTTCCGGACCTGCAGGCATTTTGTCTTAGGCTTATAATTACATTCTTTTTTTTTTTTTTTTTTTTCAACTTTAATTCAGAAACCTCAAGTTGTTGGCCTTTATTATTCTCGGTTTACAGATGGCACCATTGGTGCCAGAAGGGTTGTGGTTTATTTTTAAGTATGTGACTCATTTAATTTGAGTAGGGTTTGGGCCTTCTGCCTTCCAGCTCCCATGGCCTCCCAAGATCAGTACAACCTCAAAGTAGAAAAAAGTTGTCCATTTTTAATAGTGTTTATATAATGGATATGCCTTGTTTACATAAATGACAAGGAAGTCTTAAGTTAAGCTAATTGTTACTGACACATTCCGCTTTGGGGGAAAAAAATCAAAACAGGACGATAAAGTCCTATTAAAACTTTTATTTAAGAGGGATACCTGGGTGGCTCAGATGGTTAAGCATATGTCTTGGGCTCAGGTCATGATCCCAGGGTCCTGGGATCAAGCCCCGAATCAGGCTCTGCTCAGCTGGGACCCTGTTTCTCCCTCTGCCTGCCACTCTACCTGCTTGTGGTCACTTTATCTCTCTCTCTCTGAAAATAAATAAATAAAATCTTAAAAAAAAAAAAAGAACTTTTATTTAAGAGCAACTTCCTAGTAAGGCTCTAGGCTCACCATAGATAACGGTCCACAATCTTTCTGATGATTGGTACCTCCATTATCCAAGCTGCTTAATGATCAGTGATATCTAGAAGGAGCTGAAGGACTTGCACAATTCTGAATTAATACAAATTATTTTCACTTACACATTTAGGAAAGTGAGCTAATACATTTTAGAATTATTTTTCAATAAATGAGCTTGAAACAGCATTTCCTGAATAGTGTAGAAGTTCAGGGCGTAGGCTCTGGAACAATACTAGCTGGGTACGAATTCTGGCTCCGCCACTTCCCAGCTGTGTGGTCCCTTCTTTTGGACAAGAGACGTGACCTGTTGCCTCATCTGTACTCCATGTCATAGAGTTGTGAGTAATAAATAAGTTAGTAACATGCAAAGAACTTAGAAGTGTTCCTTGCATAGAGTAAGAGTTCAATATATGTTAGTCATTAGCATAGTTATTATTGGTAACTGGATAAAGGGGAGGACCAGGTTAGGCTGAGGGAAAATACATATCTCTGGTTTCTGGGAGCCATTTACTGAGATAGGGACAAGGAGCATGGGACAGAAGCAAGGTCAGTGGAGGAAGAAGCTCTGTTCTGTTGTGTTCATTTTGAGGTACTGTGTTACAAATGAGCAGAGATCTCGAGTGGACATCGATAATAAATGGACATGCCCGATAAGAACTAAATTTTCTGTGTGCTACAGATTCTCTCCTTGGTTTTCTTATGGATTTCTTGTGCGCTCTCCAAAAACACGGAATTCCAGGTGCTTTAGGATTTCCATCTGAACAATATTGAACAGAGTAATGGCACATAGTAGACACTCAGCAAATATTTGTTCAAAAAATAATTGCTTTCATATGGTGCTAAGTAGCTTGCATAAAGGTAATGGGTGAATGGATGGATACACAGGTAAACAGAGAGAGAGAGTGCCAGATTGAGATTTTGACATAGAAACAAGGAAGTTAAAAGACCAGTATATGGTCAGTGTGTCTTTCACCAATTCATTTATTCATTCTTACAGTGTATATATACTGAGCCCTTACTATATGCCAAGTCCTGTTCTCAGTACAGGGATACCTCAGTGAACAAAACAGGAAAAGATCCCTCTGCGCAGGGCGCCTGGGTGGCTCAGTGGGTTAAAGCCTCTGCTTTCAGCTCAGGTCATGATCCCGGGTACTGGGATCAAGCCCCGAATCCGGGCTTTCTGCTCAGCAGGGAGCCTGCTTCCTCCTTTCTCTCTCTGCCTGCCTCTCTGCCTACTTGTGATCCCTCTCTGTCAAATAAATAAATAAAATCTTTAAAAAAAAAAAAAGATCCCTCTGCTAATGGAGTTTATATTCTGGGCTAGCAGCAGGGCCAGGAAGGACAGACAATAAACATAATAAATAAAAATATATTAACAACATACCCATTAAGATGGCTACCAAAAAATTCCAAAATGGAACAGTCAGATAGTAACAAGTGTTGCCAGAGATGCTGAAGCATTGGAGCCCTTGTGCAGTACTGGTGGGATTGTAAAATAGTGCAAGCAGTATGGAAAACAGTATGGCAGGTCCTCAAAAAATTCAAAAATAGAATTGCCAGGGGCACCTGGGTGGCATAGTCAGTTAAGCGTCTGACTCTTGATCTTGGCTTAGGTCATGATCTCGGGGTTGTGAGATCAAGACCTATGTCGGGCTCAACACTCTGCAGAGTCTGCTTGAGATTCTCTCTCTCCTTCTCCCTCTGACTCTCCCCTCCCTCTCAAATAAATAAATCTTTAAAAAAATAGAATGCCCAATGATGGAGCAATTGCCCTTCTGAGTGTATAGTAACCCACCCTTTCTCTGTAGGGGCTATGTTCTGAGACCCCTAGTAGATGCCTGAAACTGCAGAGAGTACTGAGTTCTCTATCTGTCACATACATACACACTTATGATAATGTTTAACATAAGTCAGGCACAGTGAGAGACTAACAGCAATAACTAATAATAAAATAGAACAATTATACCAATGTACCATAACAAAGTTACGCGAATGTGTTCTGTCTCTCAAAGTACCTTGTTGTGCCCTACTAGGCCCTCTTGTGATGTGAGTAGCTAACATGCCCACGGGAGGAGAGGAAGGGAGGGGAATGACGCAGGCGCTATGACCTAGTGTTAGGCTCCTGTTGACCTCCTGAGGATGAGGATCACCTGCTTCTGAACCACACTTGACTGCTGGAAGCTGAGATGGCAGAAAGCAAAACTGCGGATAAGAGGGGCTACTCTCTACCCCTGTGAACTGAAAGCAGGGTCTCAAGGAGATGTTTGCACACCCATGTCCACAGCTGCGTTACTCACGCTAGCCAAAAGGTGGACGTACCCAAATGTCCATGGACAGATGAGTGGATGACCAAAGTACAGCGTATACATACAATGACATATATTCAGTTTTAAAAAGGAAGGACAGGTGGCGCCTGGGTGGCTCAGTGGGTTAAAGCCTCTGCCTTCGGCTCAGGTCATGATCCCAGGGTCCTGGGATCGAGCCCCGCATCAGGCTCTCTGCTCGGGGGAAGCCTGCTTCCCCCTCTCTCTCCACTTGCCTCTCTGCCTACTTGTGATCTCTCTCTCTCTCTCTCTCTGTCAAATAAATAAATAAAATCTTAAAATAAATAAATAAATAAGAAGGAAGGACATTCTGACACATGTTACAACATGGATGAATCCGAGGGACCGCATGCCAGGTGAAATAAGCCAGTCACAAAAAGACGAGCACTGCCTGCTCCCATTTATCTGAGGTACCCGGAGTAGCCGAAGGCGTAGAGACAGAAAGTAGTAGGGTGTCTGCCAGGGGCTGGAGGAAAGGGGCAGGGAGAGTTGCTGTTGAGTGGCTATAGAGTTTGAGTTTCACAAGATGAAAAGAGTTCTGGATATTGGTTGTATGATGACATGAATGTACTTAATACACCTAGAAAGGGTTAAGATGGAAAATTTCATTAGGTATATTTTACCGCAATAAAAAAAAAAAAAAAAAAAAAAAAAAAAACCATGGGAAAGGAAGTACTGTATGAAGGCACAAAGTGAAAAGTACCACAGAAAACAAGAAGTAGAGCAGAGGAAGGGGCCCCAGAGGGCTGGGGAGGGTGCAAGTGATAGGAAGTCAGTAGGGTGGTGGGGACGGCTCCTTGAGAAGGGGCGATCTGGGCGAGGACTGGAGGAATTGTTCGTGTCTTGGCGGCTGTTACAGTCGGAGTCTCCATCTTCCAGGGCCCCCAGGTGGTGTGCGGCTGGCTGTGCCAAGGCAAAGACCAAGTGGTGCGTGGCTGTAGAGTTTATGTTGGCAGGCAGCTGATGCAGAAACCGTGGCCATGGGCATTTCAACTCAATTGGAAAAACAATCCAGGCACTCAGGTGGCGCTTGCACAGATTATAATCAGATGTCACCTGAGACTCGAGGTCATGTTACAGTAAAGAGAAATGGTTGTTCTCATCCTTGGCCCTTCCTAAAATCAAACTCCAGAACCTAGAAGCAGAAATCAAGAGTTTGATTTCCTAGTGCCTCATAAGTTTGCTTGTCCTCGTTTAGCCCATTTCCAACATGAGTTTTAAGCTCCTCCATAGGACTAGGATTTTCAGGGCTTCAGCTGACCTTTCTGTCAAGCCCTAACTGGAGCAGGGGTGGGGCGGGGGAGCAGCTTCTTTTACTGTCTCTCTGGTAGGTCATATGGCTTGGATGGTGAATGCTTATAAAAATCCTGTGACCTGGACATGTTCTGTTACTGATTTATGAGGCTTGTATAAACAAGTGTCAACTTGACATCATTTAAGCCAGTACTTTGTACTGAAGAGTAAAATGGAAAGCGGTTTGCAGCATTGGGTTCTTGAACTGATTTTTCCACATCTCATCTGTGAACCTTCTCCATGTCTAGTAAAAACAAAAGAAGTATCATGGGAATGTATCTCTGCTTTGGAGTCAGGAAGAAGTCCCTCACGATGCCCCCATCGCCACATCACTGAACTTGGAGGGGAGATGACCATCTATGGGTGGACAGGCACATCGCCTCTCCACAATCCTGTCCCCGGTCAAGGTTTCTGAAGCTACACGGGCAGCCATTGGCAACACACACTCTGTGTCTCTCTCTGCAGGCTAGAGTGGTAGAGTGATTGCTGAGGTCTAGGGACTATTAGGGACTAGGTAGAAGGAGAAATGGATTCCCTCTTAAGCCCTGCCTACAGTGGTGGCACTAAGCATTGGTTGACTGATTTGTCACATGCTTATCTGCTCAATGTTTGATTTCTTTTACATCTGAATATGTTTGCTTTGCTCTTAACACATAGGCACCGCCTGTAGTCATTTAGCCCCAGGAAGTTACCAAGTTCAGGGTATCCCATTTACCTCCATTTACCTCCAACATATAGTGTTGATGGTAGTAATGGGCTTCTCTTTACCCTCATGGTGAAATGATAACAAATGAGAGTGCAGCAGCCATTAGGTGTATATTGCTGTCATGAGAGCTGTCATTAGATGGTGATAGCAGTGCTTGGTAGCAAAAGAAGGAAAGCTCAGTGGCTTCTACAGACATTCCCTGCGGATCTGCCCTTCGAATCTGGGCGTATATCTGCACAGGGCTCTAAGTGGGGGTGGGGTGGGGAGAGATTTGAGTGCCATATGACATAGTACTTGCCCATAAGAAAGTCAGGTGCTGTACCCAAACAACTGCAGGACAAAGTTATATGCGATGATGTGATGGTGTCTTTCAAGAGATACACACTGAAAGCTGCAGGACAGTGGATGGACGATACTGCTTGGACTGGGTGAATAGGAAGGCGTGGAAGACTTGGCATGTGGGAGGTGCCTTTGGGGATAGATGAAGTTTCCCAAGCTAGAGATAGATAGAAATCACCAAAGAAGTGTGAAGTTTTCTGAGCTAGAGATAGATAAAGGGAACAGCCTGGGCAAAGATCTGAAGAAGAATCCGCTTCAAAGGGATATACAGAAGAAGACATGTAGGAACTACACTCCGGCCTTGTCTGTCACAGCAAATAACTGGCAACAACCTGTGTGGCTATCCACGGGGGAGGGTGGACAAAGAAATTATTCAGAAAATACTGATCAGAGAAAACGAATCAACTAGAGAATCATGTCACGATTAATGTGGAAAAACACAAAACATATTAAAGAAGGGAGGCTGCAGGATGTTAGGTACAAAGTTTACATAAAGGTTAAAAATATACAAAACAGTATATATTCTTTATGGATATTTAATTTCATGATTTTTTTATATCATTACTTTAGTTATATAATTTTATAGTGTCATAATATGAAAATGTTGGAATGAAAAACACCAAATTCAGTGCATAGAGACTGTCAGTGGGAGGGAAGGATGGAATGGCTGGACACAGAAGGCTAAGTCTCAGTTGTGGCTGTTTATACACACACACACACACACACACATCATACACACACGTATATAGACTCATACATAAACACACTCATGTATACACACACATAAATTCATATTTTAAAATCTGAAGTACAGGTTATATGTTAAGGGTTGACCAACAGTTGTTTATTATCCTACATACTAGTCTGTGTACTTGCAGTATTTCATAATTTCAAAATGAAAGAGAAAGTTTCAGGGCACGCTTAAGTATAGCAAATGGTGTAGATCAGCGGTTGGCAAGCTTTTAACACGACCCGTGGCAACAAGCAGATTTTATTTTAGGAACCACGAGTTGCATGACAGACTTACCCTTTATATGTGAGGTGCATCCTGACCTGTTCTGTTCTGTTTACTTCATTTTGTTCCGCATGAAGTGAAGCAGGGGGTGATGTCTGAAGATGCAGATTAGGGTCAGGGCACAGAAGACCTTGACTGCCAGCCTCAGGAATGTGATCTGTCTTTGGCAGAGAGGAGAAGGCTACCAGTGGTTTTGGGGCACGTTATCACCATCATCAGCCAAACTTTAGTCAAGTCGGATAAGATGGAACTTGGGCCAGAGATTAGAGGGAGCAAGCTCAGTTGTGAAGTTATCACCATAGTAACACTGAGACAGTATATGGGCTTACAGGGGAATGAAAAGAAGGAATCGGTTTTGGATATACAGCAACTTAATTAAAAAAAAAAAAAAGGTTTGATGACAGCTTTGAAGGAAGGAGAGGAAAAGGAGAAAGTCCAGTTTGATTTCCAGGCTAGGTGATTGGGAGATTGGTCACACTAGTCATAAAACTCGGTACATAGTAGTTGGTTTTAAACACAGTGCTTAACGTGGTTCATCCGGAGGTATATTGTGAAGCCTTGGTGGAGGTTAAAAGGCATGGGTTCATAATGGTCTCAGTGTTTCATGAGTGTCTTTAGCAGTACATAGTAGCTGGCAAGGAAAGAGAGCAATTGGTAGGGCTATGCAGGCTGACCCAGCGAAAGGGTGGAGGGTGAAGGGTGAAGGTGCCGGCCAAGGTAGAAATGAAATCGGCTGTCCATGGGGCCAAATGAGGTGGGTGGGCTAAGAGAGAAGAAAGGTTGGGGGACCAGAGGTTTGGAAGAGCCCAGTGTGTTAGAGGGTAAGGCAGTAACTCAGGTGAACATTGGGAGTATATAGTCAGGAAGGAAGAGCATCAAATCTGAGCTCTTGGAGCTAACACCATCCTGAGTGATAAACAGTCACTACCTTGGTAGAACTTGCAGGCTAGGCAGGTGGGCAGTCGTCATGTGATGGAGAGGAAAACTGAAGCTATGGGACAGTTTATAGTTACCAATCTGAACTTTTCAGACTTTTCAAACAGAAGCTCCTCAATAGAATGACTAATGATTTTTAACCAGACCAGCTACTAATTATGAATTATTACTCCAAATTGTAGAAAAGGTCACACTGGGAAGTGGAAAGGGGTCTTCACGGGTACCCTTCAGAGGGTCCTCCTGAGAAGTCCTAGGAGAGGAGGCTCTGGATGACGCACCCAGGATGTCACAGGGAGCCACGATTCCTCGTCTGTCATCAGGTCAGAGGCACACAGGCATTCACTTGTCATCCAGCTCTTCTTTTTCTACTCATGCTCGAGGGACTTTCTTTTTCTGAGATACGGGTAGCTGGCTCTAGGGTCACAGAACTCAGAAGCAGCGGGGTCTGCTCATACTTCAAGGACTGATTTGATTCAGGGCTTTGAATAGATCACTTAAGTTCTTTGCACCTGTTATCCTCACAATCAACTAACAGAAACTAAAATAAATAAATAAAATTAATGTCTTGAATAACGTCCTTGTGCAACTTAATGAGTTTCATGATTTAATGTAAGGGAAGACATGTATACACCCAGTTAACAACATAATGCTAAGGGGGTATAACAGGACATGATTAGCTTTGCTAAGTTGCACAGAAGAGGTTATATCTGAGCTGGAATGTGGCTTTCCCAGGCATAGAGAGGGGCACAGTTAACACTGGCGAAGTGTGTGGCTTGCTCAGGGAACCAGGACAGTCTGTTCTGACTTCTATGCAACAAGGATCAAAAAAACTAGGTCTCCTAATCTGCGAACTCCTGCTCCAATGTTATTGTATTTTACCCTTCTTTCTGCATGGCCCCTCTCTATATTGAATCTTGGCTCAGGCATTCTTGGGTACAAAAGTGCCAATGGTAAGACGAGATAGACCACAAGTGAGCTGGTGACTGGAAATCAGTTAACAGTTTAAACACCATTGTGGATATCTACCACATAGATGAACCACACCCAAATAAACAACATCCAACTCAACTGTTGTTTCCTTTTGAAAAATAACTTCCATTTTCATTATCAAAGATCTTACTGGTTTTACCTTTAAAAGCAAAGAGGGCCAAAGGGGAATCTTATTTCACTTTGTCTTAAACAATTATCTACTGACACATTCTGGGGCACCTTTGCTCTGATAGTTGCTGATAGGAGAAAGGATGAGTAAGTCAGTGTCCAAGGAGCTTGCAACCCAATACACAGGGGACACGAGGCTTCCTACACAGCAGAGAAACAGAGCTTGTGTCTCGATGTTCTGCTTACCAAACATGCGGAATAGGCAGGTGAGTGTTCAGGGAGAAAAGAAATCAGGGTGGCCTGGAGAAGGCTTCTTGGTCAATGCAGAATTGAATTAAGGCCTTGAGGATATGTAAAGAGAAACTGAGAATTGAAGTGACTTGCTTGATTCTTGGGAGCAAATAAAAAGTCCGGATCTTGGGACTACCAAGAGAGTGGACTGTGTTAGTGGCAAAAGGGTTAACTTTTCATTGCTAGGGAAAGGGCTTTCCTTACATCCTGCTCCAAACTGGGCTTAATTTGTTATCAGATTCTTCTTCTATGGAAAGTACATTTCCCAGACTGATTTCCTGCCAGTGGAGTGTGCAGCGCTCTTCAGGGTTCACCTGGGTTGGCCCCAGTCCCAGCAGGACTGCGGGTGGGTGACGAAGCTTTCTGCAGGCGAGAGGCTGTGTTACTGTCCCAGCCCGTACCTAACGAGGCCGGTAGTTACACTCTTAAGGAAAGTCTGGGGGGACTCCTGTCCCTAGGCATTAATTAGCAGGCGTTTCAGACAGCAGCGCTTACCTCTGCCCAAACAAGAAGTCTCTGAAGAGAAGCGAGCCTCACACCCAGCTAACCTGTTGATTGACTTCGGACTGTTCAGTGTGTTCTAAACTGTTCCCAGCTCCCCTCAATCGTCCCACTGGAATGAAACACAGATACCATCTATTGCCTGTGGAAGGTGTGTTCTGTCTGTAATGATGCATTTGGAAAACAGTACCTGTTCAAGTGAGGTGAACTGAGATGTGGGAAGTATAGGAGGTAATGAGGAAAATGCAGGAATCCCGGCCAGAGGGTTCCAGCTGGAGAGAGAGAAAGGCACTAGGAGGAAATAAGCTCTGTTCAGATTCCCCAGAGCACAGCGGCAAGTTAATGTTGTCTTTTCTTTTCCTATCAATATTATGGGGATGCACAGAGGAAGAGATCCAGACCTGGAAGGGTCACTGAGCCCAGAAGGTGACACGTGTTTCTGGCAATCTGTAGCACACAGGAGCATCTCACTTTTTTCTCAGGCAGGGTTCAGCCATGTCAGGTTCCCATGTGGTCAGGGACTGATTGGTATGAAGGCCATGTGGGTTTGTGTGCAGTGATTACCTCTTTAGACAATATTGCAGATGTTGCCTTTCGCCATCTAAGAGAACATGATTGCCACTTTTTTTTTAAAAAGATTTTATTTATTTATTTGACAGAGAGAGATCACAAGTAGAAAGGCAGGCAGAGAGAGAGGGGGAAGCAGGCTCCCTGCTGAGCAGAGAGAACCCGATGCGGGGCTCGATCCTAGGACCCTGAGACCATGACCTGAGCCAAAGGCAGAGGCTTTAACCCACTGAGCCACCCAGGTGCCCCCATGATTGCCACTTCAATGGTAGATGTTAATATATTTATTTTTCCCTTTCCAAGCCCCCATGAGCATTAGCTTACATTATGGCAAGTATAGATAGGTTGCTTCCAATAATAATTTTATTAGTATGGAATCTTAACTAGTCGAACTCAAAATCCATAGAATAATGCAAATAAGTATATATTTCTTTATAATCCTGGGGTGATTTTGCTGGGGGGGGGATGAGGGACAGTGTCTTAAAATCCATTATACTCTTTAATGATGTTTTACCAAGTTTTACATTCTTATGTCAAATATTCTTTTTTTTTTTTTTAAAGATTTTATTTATTTATTTAACAGACAGAGATCACAAGTAGGCAGAGAGGCAGGCAGAGAGAGAGAGAGAGAGAGGAGGAAGCAGGCTCCCTGCTGAGCAGAGAGCCCGATGTGGGGCTCGATCCCAGGACCCTGGGATCATGACCTGAGCCGAAGGCAGAGGCTTTAACCCACTGAGCCACCCAGGCGCCCCTTATGTCAAATATTCTTATTTGTAGAATAGCAATAACTATTTTTCCAATTACAAAAGTAGTAAATGTTCATTGTTAAAAAGTACTGTAATGGGGGGCACCTGAGTGGCTCAGTGGGTTAAGCCTCTGCCTTCAGTTAGGGTCATGATCTCAGGGTCCTGCAATCAAGTCCCGTATCAGGCTCTCTGCTCGGTGGGGAGCCTGCTTCCCCCCCTCTCTCTCTTCCTGCCTCTCTGCCTACTTGTGATCTCTGTCAAATAAATAAAATCTTAAAAAAAAAAAAAAGTACTGTAACGAGGGGTGCCTGGTGGTTCAGTCGGTTAGGCATCGGACTCTTTGATTTTGGCTCAGGTCATGATCTCAGGGCCTGGGATTAGGTCTGGCATCAGGCTCTGTGCACAGCATGGAGTTGGCTTGAGGATTTCTCTCTCCCTCTGCCCTTCCCCACCCACACATGCACGTGTGCATTCTCTTTCTCTCTCAAAAATAAGTCTTTTAAAGAAAAAAAGAGTACCATAATGATAGTATCTACCCTAGAAGAAAAGTAGAATTCTCCATAAGCCCACCACTTAACAATGTCTGTATTAATGTTTTGATTATATGCAATCTCATACTTATTCTGTGCTATATGTATATGTTTACAAAAGTAGGACATATTCTTTTAATTTGCTTCTTCCTTGTAACAATGTCTTTCATTCATTGTATTTATTCAGCAAATCCCTGTTGAGCACCTACTATGTGCTAATCAATCCCTGTTCTAAGTACAAGGGAGACTACATGAAAAAAAAACAAGGAAAAACACACATATTTCACATTCATCTTTCTAAAACAATAAATGTTAAATATCTACATAATTATTTTAATAGGTCCATAGTATTCTATTGCATAGATTTATCAGAATTTATGAAA
Source organism: Lutra lutra (assembly GCF_902655055.1). Taxonomy (NCBI): domain Eukaryota; kingdom Metazoa; phylum Chordata; class Mammalia; order Carnivora; family Mustelidae; genus Lutra; species Lutra lutra. Next base: position 53,582,550 of record NC_062283.1, on the reverse strand, counting down.
TCAGATCTCCCATTTTTGGATATTGAGATATTACTTATGATTGTTAGGTTTTCTTAAATATGGACAGAATATGCATTAACCCTTTGTGAACCCGAATTCATGTCAAATTTATCTCTAATAACAGGATTTTGCTGGTAGTGCCATTCTTTAAAATGATTTTATAAACACTTTTATGTTACCTAGCAGATGTGGCTACAAAGATCCATGTGGGCCCAGCAGCCTCTCGCTTAAAGGATGCTTAGAGATCCTGGAGGTGTTTGAGGCTGTTTACAGTTTCACGTCTGTCTCCATTAAGCCTAAGGCTGCTCAGAGCAAGTTTCCAGTCCTTATAAATGGACCCTAAGTTGGCATTTTGACTGTTGTTTCTTCCCAGCCCTTTATAGTTATGCAGTGATGTGTAACACTGGCCTTCTTTGGATTCTGGAAGCATTTCTTCTGCTCTCATTGATGGAAATTGCTGTTCTTTTGTTCTCTGTCCAACAACCAGCAGGCCACCTTCCTGCCATCTGTGTGAGCCCCCCACACAGTGACATGAGGTGATGTCATAGGATCTGTTTGTTGGTGGTTTCAGCACACTGCTTGATCTTCCATACAAAGCAAAACAGCCCCGATGAACTGCAGAATTTTACAGAAAATTACAGAAAATTGCAGAATTTTACAAAAAATGCAGAAAATTACCGAATTTTACAACCCAATTTTATGGACAATGGCACCAAGGATAGAAAGGTTGCATGATTTGCATAAACTCCCATAGTTAGTGGTAGAGCTGGAACAAGATGTTGGAATTTTTCTTTCTTTCTTTCATTTGAGAGAGAAAGAGAGAGCACATGCACGAGCAGGGAGAGGGGCAGATGGGGAGGGAGAGAGAGAATTTGAAGTAGACTCCATGCTAAGTGCAGAACTTATCACAAGGCTTGATCCCACAGCCCTGAGATCGTGACCAGAGCAGAAATCAGAAGTCAGACCCTTAACCGACTGAGTCACCCAGGCGCCCCTAGAAGTTGGGAGGTCTACATCCTCATCTGGTGCTTTCCTAGAGAATCAGCTATTCCAAGACTGTGTTCCATTTAAGTAGGAAATAGATCAGGGAACACCATTACTTTGAAGCACTTCTATTTGGCCTCCAGATACAATATCATCAATACCAAACTATGTCCATTTGCCAAATAGGGAGTTTTTCATGTAATTCTCTACTTTGTTAATCAGGGAAAGACTTTTTAGATAGCATGCTACAGACAGCAGAATTCAGTGACTATTCTGAGTGTTGGTGTGCTTTCCTCCAACAGGGTGATAAATGACCTTGGTCTTTAGGTTTATGATTGGAATGCCTCACCACACCAGTTCTGCAAAGCCAGCCATAACAAATGGCATGTCTCTACAATGAGAGGCCCACTGGGTTTATGATCACTTTTATCTGGGTTAGAGACTCATTTGGATTGTCTGATAGATTTCAGTCAGATTTTCTGGAAGTCACATTTTCTTCTCTTGAAATCTGATTTACAGATTAACTAAGTGGCAAAGAAATGAGCTTTGTGATACTGATTGCTTTTGTAAGGCCAACTACAAATTATCTTTGTTAATGGAGCAGAGCAGTTTTACAGCAATATATCTGAAGTTGCATGTCATCATTTTTGGGTATGCATTTAGAGCGCAGTTTTTAAGGACATAATGGTTAAGAGCCCAGACTCTAGGGCCAACTGCTTTGGGTTACCTGCTGGCTCTGGGACTTACTGTGTAGCCTTAGGAAAGTTACTTAATCTCTCTGTGCTTCTATTTCCTCAGCTGTAAAATGGGAATAATGACAATAATAGTACTAATGCTAGATAGTTGTTAGGAAGTTTAAATGAGCTAATATTTGCAAAGAACCTAGAATACTTTTGGGCATGTAATAAACATCATGTCAGTTTTGTTGTTATTGTTATTCTGACATTTTCATTCCATTTAGTCATTTATTCAACAACAATTTATTGGAACATCTCCTTTGTGTTAGGCACAAGTAGTAGGTGATAAAAGATTCTCAAGCTCTCAAAGACCTAATAGTTTAGTGGGCAGAGAATATAACAGGCATACTTCAAAGATACTGTAGGTTTGATTCTATACAACCAAAGTGTTTACTGCAATCAACTGAGTCAAATGACTTCTTTGGTTTCCTAACACATATACAAGTTATATTTATACTATTCTGTGTCTGTTAAGTGTACAGTAGCATTATGTCTTTAAAAAACAAAGTACATTCCTTTATTTGAAAAAAAAATTTATTGCTAAAAAATGCTAATCATCATCTGAACTTTCAGTGAGTTGTAATCTTTTTGCTGGTAGAAGGTCTTTCCTTGATGTTGATGGCTGCTGACTGATCAGGGTGGTGGCTGATGAAGGCTGGGGTGGCTGTGGCATTTTCTTAAAATAAGACAACCGTGAAGTTTGCCTCATCAATGAACGAATTCTCTGTAGTATGTGATTCTGTTTGAAAGTGTTGGTATTTGACCTCTTCCCATGAATGTTCTTAATGACATCTGGAATCATGAATCCTTTCCAGGAGGTTTTCAGTTTATTTTCCCAAAGCCATCAGAGGAATCACTATCTATGGCAGTTACAGCCTTATGAAATGTGAATTAAATAACATTTAATTTAATTTATATTTTAAATTCTGTAATTTATAAATTATGGAATTTATTTATTTTTAAGATTTTTAACTATTCATTTGAGGGAGACAGAGACAGAGAGAAGCACAGCAGGGGGAGAGGAAGAAGGAAAGGAAGAAGCAGACGCTCCACAGAGCTGGGAGCCGGACATGGGGCTCAATCCCAGGATCTGGAGATCATGACCTGAGCCAAAGGCAGACAACCAGCCATCTGAGCCACCCAGGTGCCCCTAAATGATGGAATTTAATTAATAATTAAATTAGACTTGAGAGTTGAAATGACTCCTTGATCCATGGGCTGCAGGATGGACGCTGTGTTAGCCAGCGTGAGAACATTAACCATCTCCACAGAGCTCTTGAGTGATCGGGTGCACTGTCAATGGCTGTAATACTTTGAAAGGAATCTTTATTTTGAGTAGTAGGTCTCAAAAGTGGGCTTAAAATGTTTAGTAAACCATGTCATAAACAGATGTGTTATCACCCAGGCTTTGCTATTCCCATTTATAGAGCACAGGGAAAGTAGACCAAGCATAATTCTTAAGGACCCTAGGACTTTTGGAATGGTCAGTGAGCACTGGCTTCAAGTTGAAATCACTAGCTGCATTAGCTTCTAACAAGATTCAGATTGTCCTTTGAAGCTTTGAAGCCTTGAAGCCAGGCACTGACTTCTCTGTAGCTACAAAAGTCCTAAATGGCATTTCCTTCCAATAGAAGGCTGTTACATCTACATTGAAAATTTATTTTGTTATTTAATGTAGCACCTTCATTAATTCTCTCGGCTAGACCTTCTGTGTAACCTGCTGCAGTTTCTACATCAGTACCTACTGCTTCACCTCCTACTATTATGTTATGGAGATGGCTTCTTTCCTTAAAGTCAGCCTCTGCTGGCTCCAAACTTTTCTTCCACAGCTTCCTTACCTCTCTCAGCTTTCAAAGAACTGAGGAGAGTTAAGGCATTGCTCTGGATTAGGCTTTCACTGAAGGGAATGTTGTGGCTGGTTTGACCTTCTGTCCAGAATGTTGAAACTTTCTCCACATCAGCAATTAGGCGGTTTCACTTTGTTTTCATTGGTGTGTCACTGAGGTAGCACTTTGATTTCCTTCAAGAGCTTTTTCTTTGCATTCACAACTTAGCTGGTTTGTGCGGGAGGCTTAACTCTGGGCCTGTCTTGGCTTTCAACATGCCTTCTGCATAAAGCTTAATTATTTCTAGCTTTTGATTTGAAGTTAGAGATGTGTGACTCCTCCTTTCACCTGAATACTCAGAGGCCATTGTAGGTTTATTAATTGGCCTAATTTCAATATTGTCATGTCTCAGGGGACAGGGAATCCCAAGTAGGGGAAGAGAGACCAGGGACTGGCCAGTCCATGAAGCAATCAACACACATTTATTAAGTTTGTAGTCTTATATGGGCACAGTCCATGGTACGAAAACAAATATCATAGTAACAGCAAAGATCACTGTAACAAATGTGGTAATAATGAAAAAGTTGGAAATATTATCAGAATTACCAAAATGTGACACAAAGTGAGCAAATGCTGTTGGAAAATGGCGCCGATAGATTTGTTGGATACAGTGCTGCCACCAACTTTCATTTGTAAAAAATGCAGTATCTGGGGGCACCTGCCTGGCTCAGTCACTAAAGCATGCAACTCTTTTTTTTTTTTATTTAAAGATTTTATTTATTTATTTGACAGACAGAGATTACAGGTAGGCAGAGAGGCAGGCAGAGAGAGAGGAGGAAGCAGGCTCCCCGCCGAGCAGAGAGCCTGATGCGGGGCTCCATCCCAGGACTCTGAGATCATGACCTGAGCCGAAGGCAGAGGCTTTAACCCACTGAGCCACCCAGGCGCCCCTAAAGCATGCAACTCTTGATCTTGGGGTTGTAAGTTTGAGCCTCACATTGCAATTAGAGATTACTTAAAAATAAAATCTTTTTAAAAATGCATTATCTGCAAAGCACACTAAAACAAAACACAGCAAAACAAGGTATGCCTATAATGCAAACCAGGACACTGTAATTATACAGAAAGGACAGTGCTGTTTTTGCGGGGGAGGGTAGTGCCTGGTAGTATAGGCAAAGAAGCACCTATTTCCTGGGGAAATTTGAACTGGGGCATGAAGGATGAATAGGAGTTGGCCAGTGGGCATCAGTGGTGGGCATTCCAGGCATGTACACAAGCACAGAGGCCTGAAAGAATGGTAGAATTAATGGAATACAACATAAAAGTGGCAGGGTTAGAGGATGGTTGGGAATAGTCATGGAGGCACACAGGTAGGGACCAGAGGAAAGGCCTCCTATATCCTACAAAGGTGTAGGAGATAATGAGCACCCAAAGTAGGGTACGTGTGAGTCCCCAGAGCGAGGGAACCCAGCAGGTGGAGGAGGATGCAAGGAGCAGGAAGGGCCATGGGCATACCTGGTATAAGCAATTACATCTGTTACTAGGAGACTGGAGACCAGCCCAGGCGCCACACTGCTCATCTCTCCAGCTCCTCTCTGAAAGTTAAATGGTTATTTATGGGCACTTGACATTGCATAATGCAGAGAAACACAATACTCACAGAAACAGGTCATTTCATTGTTTTATTTAGCGTGAAGAGGAGTTGCATTCTGGGCAGTTTTCATCCATCAAAGCTAGGTAGACAAAACCAAACCTTCAAATTGCGTACTTTGGTCATGATTTCTTTTTAAAAAGAAAATGTAAATATATAATTTTTTACTAAAATGTCAAATTATTGCTCTGAACATAGATTTTACCTGTTCTTCTCCTTCTATTTTTGTCTTACAGTAATTATCTTTAATTTTTCTAAATCATCTTAAAGGAGCATCTGAAATAAAACTTTAAGATTGGACCCCTAAATGGTCCAAAACACAATGTAACTTTTTTTTTTAATTTTTTTTTCTTTTTTTTTCTTTTTTTTTTTTAAGATTTTTTTATTTATTTGTCAGAGAGAGAGGAGAGCGAGCAAGCACAGGCAGACAGAATGGCAGGCAGAGGCAGAGGGAGAAGCAGGCTCCCCGCCAAATAAGGAGCCCGATGCGGGACTCGATCCCAGGACGCTGGGATCATGACCTGAGCCGAAGGCAGCTGCCCAACCAACTGAGCCACCCAGGCGTCCCTAACTTTTTTTTTTTAAAGATTTTATTTATTTAATTGACAGAGAGAGAGAGAGAGATCACAAGTAGGCAAAGAGGCCTGCAGAGAGAGGGGGAAGCAGGCTCCCTGCTGAGCAGAGAGCCTGATGCAGGGCTCGATCCCAGGACCCTGAGATCATGACCTGAGCCAAAGGCAGAGGCTTAACCCACTGAGCCACCCAGGCGCTCCTGCTGCATACTATTTTAAATGTGGGAACTTGCATACCACGCAGTCCCTGCCTCAAATGGAGCTGGCCAGGAGTGGAGGAGTGAGCAGAGTAAACCAACAATCAGGACCCCAGACCGAAGTGTGCTGGGGGGGGAGGAAGGCCAGGGTAGAATGTTGCTGGGGAGAGTCTCAAAACTGGCTTAGGGATTAGGAAAAGCTTGCTGGTGGAGCTCCTGGGAGGAACGTTGATGAACTGGAGTTGTCACTAGAGTTGCCGGACTGGAGGGTTGTCGTTGTATGCAGAAGAATGCACTGGAGATAAAGAGTGTGGCACTTTAGAAAAACTTCCAGTGATATATCATCTAGGCCATCAGTGGTGGGTGGGGGGGCATGTGAATCCTCTCCCCGGAGAGGAAACTGGGAGTGGAAGGAGGTCAACAGAAGTTGGCCTGTTAAGGGCTAAGAGTTTGTGTTGTAAACAAGCAGTGGTGAGCTGCTATGGGATATGGGGAGGGGAGTGGTGATCAGATTTCCATTTTTAAACTATCACCCTGAAGTGGCCTGGAAAAGAGGGTCTGGGGGACATGAGACAGGGGAGCTGGAGGAAGAAATATCAGTGATGACATTGCTGTTATCCTCTGCATAAGTTCATTTTGAAGGCCTGAATGGAAAGCAGTAGAAATAGAATGAATGAGTGGATTCCAGAAATGTTCAGATAAAATCAACAGAACCTAAATGACTGATTTGATGTAGGGGAAGGGTCAAATCTGGGTTGAAGAAGTTTGAAAATGTTGAATTGAAGTGCCCGTGGAATAGTCAGTTGGAAATCCAGAGCCACTGGATAACTGAATCTAAATTTTAGGGAAGATTTGGCTGCAGATGTATGTGTGGGAATCATCTGATACAGGTGCTAGCTGAAACCAGGGGTATGGGAGCAGTACCCGCATGAGAGGGACTGTGGATGTGGAAAAGGGAGCAGATGGTGGACTGCAAATACCACAGTTGACGGGGTGGTGGAAGGAAACAAACAAACAAAAAACCAGGCAAGACCAGAAAGGACTGTGTCATTTAAGCCAAGAGAGGGAACATTGGTCAGCAGCCTGAATCCCCACAGCTTGGGTGAGATAAAGAGTAAACAAGCTAAAAGCTTTCTGCAACATCACATCTAAACTTTCGCTAATGCCATCGCACCTACCCCACTTGCTGCCTTATTACTCCCCCACAGCCCCTCTGCTCATGGACCCACAAAAAAGCCACTGCATTCCCTCGCTCATATTCACCCCTCTCCCGGAATGCCCTGCTCCTCACCCCTTCACGTGTCTCAGCCCCAGCATGCCCAGAGTATGCTCTGCTCTGGAGACCTGTTTGTATTTCACTCTCTTTAACACCCAATCATAAGTGGTCTGGTGATATTGGCTACAGATTCATGAACTTTCGACATTACCTTGTAGGCTGTTTGAGGTGAGGGGTCTTATTTTTATTCTTCCTTCTTGGCTTTTGTAGTCTGCAGTATTGTTGAGCTGACAGTCTTTGCTCTGGAAGAGCTCTGTTGTTGATCAAAATATGATGAGCTTAGCCAGTTCATGAGAATTCTTCAGGAAGATTTCATTTTGACTGTCTCAGCAGAGGAGCTGGAGATAACCCTGTGTACAAGAGATCATTCTAAGGTAATATCTTGGTTGGCTGATTATGACATCATCAAGGAGAAGTCCATGGGGACATGAGGGGGAGACCCTTACTCAGGGCCAGCACCAGGAAGGATGGAGGTGTGTGTCTGCACTAACATCATGAGGCCAATATGTGGTTTCCTCCCAGATAGGCTCTCAGACTTTACAGCTGGCCCTTTGAAGCCTATTTCTAGAAGCACAACACACTCTGGCTCAGTGAAAGTAGTGCTGTCTATGGGGGTAGCCACTGGACGGGGGCTTCTGAAGTTAATGATGATAAAACAAAAAAATCTACCCTCTTACCATTGCTGTGGCTGTGGTGGCTGTTCTCAGATGAAGGGAGAATTTTATGGCTGGGGAAGGGGCAGTTGCTGAGCACGGGACAAAGAAATAATCCCCTCTCTTTCTGACCATTATTTTAGAATTTTTCATGACCCTGCACTTCCAAAGAGGACTTTAGATCCTTTCTCCCATAGATAGATGACCTAGATCTTTATAGCATCCTCACTGCTGACAGAGATAAGAGATCATATCTTGAGTCTGAGGCCAATGGGGTGGTGTCAGCAACCAGGTCTCCTTGTGTTGGGCTGCACACTCCAGAGGATGGAGTTATTAAGGAGACCCTAAGGCTGGTGTGGCAGCATTTTAAAGATCCTTGGGAAAGAAAGCTTCATTTGCAGGAGGAATAATAATTCTGCCAATATATTTTTCCTGTGCATCCTTTCCTTTGAAGCGAAAGTTAAAACCCTTATATCTTGTACTTCTCTGCTTCTTAGTTCTTTTTTTTTTTTTTAAAGACTTTATTTATTTATTTGAGAGAGAGGCAGTGAGAGAGAGCATGAGCCAGGAGAAGGTCAGAGGGAGAAGGAGACTCCCCATGGAGCTGGGAGCCCGATGCGGGACTCGATCCCAGGACTCCGGGATCATGACCTGAGCCAAAGGCAGTCGTCCAACCAACTGAGCCACCCAGGCGTCCCTCTGCTTCTTGGTTCTATAAACCTCTCCTAGTTTATTTTCCATAAGTATGAGAGAAGTAGAAATAATTTTCTGAAAAGGACTTGTCAACCTAAAGCCATGAATTGAGGTTGGTGATAAGAAGACTGGAAGAATGCTTGGGGTAAGAGCCCTGCACACAGGGCTTTCTGGAAACTGACAATAAAGCAGCATCACTATCTGTCCTTTCTCCCTCAGAAGAGACAGATGCCAGTTGATTCCCAGGTCTGCATTGTGCTTGGTTCCAACTATTAGACAACCAAAACCCAAGTTTTCAGTCCTTAGAAATTCATTTGTATTATTGCCCTAGACACTGTATTTTGTGGAGACAAACATAAGCAAAAATGGTGCAGTCATGTGTTATTTAACTTTGGATGTGGACTTGTCTCCATTTGGTTTGGGTGCCCAGAGATGATGGAAACACCCTTAGATGGCAATGCTTGGTGGGGCCTACCTGGGAGCATCTTTAGGGATTCCTTCCTCTGCAGCTCATATCCCCAGTGACTCACCTCTTTTACTCCCAAGGACAAAATCACACCAATATTTCTATCTGATTTCCCTCTCCACTTCACAAGAGATGTCAGAAGCCTATATCTAAAGAATAGCACTCTTTAATTCCGCAGAGCTCCAACAAAGCCCAGCTCCCCCCAGGCCACATGCTTCTTAGCCAGTAGCCACAGGACAACTTGAAACATTATCCAGTGTCCCAGGCCCAGTCATGCAGTGGGTTCACTTGATTCTGGGGCCAGCATACTCCACCTGTTCCCACGTTCCCGTCCCTTTCCCTTAGCCCTGATGTCCTCTGTCAGCAACAGCCACAGGAGGTCAGTTGGAGGAGTCTCCATCTAGAACTTAACTCCCAGTTCTTGGATCCCCCTGCTGGCCAGCAGCAGAAGCACGGCTTAGCTTTGTTTGTTTGTTTTAATGAATTAAGGTATTCTGATGACTGTTTTCTTTCTCTCTCAGTCACCCTCTTTTTGTCCTTCTGACTCCATAATTCTTTTTTTTTTTTTAGATTTTATTTATTTATTTGACAGACAGAGATCACAAGTAGGCAGAGGGGCAGGCAGAGAGAGAGGAGGAAGCAGGTTCCCTGCTGAGCAGAGAGCCCGATGCGGAACTCGATCCCAGGACCCTGAGATCATGACCTGAGCCAAAGGCAGAGGCTTAACCCACTGAGCCACCCAGGCGCCCCCTGACTCCATAATTCTTAATAAGCATTTAACCACCACAACCACTCATACAGTATGCAGAATTACTACTCCCATTTTACAGATGAAGAAATTGAAGCCTAGATAGCTCTATCTAGCCCAAGGTTACCCAGCAGATGGCCCCAAACCAAGGACTGAATCCGGGTCTCCTTGGACTTTTAAATTTTATTTTATTTTATTTTACATTTTATTAATTTTCATGCCCTGCATTTTAGACCTGGTTTTTTTTTTCCTTTTCAATATTGATTAAGAAATGTGAGTAGGGGGGCGCCTGGGTGGCTCAGTGGGTTAAGCCGCTGCCTTCGGCTCAGGTCATGATCCCAGGTCCTGGGTTCAAGCCCCACATCGGGCTTTCTGCTCAGCAGGGAGCCTGCTTCCTCCTCTCTCTCTGCCTGCCTCTCTGCCTACTTGTGATTTCTCTCTGTCAAATAAATAAATAAAATCTTTAAAAAAAAAAAAAGAAATGTGAGTAGGAAGATTAAATTTTCCTCACTAAAATTAGTAGTGCCTTGAGCAGCATTTGGTGTATCTCTCCCAGCAGAAGGGCTCTGAAGCGAGGGGACCATTTAGATAAATTGATCAAGTTTTAAACTTCTCTGAAGAAAAGAGGCTGGGAAATATGAAGTAGAGAAGGTAGCTGTATATATGCTGAAAATCCATTTCCAATCCATTTACCCAAAAACATTCACATGAAATTTTGCAGCTATTTTGTGAAATGTTTTATGAGACAATTGCTATGCTCATCTGGCTCATCTGTCATGTAAAAATTCCAACTGTAGAGTAAATAAGCATTTTTGAGGTCTGAAATTCATTGAGTACAGATTTAGGTACCCAGGAGAGGCAAATCCAAAGCTACTTACTTTCCAGAGCATAATTTAAAAAGAAAAGAGAAACACCCCTCCCAATCTTTACAATTAGATTTTACGTTAAATTTAGGCCACATGCTAATTTTCTTTAACTATTAAATTATTTCCCAGAATATGTACTGGTCTTTATCAACCAAATTCACGACTTTCGTTCGCCTGTCTTTACATTGAAGTTCAAGTTAACTATTGCTTATCTCAGAATTTCAAGTTACTGGTGAACTTAGTGGATATTTTAAGATGAGGTGCTTAAGAATTGTAGGCTGTGGTTAGCACCATAAATATTTATAATTTTGTAGTATCTCATATTATTAGAGCGTGGGTGATGACTACATTATAATTGCATCTAGGAATCCTCAAAGCCTCTGAAGGCACCCTTACTTATCTTGTGGCTGCCATTACAACAGGCTGGCTAACAGCCCCATCCTACTAGATGGGACTTGGCTTCACACCGCAGTGGGTAGCAGAGACGAAACCAGGACTTTCGGCTGGGAGGGGATCTTGGTATAACTCCACTGGGTACAGATGCAACAAAAATGAGGCTCAGAGAAGCCGCACGCGGCTCCAGAAGCACTAAGCAGCCCCACAGCCCTTGCTGCCACCGCAGCTCCGTGTGCCTGCCCACCCCCCTTGCCCGTGTGCCGATTCTCCTGTGTTCTCCTCAGGTCCCTTCGGCCGCGCCGGCAGCCATGACGACCGCCATCTTGGAGCGCCTGAGCACACTGTCGGTGAGCGGGCAGCAGCTGCGCCGCCTGCCCAAGCTCCTGGAGGACGGCCTTCCCAAGATGCCCTGCACCGTCCCTGAGACCGACGTGCCCCAGCTCTTCCGGGAGCCGTACATCCGCACCGGCTACCGCCCCACGGGCCACGAGTGGCGCTACTACTTCTTCAGCCTCTTTCAGAAGCACAACGAGGTGGTCAACGTGTGGACCCACTTGCTGGCCGCCCTGGCCGTGCTCCTGCGATTCTGGGCCTTCGCTGAGGCCGAGGCCTTGCCGTGGGCCTCCACGCGGTCGCTGCCCCTGCTCCTCTTCATCCTGTCGTCCATCACTTACCTCACGTGCAGCCTGCTGGCCCACCTGCTGCAGTCCAAGTCGGAGCTCTCGCACTACACCTTCTACTTCGTGGACTACGTGGGCGTGAGCGTCTACCAGTACGGCAGCGCCTTGGCCCACTTCTTCTACAGCTCCGACCAGGCCTGGTACGAGCTCTTCTGGCTCTTCTTCTTGCCCGCAGCTGCCTTCTGTGGGTGGCTGTCTTGTGCCGGCTGTTGCTATGCCAAGTACCGCTACCGCAGGCCTTACCCGGTCATGAGGAAGCTCTGTCAAGTGGTGCCGGCGGGGCTGGCCTTCATCCTAGACATCAGCCCGGTGGCCCACCGTGTGGCCCTGTGCCACCTGGCTGGCTGCCAGGAGCAGGCGGCCTGGTACCACACCCTCCAGATCCTCTTCTTCCTGGTCAGCGCCTACTTCTTCTCCTGCCCGGTTCCTGAGAAGTACTTTCCGGGTTCATGTGACATCGTGGGCCATGGGCATCAGATCTTCCATGCCTTTCTGTCTGTCTGCACGCTCTCCCAGCTGGAGGCCATCCTTCTGGACTACCAGGAGCGGCAGGAGATCTTTCTGCAGCGCCATGGCCCCCTGTTTGTCTACACGGCCTGCCTTTCTTTCTTCTTCTTGGCGGCCTGCAGTGCTGCCACTGCAGCGCTCCTGAGACACAAAGTCAAGGCGAGACTGACAAAGAAAGATTCCTGAGGCTGGCAGGTGGGGTGAGGTTTAGAGGCAGCCTGCTATGATTTGGGGAAAGCTCAGTACAACAATAGGAGTTGACTTTTTAAGAGTTGCTTTTAAATTAACACATATTTCCAAGGATATGCTATGGCATTGGAAAGCCAAAGGAGTCAAGCATTTTGTTGTTAAAAGTTGTTGCTAATAAAAGGAGTATTACTTTTCCCTCTGTGTCACAGCCTTACGAGATACAGGAAAGGAAGGGACTTTGGCTAGGATTCGTGGGACACTGAATTAAGGACGATCTTTCTGCCTGAAAATTTAGTGGAATTTTGACTTTGGCCTCTAGGGCCAAGTCCTGGAGCTAAAGGGATTATAAAGTTGGACTGGAAAGTAAGTATGTGGCTGGTCCACACCGTATTGGAATGGCCATCCTACCATACTGGTCTTTGGTAATTGAGTAAACTGACCCAAGAACTTGATTTCATTTGGATTTCAGATTGTCCAGGGTGGAGAAGTCAGAAACTTCAAGATGATTCAGTGAAACCCTTAGACATAATGAATTACTTGGTTCATCTGAGTTCTGGTCCCTCCTCTCTTGCCCACTTTGACACTGACCCTTTTCTCAGGATGACGTCTGCCTAGCTGTTTTCTCTACAGTGTACTCCCGTCTGTACTTTGCATGGTAATATAGAGGACTGTGAAGCAGTCATATTTCCAGGAAATGCTTGGATCCATGTGGACATTCAGGAAGCTTATTTTCATATACTACTAAACGGTACTAGAAAGTACAGTGCCAAGAGCCATCAGAAGGCCCAGCCAACAAGCATGGATACTGTTTTGTGTCATGAGACCCTTCTGTTTTATACCTGTGGACTGTAGTACTTGAGATCTATCAGGGCTGTTTTACAGGCCAGAAAATCTGGGGCTTGTGCTAGGAAATCTTCTCCAGATTTGGACCAACATGTTTAAAGAAACAAAACAAACAAACAAAACCCTGAATAGAATGAATTGGTTCTGGTTCTTCTAGGGATCTGATTATTTCAAGAGGAACCCAAGGTCCAGATTCTTAATTAGATGCTGCCATTTAAAGGACCCACATATCTTCCCTAGTTCAGGGTCTTCAGGCAGGAGGTTATGCCTCAACTTAGAGATGGATCCTTAAAATAATGAAGCCCCAGGACAGATGAGCATGTGTGATCACTGTGGGTTGGTCCCTGAAGACTCCTATGGGTAAGAATGGTGAACCAGGTACCCTGTAGCTAGAATTTTCTGTTGTCCAGTAGCTCCTGTGGGATAGGGAGTACTTGTGATTGATGTGTTCTGGCCACACAACCCTCTCTGAGGACTGATTTATGTATTAATCCAGTGAAGGGGGATGTGTTGATGGAGGAGCCATGGGAGTGTTCTCAAAGGCTATGTTTCCTATCAGTATAAGGTCCCTTTTACTACAAAGGGAAGTACTTTGTTTTCACTCCAGTTTGATGAAACTCTTCTATTAATAGGTTATTTTATCTTCAGGTCTTTGTTTTCTTCCTTTCTCTGAGCAGTTTGTGGATTTTGTGCCTTACAAATGGAAACATATGAACAGTTTACTTAATACATGGCCATGCACAATTTTCAGTTTTGGGTTATTGGGATAAGAAAAAAAGAATGCATTGCTTTTGAACCAGTGGGTGAAAGAAGAGTCAGAAAACCAGAATTACTTATAAATCAAAAGGCACTGTCAAGTGAAAAAAAAAAAAAAAAAAAAGACACTGTCAGTCTGCATTTTGGCAAAACAAAACAAAACAAAACACAACCTCAACTGAAGTTTTCCTATAATCTTCATATCAAGAAAGCATATGTCTTGTCTGCTACTTGGATTTCCTAGATGGATTTCTCTGTTAATCCTTAAATACCTGAACTTCTCTGCTACCCAAGTGTCTTACATAAGCTTCTGGGGTGCAAGCCACATTCATCACAAATAAAGCTGACAAAACTGAAGCCAGTTGAACCAAACAAGGTGATGGGGGAATTATACAAACACATCGCAAGAAGAGGGTCAGTTTAAAATGTTTGAAATGTTCATTTTTATGGAGTCAAAGATCATATTCTTCTAAAAGTTAGGAGGAAAGTGTAAGTCAGGCTTTTGAATATGGCGGTGGTCCTGGTGGACAGAGATCTTCAGGCCAAATGCAGATAAATTTTAAGAAAATAGGAAATAGGACAGCAACAGTGATCTTCAAATGCAGTCAACAGACCAAGCTAAGCTGACACACTCCAAGTGGTCTATGACAAGTTCAGATAGATTAAGCTCTTTAAGATATTGCCACAAAATTATTACTTTAATTTACACAGGTATTGGTCCCTCAAGTGGTAGGAAATTTTTTAAACATAAAGTTTTTCACCAGAGGTAATTGAGAGCATTGGGGACTAGATACCTCATTAAAATACCAGTATCATAAAAACAAACAGATGAGATAATCAGTGTCTTATTAGAAATATATAAACAAAAGAAATGCAAATGTTTTAAGTTACTCAGACTTTTGAGGGACTAAATACTCCTTTTAGAACATTTTCATTAAAATGAGTGTATCAGCCAGGAACAGATCTAGTTTACTTAAAAGAAATGATTAAGTATTTGATAAAGGAGATGATTGTTTTCTTCCAACATAGCCTCCCCAACAGTTGACATCTGGAAATTCTGCCGGTTCTCTCTCTATTAAAATATAAATGCTTCTGGGAAACCTAAACTATCAGTCATTTACATCTTGTGAATAAAAATTCTGATGGATTTGTATGAGGCCCTACTCAGGGTAAGGAAATGGGGCATCAGGACGCAGCTGACTGGGGACACATTTGCCTATTTCCCTCTTGTCTAGTACTTTCTGACTTACACTTACTAATGAGCTAACGTCAGTACTCAGATGTTAAAAGTTTCATTTCTCACCTCTGCTAAGAGCACTTCACTAAATAATAACACTCTGAGTCCTCTGTTGGAAGCTTGAAATAGTAGGAGCTCAGGTTGTGGAATGAAGGTAGCTCATTCCTGACTCCTATTCACAAATGGTACTTTAATACTTAACAGGTTCTTCAGATGCTACACTGTAGTTTCAAGTGGACCCTCCAAATGGCGCCCATGTCTTACTCAGCGTGGCTATTGTATCCAAGTCTTTGGGCTGTTGATTGTATTGGTCCTAGTGTTTTGCTTGATTGCTTGGCGAAGAAAAAATGGAACTATTTTCTGTTTATATAAATCTACTTACACGAATGACCATTAAACAGATTTTGTATATATGGATTGTTGTACTGTCAGCAACTATCTTGTTTCTTTGACAAGGCCCCCTCGTCAAAGAAGGTCTTCGTAAACAGGGTCTTTTCATAATTCAAAAGAAAAACAGCTTGCTTTCTTAAGTCGGTTGGCTAAAGATCTGTACCTTAAAGAAAGGTCTTATCTAGACAAACATTAACAGAAGGAGGAGGTCAGGACATTTTATATCCACCTAGAAGTAGGGAAGTACAAAATCCTTAAAATCTCCATACCCGAGCCCCCCAAATACACACACACACACCCTAAATCCCCACTTGTGGAAAGATCATATTGCCACCTCCCCCCAAAGGTTATGGATTTGATTTCTCTGAGGATATCCATCTAATTGAATAAAGTACTTCTAGTTTCATGGAAAATAGTGTTAAATGTTTTCAAAATTTTGAATCAGTGGACTACATTTTTAAAATACAAAAATTATGAATTATAATTGTACTGTAACAGCTACTATAATGAATGTGTTATACAATGTGGCACGTATACCAACTGTTATATTTAGTAGCTGTGAAAAAAAGTCATTCTCCAGACTACTCCAGCTTCAAGCCATAGTACTATCACAACAGGGAGAAAATAGCATTTGTCTGGCTTGAGGCACCACTGAGAGAATTATGAATATCTCTCTTGTGCTAACCCTTTTCTGTGACCCCTGGGGCCCTTAGGCAGTTTGCAAATGCTTCTGTTGTCACTGTTAATAGTTTAACCGCTCTTCAGTTACTGATTCATCAAGTATTATGAGCACCTCTTGGTGCCAGTACCCGTGTTGGCTCTGGAGATACCACAGTGAGGAAAAGAATGCTGGGACCCCGAGAGTTTTCAAACTGCTAACTGAGACCCAGCATCTTCCCACATTGGGCCATCACAGGATCTCCCACTAGGTCTCAGTACTAGTCTGAGGGCCAGATGGCCAGCCAAACCCAGGGGAGTCTGGGACTTGTTCTGAACCAGAACATTTTTTAAAGGATTGAAGTCTCTCCCTTTGCCCCCCAGAGACTAAAAATATCTTCCACCAGCAACGCTGTGTCACCCGTGATCACCTCAACCCTTCTTGTTATTCCTGTTGGTTTTCTAGCCCTTAACACTGTCCTCTAGTGTTTAATTCAGTCTCAGACCCACTTGGCTCATCTGGGCACAGAGAAGCCCTGTATTTCCACAGGCAGTAGTTAAAGTCCTAGGTAATTAAATCCCCATCTGTCAGGGAATGTAAGGTTCCAACATGAGTACAAGTTCTTGATTTAGTAAATCAGAAACAACATGTTACACTCTATCTGCCTCCTTAAAAAAAAATAGTAATCATTTTATCCCTTAAGGAACTTTTATTAAAATAATATGGAAGGGAAAACTTTGTGATAAAAGGAAGATTGATTTAAATATTAATTTTAAGAACATATTTGTCTAAGGTAAAGGAAGATGTATGCATTGTGTTTCAGATTACAAGAGGCCTTGACCAACTCAAAGGCTACAGACTAACACCTCAGATCTTTTCATGAATTATGCTTTCGAAAACATTACCACATCCATTCAAGCTTCCAAATAATCATGTGAAGTGAGGCCAAAAAGATCTCCTCTAAACTAGGAAACATAGTGAGAAAGTGGAATGATTGGTTCAAAGTCACATAACTCATTATAATGTTTAAACTCAAATGCATCTTTCCTTCAGATAAATCCAAGGCTCAGCTAATCAGAAACGTCAACACCCAGATGTTTGCAGAGCCCATTACAGTGTATGAAGCACTTTTAACTATTGTGCATACTTCAACCTAATCTCATTTCCGCTTTTATTCCTAAATACCTCACGAATAGTGAGGGTTGTATTGTTTCTTTGCAGGTTAAAGTGACTTACTTCACACTGAGTGCTTGGATGCCAAATAAAGCAATCCTGCACCTCACAGTTTTCTCAGAGCCCAAAAGGTCATTGGTGACAGGCATCTGGTGGCCTAGAGTATAACATCAAATCTCACTCTCCAGTCACAGATTCTTGAAAATACCTTGATTCCTTGAGTAAAATTAATCTAGTATTGATAATCTTCCCAAGATTATGCAAACCCTCCCTCTCATTTTTCACTAGGGATTGTCAGTTCTTCAAACAATCTGTTCTCCCAGGGATTCTGACAAGTGGTATGACTTTGAATATGGGATTTAAACAAATTCTTCCCTGCCTTATAAAAGAGTTATCCAGACTTAGCAGCAAGTTCCCCCAAAGTCCTTATTTATCATTTTCAAGTAATAGGTGCTTATTAAAGAAAATGCAGAAAAGTAGGGGAAATGTCCATGGGCCCATCACAAATAAATCTCTCCAGGCGAAAATTAAGGCTATGGTGAAATGTCATCAGTAATAGGTAAATGAGCAGTGTCACATAAAAGCTTCTTTAAACAACAACAGCAACAACAACAAATTGGGAACTAGAAATTTTAAGCAACCTAATACTTTCATTCTCTAACATACAAAACTGTTTCTGGCTCAATTTACGGGAATACCAAGATAGTTGTATCACACTCCCTTCTGACATTATGCTCTGTCGATAATTTGGTGATGCCGTGTCTGAGATATTGGCTCCTGCTACAAAGCTGATGATAACGTTATCTTGTGCTGAAAGAATTCTTTGAAATGCCTCTCTTGGGGGCGCCTGGGTGGCTTAGTGGGTTAAAGCCTCTGCCTTCGGCTCAGGTCATGATCCCAGGGTCCTGGGATCGGGCCCCGCATCGGGCTCTCTGCTCGGCGGGGAGCCTGCTTCCTCCTCTCTCTGCCTGTCTCTCTGCCTACTTGTGATCTCTGTCTGTCAAATGGATAAATAAAATCTTTAAAAAAAAAAAAAAAGAAATGCCTCTCTTGAATCAAGCCATCGTCTGAGAGTGCTGTGCTAGAAAGACCTTCACCTGAGCAGAGGCCTCACCTTTAGAACTGGTGAGTATACTTATTCACTGACAGCTGCTCCACAAACACTGAGCACCACTTGGTGCCAAGTCCTGTTCTAGGCACCAGGAATACAGCAAGGGACAATCCTTGCCTTTGGGGATTTTACATTCAGGGGTTGGAGGCAGGAGTAAGACAGACAGTGAACCAAATAAGTAAGTTAAACAGAATGTTAGAAGGTGATGGTGCCAAGGAGAGATAGAAAGCAAGGAAGAATAGGCCAGAGGGTCAGGGTGGGTGTGCAGTTTTAAACAGGATCAGTGAAGATCCAGAAACAGGCGAGGGAGTTGGCTCTGTTTCTCTCCCAGGCAGAGGGAGGAAGTGCAAGGGCCCTGAGGCCAGAGCACACTGAGAATATCAGGTGGCCAGTATGAACCGAGAGAGGGAAGGCAGTAGGAGAAGCAGACAAAATGTTAAGAGCCTTGTAAGCACTTTGGCTCTTACTGTGACTTCAGGACAGGGTATGATGGGAAAGTATTCTGTTTGAGAAAATTCAGGGTTGTTGTTTGCCTGCATGGACACATTACCTTGCCCATAGAAAATAGAGTAAATCTTATTCCCCTTAGTCTACACGAAACCAGGTTATCATTAAGTGATTCCATCTGTGGAATCCCATGGACACTCTGGTGCCTGCAGGATTCTTCCCAGACTCTCTTAGCATTTTATTAAGTGCTCAGAAGGCAGACTTCCACTTCCCAGATATGCTTTGAATGTTTTCCGGTTCTGTCAACACTGGTTTGTACCCTGGGTAATCCTCTGGGCAAAAATGCAATGCGACAGAAGCACCTGGGTGACTCAGTCGTTAAGCATCTGCCTCCAGCTCAGATCATGATCCTAGGGTCCTAGGATTGAGCTCAGAATCAGGCTTCCTGCTTGGCCAGAGGCCTGCTTCTCTCTCTCCTCCTCCCTCTGCTTATGTTCCCTCTCTTGCTGTCTCTCTTTCTTTGTCAAATAAGATAAAATCTTAAGAAAAATCAAACAAACAAAACAACAACAATAATGCAATGCAACACCCAGGGCAGAGTCTATAAACTAGGAATAATAATATTAACAGTTTACATTAGCTAGTGCTCCCTCTTTGCCAAGTCCTTAGTCAAGCTGTTTTCTTGGGTTCTTTCATTTAACTCTTCAAACAACCCTATGAGATAGCTATTATTGTTGCCTCCATGTTACAAACGAGGACACTGATGGATTAGGTAAATTTGCCCCAAACTACTTGGCTAGTAAGTAATGCAATCTCACAGAAACTCAGGCCTTTGAATCTAGAATCTACGTTCGTATAACCAAAACAAAGTGAACATAGGTCTTTTGGTCTAACTTCTCCACTGCCAATTGTGTGAACCAGAAGTGTAGCATTGGGAAGAAAAGGTAATGTGGATTTTTGTTTTGTGTGCCCTCATAAATGAAATAAACCTAAAGATGCAGTTCTCATTTCATTTCTAGACACTTGGGCCAAGCATACATTAGGCTGTTACTGCTGAAGCAGCATGGATAGTGAAATTTTTAAATGTACTTTTGTGCTAGAATCCAATGTCACATGACAAACATCAGTCTCAGAAGCCGTCTGTGACCATCCGGAAGACTTTCGAGAACTCAAACCAGCTTTACGAAACACTGACTCTCCTCAATTATTTCCGTACATTTCTCTAGTGGATCCTTCCTTGTCTTCGGGACCTGTTAAACATATCCTATTACTCATTAAAGTGAATTTGAACACTATTCTGGGCTAATGCAATTTCTTTTTCTCAAAGACGAATATGGAAACATGCAACCATCTCCACTCAGTGTTTCTCCCCTGCTCCCCCCGCCCCAACAAGAACAAATCATTTTGGAATCTCACTAATTTTACTATGGGAAAAATACCTTAGCACAAAGTCTGCATTCAGTAAGTACTAGTGGCGATCTCTGATTCTGTGAGGTAATGTTTGATAGGCTTATTCAGAGAGGAGGGAATTCCATCTGAATCAGCTAAAGTCATAGAATGGGTTTGACTTAAGGAAGAAAAAAGCAGAGAAACACTAAATTTTCAAAACCCTTGGCAGGAACCCACTGCAAGGCTAAAACAGTCTAATCCCAATTGCATGAGTTTGTGTTCAATGAAGATTACCTGTGGCTCCTAAATCTGCTCCTGTAACTACTTGGAAATCCCTGATGGTATTTCTCTCTCCTTCTACCATACTTTGCAAAGATTGAGGTAGCTTGACTGGGCACTCTTTTAGATAAGAGATTCCAGGAACTAAGGAGAGAGTGGTGGAAATGAATGCTGGATCGCACTCTAAGGGACACTCCCCTGCAAGGTCTTACCACTATGGTCACTAACTAGCCACACCCCCTGCACTTTCAAACTTACAGGTATATAGTTTTCCAAAAACCATGCTGTACCATTTTTATCCAGCAGAGGGAAGTAGAGCACCCCAAATCATTGCATAAATATCTGAGGGGCGCATGTGCCCGCGCGCACACGCGCGCGCATACACACACACACACACACACACACACACACACACCCCTGTTTATGTATGTCCAGTGACTTTAGGTACTCAAGAATAATATCACAGGATTGCAAACAAATTCTGGATAAAGCCAGTGCTCTGGGCAAAATGCTGAAAAAGGAGATGCTTAATTTAGGCAACTTCTTTATTTTAACCTCTGCTAGTCTGATACCCATCAGTTCCTGGGAGTCGTCATCCAATATGAGGCCCTCTTTCAGCTTTGGTCAGCTGGCAGACTGATCTTTCCATATTTTCCTTTCCCCAAGTTTTGAAACACCTGCTAAACTCATGCAATATCTCTGTTGTCTTCTGAGTCCACGCTTTATGCACAGCCTTCAGGCCATGGCACTTTTTTAAAAGATTTTATTTATTTGACAGAGAGGAGGGGGGATGGAACATAAGCAGGGGGAGTGGAAGAGGGAGAAGTAGACAGCCGGATGAGGCCCTTGATCCCAGGACCCTGGGATCATGACCCAAGAAAAAGGCAAATACCTAACGACTGAGCCACCCAGGTGCCCCATGGACCATGGCACTTTTTACTTTAGCTGCCAGGTATGGTCAGGTTCCTACCCTCTCCTGTATATTGCATGAAGTAGAAAATGATGAGTGCAAATTGAAGTGTGATCCATGCTGAGTAATCATGTTTGGGAGAAATGGGATATAAACTCTTTTTTTTTTTTAAAGATTTTTATTTATTTATTTGACAGAGAGAGATCACAAGTAGATGGAGAGGCAGGCAGAGAGAGAGAGAAGGAAGCAGGATCTCTGCCGAGCAGAGAACCCGATGCGGGACTCGATCCCAGGACCCTAAGATCATGACCTGAGCCGAAGGCAGCAGCGTAACCCACTGAGCCTCCCAGGCACCGGGATATAAACTCTTTTTAAAAAATATTTTATTTATTTATTTGAGTGAGGGAGAGAGATAAAGAGAGAGAGTGAGCAAGAGGGAGAGCACAAGCCAGGGGCAGGAAGAGAGGCAGAGGGAGAAGCAGACTTCCCACTGAGCAGAGAACCCGACATGGGGCTGGATCCAGGATCCTGGGATCATGACTTGAGCCGAAGGCAGACGCTTAACCGACGGAGCCACCCAGGCACCCTGGGATATAAACTCTTTAATCAGGGTTCAAGCAATTTTCTGAAGGCCTACCTTTAATTTTTAATTTTTCCCCACTTCTTTACAGACTTGTCCCTGTAATTTTTAGCATTTATTAACACTGCCCAGCTTCCTCTCCTCGGAGGTGATGGCATTTTTAGGAGAATATAGACCAAGAAAAGTTTTCCTCACCATGCATTTCCAGGGTCTGAAAATAGTTAAAACACACTTGGTTAACCACTTAACTAGTGTGTTCTTCTGGAACAGAAAGACATTTGAGCAGAGGCCACTCCTCAAATAGAAACAGATGTCACAATGGACAATAAACTTAGACATGACTTACCCTTTCCAGCCCCCATGGACTCTTTCCCTACCCAATCTAGGGAATATAGACCCAAGTGCAACCACGCAATTAGTCAGGAAGGGCTCTTTCAAGTGTATCCTAATACCATGGATTTACTTTTTTTAAGATAGAGGGGAGGGCAAGATCATATAACTGGTAAGAGTTAAAGGTTATCATCAAGAATCGGCAAGGATTATAGCTAGCAGCGTTTCTGGGTACTCAGCATCAGTGAGGTGGAGAAAAGTGAGAGAGGCATCCTCAACCTTTTTGAAAGTTGAACTTGCCATTTTGAAATATTTTTCCAGTAACTGACTTGCATCCTAGGTAAGTGGCTATGATATAATGCAATGGACAGATACTTCCAAAGTTTTCGGTAAACTCAGCAATGGTAATTGATTTTTTTTTAAGTAGTAAATGCCCACATTAAGGTAATTTACTAATAGAAAATTTAAAAAAAATTAAAGGTAAGAAAAGGAGAGGGGACAAGAACAGGAAAACAGAAGTACGAAGGAGAGAGGCTGGGGTAGCGGAAAAGAAACTGTTTGGGCAGGATGTGGAGGCAGCCACCAATAACTGCTTCAGGTGCCACCAGTGGATTCATATCCTGGGCCCCCTGAGCTTCATGCCCATTAGTGAAACCCAACAGGGGGATTTGTCTGACAAGCAGCAATAAAACTAAAGCTGCTGTCTGCATTAGCACTAAACTACCCATGACTTGGAGTTACAGTGTCTGCGGCAGGCTTGCTACTCTATCACGTTCCTAAACTGGCTCCTCATCAGAAACAGCTGTTAGAAAAATCAGATTCCTGGGGTCTATTTCAGACCTAATGAATCCCATGTCCCGGCACCAGGGTTTTGTTCGCTTTTTGTTTTTATTTTTAAACTCCCCGGGACTGACGGATAGTTTTTCCCTCGCTTTTCTGAAAATGCTTCAAGAACGGGATCATACTTCTTTTAAGACATCATAATTTAAACAAGTTTTATAAAAATCCCCAAAGGCGAGAATACCTATGATCCTGACGGTATTTCATCCCACTTATTCGCTTCTTTATGACTTAGTTATCTCTTCGAAGGGGATGCATTTCCCCCTGTGGGTCGGATTTTTGCATTGCAGCGGCAGATCCGTATAGAGATGGGGAGAATTGAGATAAGCACCCTATAGCTCTCCAGTCAATGAATATTGAGTGTCCTGGGGTGAATAGGCGAGGCCCAGCCTTCAAGAATTGGGAGGCTGCAGAGCGGCTGTTGTTGACTGTAGGATAGAGAGAGGTGAAGATGGAAAATGATAATGCGGTAGTTGGAGGATCGGGGACGAGACTGTTGCATTAGTTCACTGAACATCCTTGAGCAAGAGATACAACCATGAATAATCCGCAGCCCCTGGCCCCCAACAAGCCCCGGCACCGGGTGCCACTTTCAACCGGAACCAGCCATTTACACTTCAGTGCGAACCGGGACAAGAGCCCTTTGCCCAGGGCTCGGAGAAGAGGGGCCCGAGCTCACAGTGCGCGCGGGGAGCGGTGAGGACTGGGTGGCTGTAACTCATCTATGGACCGGTTCCCACCCCCGGACCTCCGGGCCTCGACCGCAGCCTCTCCGCAGTCACCTCCTCCCACCCCACCCACCAGCTCCCACCCCGCCCACCAGTTCCCACCTCCCCGCGCCTGTGGCTGCTATTGCCTCTTCGCCTGAACGCCGGGCCCGCGGCGGCGCACGCGCAGACCCTTCGCGCCCGCGCCTCAGGCCCCGCCCCCACGCGCGCCTCGCCGGATGTTTGGCATCACCATGGAGCTTCGCGACGCCGGTGGACGCGGCTCGTCGCCCGGGCAACCGGGAAGGCTAACGCTCGACCCAGGTGGTGGCGGCAAAAGCGGCAGAGATGGTGTCCAACCCTGTGCATGGGCTGCCCTTTCTCCCGGGCACGTCATTTAAGGACTCCACGGTGAGGACCCCACCCCCTGGCGGCCTCGCAGGGCTCGCCCCTTGGTGCACCTGCCTTCTCCTCCACCCAGAATTGCTCTCTCCCTTTAGACCCGTCCTCTGCCCTCAACTTTTCTCTGTCCGCCACCACAGTTCCGTCGTCCTCCCCATCCAGGCTCATCCTCTCTCTCCCATCCTTGGCTCTCCGCTCCATCCTCTCTAGTTTTTTCACTCCATCCAGGCATTTATTGGCCTCCGTTCTCGTCGTCCTCGCCCCTTCTTCCTCTTGCCCTGCTCTTTCAGCCCCTGCCTCTTCCTCTAGATCTCTCTTTTACCCCCCCCCCCTTTCCTCCCAAGCTCTGGCTAGGTCCCCCCCAAGCTCGTTCTAAGAAGCTCCCTTAGCCGCCCTCAGTCCCCCAGCCTAGCCTCTTCACCCACTCAGCCTCCCTATATCTTGGTCCTTCTTCCCACAGCCCCATCCTGCCCATCTCCCAGGCACATCATTCCCACTCGCCTCCATCGCCTTCCTTATCCTGGACCCACTAATCTAAGCCCCTCCCAGCTCCGTTTCCTGTCTCATACATATCATTTCCACTCATTCTCTCCTTTCCACCAGGTTCTTTTTTTTTTTTCTTTTTTTAAAGATTTTATTTATTTATTTGACAGAGAGATCACAAGCAGGCAGAGAGGCAGGCAGAGAGAGAGGAGGAAGCAGGCTCCCTGCTGAGCAGAAAGCCCGATGTGGGGCTTGAACCCAGGACCTGGGATCATGACCTGAGCCGAAGGCAGCGGCTTAACCCACTGAGCCACCCAGGCGCCCCTCCACCAGGTTCTTTTACGCGGTCTCCGCTCTCCTCGTTTAAGCTCCTACCTAGCCCCACCCCTTTCCGTTTAGCACTTCCGACTTTTCTACAACTTAGTCCCACCTTCTCCCCCGTCCTGTTTTATCTTCTTTCTCAATTGCTGTTTCTCCAAAAGTTACTTTCAACACTTGCCTATCTTCCTCCCAAACCATCCCTCCCTGCTTTACAGGAGATAATTCCATTCCAATCCTTTCATTCACAATTGATAAGCTGTTTTTTTTTTCTTCCTTCCTGTACTCCTATTCTTTTCTAACATTTTAATGAAA
Source organism: Lutra lutra (assembly GCF_902655055.1). Classification (NCBI taxonomy): domain Eukaryota; kingdom Metazoa; phylum Chordata; class Mammalia; order Carnivora; family Mustelidae; genus Lutra; species Lutra lutra. The sequence continues at coordinate 53,556,941 of NC_062283.1, read as the reverse complement.
TATTCCTGATTTGATTATTTTGCTCCTTCCCTACTTTAACTGTTTTGTGTTCTGTAGACAAAATTGAAGAGAAAAAAAAAATAACTTTTTTCCTTCTTCTGACATGGCTTAGCCCTTGACAAAATTATTTGTATTTGTTTTGATTTTAACCTGGTTACAGAAATATGTTTGAAGTTCAATGTTGAGATACAGTAAACTATCATAGATAAGGTAATAATAATTTGTATTTGTATAGTTTAATAATTTAAGCTAAAAGCTCCTTTCCATGGGTATGAAGGTAAGATAAAATATGTAGTCCATTTATTTTCTTTGGGAGAATGAAGTTGAAATTTTGGTGAGAGAGTCTGGATTCTGAGCAGCTTCTTTATAATTATCCCTGCATTAAGACACAGCATCATAGAGCTTTTCCTTCAGTGGACTTTTCTGTTCTATGTAAATTAGAAAGTGTAGGCACATCCCTGTCCTATGCAGGAGCAGCCTCAGCATTGGTGTTGGTGAGTGTGGGTTACCAACTGGAGGGGTGAGTCGATTTGGGGGATTACACAGATGCAGACCGGAGGTCCCAGGCTCTGAGAATGTACATTGCTGTACTTCATATAACATGAACTGTGCCTTGGACTTACTTTCTATTTTAAATAGACTGTCCAAGTGTCAACCTTTTGCCTTATTTGAAATTTGGAAAACATGGTCACTATCTTTATTTAGCACTTAAGAACTAGATGTGTATAACTCTCAAAGCATTCAGAGAGTGAACCATAATGACTAAGAGGGATGGGGAGGCTACCCAGTCTCTGGTATTTTGTTAGACTAGCCTGAACAGACTGAAATTTGTAAATATTTTCTCCTTTTCCCTAGGTTGCCTTGTCATTTTGTTGATTATTTCCTTTGCTGTACAGAAGCTTTTTAAATTTTATGTAGCTCCACTTGTTTATTTTTGCTTCTGCTGACTATGCTTTTGGCATTATATCTAGAAGTCCTTGTCAAAACCAATATCAGGGAGCTTTTCTCCTTTTCTCCTTCAAGGAGGTTTACAGTTCCAGGCCTTATGTTTAAGTCTTCAATCACTTTGAGTTAATTTTTGTGAGTTCTATAATAGGGATCTGATTTCATTCTTTTGTGGGGATACCCAGTTGTCCCAGCCACTCACTGAAGAGACTGTCCTGTCCCCAGTGTGTGTTCTTGGTACCCTTGTCAAAGACAGTTGACCATGTATGCACGAGCTTATTTCTGGGCTCTATTCTGTTCCATTGGCTTATGTGTCTCTTTTTTAAAATTTTTAAAAATTTTTTTAATTTTTTATAAACATATAATGTATTATTAGCCCCAGGGGTACAGGTCTGTGAATTGCCAGGTTTACACACTTCACAGCACTCACCATATATGTGTCTCTTTTTATGCCAGTACCAGGTAGTTTCAATTATTGTAGCTTTGTAATGATATCATGCTTGAAATTAGAAAATTTGATGCCTCCAGCTTTGTTGTTCTTTCTCAAGGACGCTTTGGCTATTTGGGGTTTTTTTGTGGTTCCATGCAAATTTTAGGATTGTTTTTTCTATTTCTGTGAAACATGCCATTGAAATTTTGATAAGGATCGCATTGAATTTGTAGATCACTTTGGAGAGTGTGGACATTTAAACAGTTTTTAATTCTTCCAGTGCAAGAACACAAGATATCTTTTCATTTGTTTGTGCCTTCTTTAATTTCTTTCATTAGTGTCTTATAGTTTTCAGTGTATAGGTTTTTCATGTTCTTAAATTTATTCCTAAGTATTTTATTGTTTTTGTGCTATTGTAAATGGAATTGTTTTCTTAATTTCAATTTCAGATAGTTCATTGTTAGTGTATAGGAACACAATTTTTCTCTGTATATTGATTTTGTATCCTGCAACTTTACTGAATTCATTGATTAGTTCTAACAGTTTTCTGGTGGAGTCTTTAGGGGTTTTGAATGTAAGATCATGTCATCTTCATACAAAGAGAGTTTTACTTCTTCCTTTCCTAACTGGATGCCTCTTACTTCTTTCTGTTGCCTGATTGCTCTGGCCAAGACTTCTAGTTCTATGGTGAATAGGAATGGTAAGAGTGGACACCCTTGTCTTGTTCCTGATCTTAGAGGAAAAGTTTTCAACCCTTCACCATCAAGTTTGATATTAGCTATGGTCTTGTCACATATGGCATTTACTATGTTAAGGTATGTTCCTTCCATACTCCGTTTGTCAGATTTTTATTATAAATGGATGTTTTGTCAAACACTTTTTCTTCATCTGTTGAGATGATCTTTTGATTTTTATCTTTCATTCTCTTAATGTGTTGTATAACAAGTACTGATGTGTATATGTTGAATCATCTTTGCATCTCAGGAATACTACTTCGTCATGGTGTATGATCCTTTTAATGAGATGTTGAATGTGGTTTGCTAACATTTTTTGATTTTTTTTTGCTTCTATATTTATCAGGGATATTGGTCTGTAACTTTCTTTTCATATAGTATCCTTATCTGGTGTTGATATCAGGGAGATCTTTCTCATTCCTTAATGCATGCATTTATCACTATAAAATTCTCTATTGGGACACCTGGGTGTCTTGGTTGGTCGGGTATCTGACTTTTGGTTTTGGCTTGGGTCATAATCTCAGGGTCGTGGGATTGAGCCCTGTGTTGGGTGCTGCCCTGGGCAGGGAGCCTTCTTGGGATTCTCTCTCTCTCTCTCAGTGCCCCACCTCCCACCCCCACAGCTTGCTCGCTCTTTCTCTCTTGCTGTCCAAAAAAAAAAAAAACAAAAAAAAACAAAATACACACACACACCCCCTATTAAACTGCTTTTGCAGGTTCCCAAAGGTTTACATATGTTATGCTTCTATTTTCATTTGTTTCAAGATACTTTTTGATTTCCGTTTTGATTTCTTCTTTGACCCACTGGTTGTACAAGAGGGTGTTATTTGATTTCTACATATTTGTGGATTTTTCAGTTTTCTTCTTGTTACTGATTTCTAGTTTCATACCATTGTGGTGCAAAAGCATGGTAGGTATGATTTCAATCTGCTAAGACTTGTTTTGTCGCCTTTCATGTAACCTGTCCTGGAGAATGTTTGTAGGCTTTAGAAGAATGTGTATTTTGGGGGTGGTGGATAGATTTTTTTTTTATGTTTGTTTGGTCTAAAGTATAATTGAAATCCAACCTTCCCTTGTTCATTTCCTATCTGATTTAGTCATCTGTTGAAATCCCTCACTGTTATTGTCTTGTTGGCTATTTCTCCCTTCAGATCTATTAGTATCTGCTTTGATGTGGGGTACATATATATTTATGATCATTATATCCTTTTACCTCTGTTTGTTTTAATTCCTGCATAATTAACATACAGGTTTGTATTAGTTGCAGGTGGTTGTTATATCTTCTTGATAAATTGATCCCCTTACCGTTATATAATGACCATCCGTGTTTCTTGTTAGCATTTTTGGCTTAAAGTCTATTTTGTTTGCTCTAAGTATAGTTACCCATGTTCTCTTTTGGTTTCTACTTGCATGGATTATCTTTTTCCATCCCTTCACTTTCAGTTATGAGTGTGCTTCAAGCCAAAACAAGTTTCTTATAGTATGGGGCAACATATAGTTGGATCTTGTGGGTTTTTTTTTTTTTAAATCATCTAGCTTTTTGCCTTTGGATTAGAAAATTCAATTCATTTATGTTTAGAGTAACTATTGACAGGTAAGGATTTACTAATGCCATTTTTTAAAAAGATTTTATTTATTTGTCAGAGCACAAGCAGGGGGAGCAGCAGGCACAGCAAGAGGCAAGCAGAGGGAGAAGCAGGTGCCCTGCTGAGCAGGCAGCCTGACATGGTACTTGATCCCGGGACCCAGGGATCATGACCAAAGCTGAAGGCAGATGCCTAACCAACTGAGCCACGTGGGCGTCCCTACCACTTTAAGTTTTCTGGCTGTTTTGTAGTTCCCTTGTTCCTTTCTCCCTGTCTTGCTGTCTTCCTTTGTGAATTGATGATTAGTCATAGTAGTATCTTTGATTTCTTTCTCACTTTTTGTGAAGCTGCTGTAGATTTTTGCTTTGTGGTTAGCATGAGACTCACATGAAACATATGTAACAATCTACACTGATAGCAGTTCAGCCTTGATCACATATAAACACCCTATCCTTATCCTTATATCTCCTTTCACTTTATGTTTTTTGATGTCACCATTTACATCTTTTTATGTTTTGCATCCACTAGCAGATTATTGGAGCTAGAGAGGTTTTCAATACTTTTCCTTTTATCTTTGTACTAGAATGAAGAAGTGAGAACATCACTGTGTTACAGTATTAGGGTATTCTGAATCTGACTATATGCTCACCTTTATCCATGTGTTGTGTATTTTCATGTTACTAATTAATGCCTTTTTGTTTCAGCTTGAAGAACTTCTTTCAGCATTCCTCATAAGGCAGGTTTAGTGGCAATGAATCCTCTCTTTGTTTATTAGGGAATATCTTTATCTTGCCTTCCTTTCTGAAGCACATTTTTTCTGGGTAAAATATCCAGGGTTGGCAGTTTCTTTTACCACTTAGAATGGATGATCCCATTCTCTCCTGGCCTGCAAGATCTCTGGTGAGTAATCTGATCATTTATAGAAGTTCCTTTGTATGAGTTTCTTTCTTTACTGCTTTTGAAATTCTCTCTTTGTTTTTGATTTTAGACCACTTTATTATCATGTGTCTTGGAGAAGATGATTTAGATTGAAATTATGAGTACCGATAACTTCACAAACTTGAGTGTCCAAATCTCTACCCAGGTTTGAGAAGTTCTCAAACATTATTTCTTTAAATAAGCTTTCTATCTCTTTCTGTCTTTTCCTTCTAGAAAAGGATATAGTGATACATACGTGATTTTTCTTGTTAGCATCCCATAAGTCCTATAGGCTTTCTTCATTCTTTTTCATTCTTTTTTTTTTTTTTCTCCTCTGATTTGTTAACTTCAAGTTATTTGTCTTCTAGCTTACAGATTCTTTCTTCTGCTTGTTCAGATCTTTTGAAATTATAGTTGAATTCCTCAGTTCAGTCATGGTGTTCTTCAGCTCCAGAATTTCCATTTGGCTCTTTTTTATGTTTTCTACGTCTTTGTAGAATTTCTCACTTTGTTCCTTTATTGTTTTCCTGATATCATTAAATTGCCCATCTCTGTTCTTTTGTAGGTCTCTGAGCATCTTTAGGAGAATTTTGAATTTTTTTCATTAGGCAGTTCCTGGTTCTTCATTTCTTTGGGACAAGTTATTATAAGTGGTGGAATCATGTTTCCCTGGTTCTTCATGATCCCTGTATCTTGCATAGGTGTCTTCACATAAAGAAGCAGCTACCTCTTCCAGACTTTATGGACTGACTTTGGTATGGGATGACTTTCACCTGTAGGTGGAGGCATGCTGAAGCTTGCTGTGTTCCTGGGCCTAGTGGTATAGGACTCCAAGGGCAGGGCTATATGGTACTGGGTTCATGTTTAGGGGGCATGATGTCTCTCTGGCCCAGGCCACTGGGGTCTATGGCACTGACAACTGTGTGGCCCTTGACAGGTGCTACAGGGTGTGTATAGTGGCTGCAAGGGCTGTTGGGGTCTTTGGCAACTTCCAGGTCCAGCAGCTAGGGAGCAGGGCAAGCAGCAGTGGTGTCTGGAGTAGGTAGGGTTACACATAATTGGCTGTAGGGTGCCAATTGGCCAATTGGTGCCTATGTAATGGCAGGGGCCATTGGCAGACATACACAGAGTGGTGGGAAGCAGAGAAGGCAAAGGACAGGGCCAACTATGAGCCCACTGGCAGGAGGCCCTGGTTTGGCTGCACACTCTCCCCCCAACATGCACTCTTCAGTGGAGGCCTGTGACGAGGGTTGGGCTGTGTGCAGATGCACGGCTGGAGGTGCTAGTTCCAAGTGCATGAACGGGGGAGGGGTCAGCCAGAGGGTGTCTGTGCTGGCATCTTGCATTCCAGCAGCTGCAGAGGCCTGAGTTGGCTGCCGGTGTGGTTCCCAGGCTCTGGCGGGAATATGGGGAGGGGAGGAAGGGGAAGGGGCTCTGGTGCCTGGAATCATGAATGCCTCTGGGATGAAAGCTGATGAAATCTGGAGAGGGTACCCAGTGACTGCAACTATCCTGGCCCTTGGCTTTGGGTCAGTGGTAAGATCTGCTGGGTTTATCTGCGGAGAGGTGTCTACACACACATGGTCACACACACTGGCTGCTGCCAGTAGCCCTTACTTTTGCTTCCGTGTTCCTAGCTGGCCTTATACTCTTCAGCTTTGCTGGTCTAGATGGGAGGAAACTGACATGGGATCTTCGTGGACTGCCCCAAAAGACTGGAGAAGCTAGTTGCTCTTTCATCCTGGCCAGGGGACCTCTTTCTGGCCAGGAAGTTCCCTCTTGACACTGAGCAATGCTGTCTTGGAGGATGAGGTGATGTGGGCAAAATGAAGTCTTCCTTCTCCTTCTCTAGTTATTCTCAGGTTTTTTGTTCCACTGTGTTCCTAAAACCTCCTAACTGAACTCCAAATCTCTTCCAGAGCTGCTTTTGTCTATGGATAACTGTCTAATTGTTGATCTTTATGGAGGGGTAGAGAGGCTGGGGTGTTGTATGTTACCATTTTGGTCTCTCCTTTGCCTTTAAAAACATTTCTTTTACACTTCCTTCTTTTTTTATTTAATCTTTTGTTTTTTTTCAATTGCCAAAAAAAGCTCATTATAAAAAAATCAACATAATTCAGAAATAATACAGAGAACATTATCCAAATCCAGTTTCTTTTTGTGTACATGTTTACATGCTTCTAATTATAGTATACATATAATTTTAAAATTTTTAAAAAAGATTTTATTTATTTATTTGAGACAGAGAGAGAGCACAAGTGGGGAGGAGGATCAGAGGGAGAGGGGGAAGTAGACTCCCCACCGAGCAGGGAGACTGAGGTGGGACTCATTCCCAGGACCATAAGATCATAACCTGAGCTGAAGGCAATTGCTTAACCGGCTAGGCCACCAGGCACCCTATAGTATACATATAATTTTATATGCTGCTCTTTTTGGCTTATTAAATCACAAACATTTTTCACAGATTGCCACGTGGTCTTTAAAACCAATATTTTAATGGCTGCATCATAGTTCATAAAGTGAGTTTTCCGTTATTAACTCATATGTGTGCCTTTTATATTGTTTCCAGTGTTTTACTATTGTAATTAACATTATAATGGTCAGCTTTAGGCATATTGTTCTTTGCCATAATTTGGATTATATTTTTAAAATAAAGGATCAAGGGTAGAATTATTGAGTTCAAGACTTTAAATATATAATACTTGCTTTCCAAAGAGTTATATGAATGTATCTGTGTTACTATAACAAGAAGGGCCTTTTATTTTGAGTAAAAATTCATTTCATAGAGTCAGATCTTCTAGGTTCCATGGTTTCTGAATAGTAGATAAGATTAAAAACATAGAATTTAGTGGAAGATTAAGAGTATAGATAAGGCAATATTTTAGTTTCTAATGAAATGTGAGCTGGTAATTAAATTGGGCATTCTGGAACATGGCTTTAAGTTTTATTTTAAGCTCAGGCTGCTGCTTTTCTCCTTGTTCCTGACCAGGTGTTTAGCCTAAAATATTAGAAGCCTCTGGTATAGGTAAGCTTTTTGATACAAGGTTTGTGATGTTTATAAGGTTTAAGTTATGATGTTTCTGAAAGTTAGCTCTTTTACCTAACATATATTCATAAAATATTATTAATGAAACACTTCTTTTGTTATTCAGAAAACAGCATTTCATAGAAGCCAGACGCTGGGCTACAGGAATGGCTATGCAGTTGTTCGACGTCCAACAGTTGGGATAGGAGGGGAGCGGCTCCAGGTCAACCAGCTGTCCCAGGCTGAGCTGGATGAGTTGGCCAGCAAGGCACCAGTTTTAACTTATGGCCAACCTAAGCAGGCCCCACCTGCACAATTTATTCCTGCACATGTGGCTTTTGACAAAAAGGTATCATCTGGGATTTCAGGGTACCCTTGAATTCAGATTTCTGAGAGCCAACTGTTTGCAGAAAGTCAGCAGCAAACCACAGGTTTTCCAGAGGGCTCTGAGGAGAAAATTGTTCAAATGCCTCAACCTTTAGTCATAGACAGCTGAACTCAGGATTGAAAAAGGCTTTCTTTAGTCAGGAAGCTTATTACAGAAAATAATTCCCTGTAGACTAAACTGAAATATTTTCCAAATACAGTTAAAGAAAAGTTGGATGAAGTCTGAATTCTTGAGTTCGTATTGCTCCACGTTTACCTGCTCTGTGCTGTCTACTTTTTGGAAGTCTTATTGGTACTGATGGCACATTCTTAGCCTTTGTGAAATGCAAAATGTCATCATGGTAACAGCTCCATCTTTTGTCAGTTTTCGCCAGGCTGTCTCCATAAGTTTTTATTTTTCAGGGAATGTTTTAGGTTTAGCATAATATAACCAGAGGGTACTGTAACATTTTCATTTCTGTCTCATTTACCCTTACGCTTTTGTAATGTGAGCTATTTTATTTCCATCTGTTGACATTTCCATATCATCCCCAATTTTCCTTGTCAGTGAGCCTCCTCTTTAAATTAAGGTGAGGTAGTCCTAACCCTGTTCATACAACAGAATCCCTAGTGGGACTTTTAAGAAACTGAGATGTCACCCTAACCCTCATCGATCTTAATCTCCGGATGATTTTTATGTATAACTGAGACTGAAAATGAATGACCAGATTTTACAAGTTAAGTCTCCTAATTTACTCCTAGCCTGTTTTCTTTCTGTCTTTTTTGGGTCTTTTTTTTTTCATTTTATTCTTTTTGTTAAATGTCTATACAGTGTTCATCTAGCTAGTCAACTTTAATTGAGTACCTATTGAAACTAGAGGCTGGAAGATAGAAAATAACCTGGTGGTGGAATTATACCATTTACATTCATAATCACTTAGTTTAAAAAAATTTTTTAAATGTCTCAGCCAGAATCCATATCATCCCCCTTTCCCCATCTCAGTGAACTCATCTGTTAGGAACACATTCATATATCCATTCAGAGGCTGAACCTGAACAGTTTCAGGTATATGGTTGGGTATTTCTTTACCTTTTTATTATTTCTCTGTGAGTCTACAGATAGTTTCAGCCCCACTTGTGCCCCTAACCCTGAGTTTGACCTCAGGCAAGTCAATCTACCACTCTGAGTCTCTGTAAAATGAGGAAGGTTCAATTAGCTGATCATTTCTGGCTCTCGTGTTTTATATATTTATATATCTGTGGCTCAAGCGCAGACCATTTCACGCATGAATTAGTGATCATGTCTCCATTTCAGTACTTCGCAGTCAATCTAAAATGTTACCTGAAACTGATATTTTGTCTTTTGCTTTTACTCTATTAGCTTTCTCCTTTAAAATATTTTTTTTAAGGTTTTTACTTTATTTTACTTATTTATTTGACAGAGAGAGAGATCACAAGCAAGCAGAGAGGCAGGCAGAGAGAGAGAAGGAAGCAGGCTCCCCGCTGAGCAGAGAGCCCAATGTGGGGCTCGATCCCAGAACCCTGAGATCACGACCTGAGCCGAAGGCAGAGGCTTTACCCACTGAGCCACCCAGGTGCCCCTAGCTTTCTCCTTTAAACATTCCATTCCATTCATGCATTTCACCTTTTTTTTAGGAGTTTTAAGGTTTTATTCCATTATATGCATATTTTACCTATGCTGTTGCCCGATCTCTTTTGGTTTTTAATCTTGTTTTTCCACAGTAGACACTAACCCTTTTTAGCAACAGCACTCATGTATAAAATTATGCATCTTCCCATACATCAAGCCATATTTGTGTTTTCACTAAACGGTCTTCTTGTTCCAGTGGAACTTCTAGTTCCAGTGAAGGTTTAAGTTCACACCCTTGTCTACCTACAACACCATTCTGGTATTTTTCTCTTCAGGGGAGGAAATATTCAAAATAAAGTCAGGATAAAAGAAAGTTTTAAAATTAATCCCAAAGCTTGTCAATACAAGCTTTTGATATTTTTAAATGTTTTAAAATATGCAATAGAATGTGCCATTTTTACTCCCCACTGATGCTCCCCAGAGGTCCTAGGGTTTGCTCTATCTGTCATGTATATTTCTGAGTGCAGTGAGGGTGTGTTTACGTGCCACCCAAAGAGTCTGTGCTGGATTGATGATTTGAGTCTCATTCATATGAATTCTCTAAGAATGAATATGTCATTAATATGCATTTACAGGGGACTCTCCTAAAGAAAATGGACTTGAGGCTTTGTTTTCATTTTGAAACCAAAGGTTATAGTTTTGTCCAAATTTTTGACTCTGCAGAAATGCTAAGATTTTTGACACAGAAGTGAAGCTAGTGGGGTTAAGGTCTTTAAGCCATCTCATCAAGGACCACATTACTAAGTAGTCTGTATGTAGTTTGAGTATCTAGAGCAGACATCAGCAAACTTTTTCTGTGAAGGACCAAATAGTAAATATTTGAGGCTTTGTAGCTGTCTTAGTCAACTTGAGCTACCGTAATAAAATGCCATATACTGCTGCCTTACATAATAAAAATTAATTTTCTCATGCTGATTAAGTTTCTGGTGAGGGCTCTCTTCCTGGATTTAGATAGCTGCTTTCTTGCTATGTCCTCATGTGGCCTTTCCTCAGGGTGGGTCTGCTGAGACATAGGTCTTCCTCTCCTTACAAAGCCACCAATTCATTTGGTTCAGGGCCCCACTGTTGGGACCTCACTTAAGCTTAATCCTCCCTAAAGACTTTGTCTCCAGGTACAGTCGTATTAAGGGTTAGGGCTTCCTCATACAAATTTTTGGGGGGAGGGAGACGAAATTCAGTCCATAGTAACAGCCCATGTGGTCTCTATCACACTACTCAAACCTGCCCTTGTAATGGGAAAGCAGTCATTGGCAAATACCTGCTAATTATTTACATAATTATTTGTGGGTACTGAAATTCAAATTTTATATCATTTTCATGTGTTGTGAGTTTTATTCTTTTGATTTTTAAAATAATTTAAATATGTAAATAAAACATTCTTAGATTGGCAGTCATACAAAATCAGTTGGCAGGGATAGATGGGTCCCACGGGCCATGGTTTAACACCCTTCAGTTTAGAAAATAGGAGTGATGAGTATTTATTCTCTCAGAGTGGTTCTCTTTAGAGGAAGGCACTGGATGTTTTTTGGATGAAAGACTAATGTAATGCCATTTTCCCCTTCCTTGTGTGTTATAGGTGCTGAAATTTGATGCCTACTTCCAAGAAGATGTTCCTATGTCAACTGAGGAACATTATAGGATTCGTCAAGTGAACATTTACTACTATCTGGAAGATGACAGCATGTCTGTCATGGAACCTGTTGTGGAAAACTCTGGGATCCTTCAAGGCAAGTTAATCAAACGCCAGCGGCTAACCAAGAATGACCAGGGAGACCATTACCATTGGAAAGACCTAAATCGAGGAATAAACATTACAATTTATGGCAAAACTTTCCGCATTGTTGACTGTGACCGATTCACACAGGTATAGTATACATTTCCTGAAATTGTCGTGTCTGAGGCATCATTCTAATTTACAGAAGGATATGTTTCATTTATAAGGGTAAGAGGGGGGCGCCTGGGTGGCTCAGCCAGTTAAGCATCTGCCTTGGGCTCAGGTCATGATCTTGGGGTCCTGGGATCCAGCCCTGTGTGGGACTCCCTGCTTGGTGGGCAGTCTGCTTGTCCCTTTCCCTCCCACCCCTGCTTGTGCTCTCTCCCTCTCAAATAAACAAATAAAATCTTTTAAAAAGAGAAGAAAAATATAAGGGTAAGAGGAGGACACTGGTAATCTGTCCTGTATGGATTATTATGTAGGTTAATGAGGTGTTTGTGTGTGCATTGCTGTGTGTCAACACAGTGTAGTGACATCATTTTTTTCACAATGATATGGATACATATCCATTCAAATAAAATTAAACTTGCACCATAGCTGAATCATTTGATAAGAAACCAGTTCCCATGCCAGTTCACGTGGAGAATAGGGGAGGTACACCCTTGATGGGATAGAAATATGAAAGAGGAATTGGATGATTTATCTGAAGTTTGAGTTACAAAAGTAATATTACCTTTATTAGCAGTTATGAGCCCAACATTTTTTGTGCAACTCATATTTTTCCTGTAAATCATACTTGCTATATTTGGGAGAAACTTGCTATCTAAAGATTTCTGGAAATAAAACAATTTTTAAAGGAGAATGCTTGTTTATATCAAGAAGAATTCTTCATTTCCTCTATTTCATAAGTATAGATTTTTGATACATTTTTAAAAAGTTATGTGTACATATATAGACTCAGGAGAATCCTTTCTTTAGCACAAAATGTAGGTATTAGAAAGTCAGTTCTGAATTTTCTGAATTTGTCTTAGTTTAAACAATTTCTAGAAGCAAAGATATGTTTCTGTGTATTTTGTGCCTTTAATCCCATGTTACCAAATGCCACATGTGATTAATCTTTACCACGCACTGAGTTCCTGTGAATTCACTCATTTATGCTTTACATTTAATAATTTATTTAGCAAATACTTACTGGGTGCCTGCTCTGTGCCAGGCATGGTTCTAGGTGCCAAATACATAGACTTGCCCTTATAAAGGCTATTACATTCTGACTGGAGGAGACAAAAATAAGCAGACAAGTATGTAACATGTCAGATGCTGCTTAGAGCTGCAGAAGAAACTAGAGCAGAGAAGAGGGAAGGGGAAGCAGAGGGAACTTCTGTGTAAAGAGGCTGGTCAGGAAGGCCTCACTGATAGGATGACAGATGAACAGGGCGCCTGGGTGGCTCAGTCATTAAGGTCTGCCTTCGGCTCAGGTCATGATCCCTGGCTTCTGGGTCGAGCCTGCACTGGGCTCCCTGCTCAGCAGGAAGCCTGCGTCTCCCTCTCCCACTCCCCCTGCCTGTATTCCCTCTATTGCTATGTCTCTCTCTGTCAAATAAATAAATAAAATATTTTTTTTTAAGATTTTATTTATTTATTTGACAGACAGAGATCACAAGTAGGCAGAGAGGCAGGCAGAGAGAGAGAGGAGGAAGCAGGATCCCTGCTGAGCAGGGAGCCCGATGTGGGGCTCGATCCCAGGATCCTGGGATCATGACCTGAGCCGAAGGCAGAGGCTTTAACCCACTGAGCCACCCAGGCGCTCCCAAATAAATAAAATCTTAAAAAAAAAAAAAAAAAAAAAAAAGATGGCAGAGGAACAGAAACCTCAAGGAAGTGAAGGAAGGAGCCCTGGCATCCATGTCATCCCAAAGCAACAGTGAAAAACAGTGCAGAAGGTAGAGGTGCTCGACCATCTTTGGAAAAACAGATTTTTCTCTCTCATTTTTTAGGTTTTTGAGGTCCTTTTTTTCATAGGCAGTTTCAGAATTGTACCTATACTGAGGAATTATAAAATGTTATTTAAATTTCAGGTACTGTGATAATTTTTACAGTTGTCTCTTTATGAACAATTTGAATATCAGCAGTTCATTGCTGAGCAGTGAGTCAACTCTCCTAAAGAGAGACACTTAACCGGCTGAGTCACCCAGGTGCCCCAACTCTCATTGTTGATGGTCGTTCTGTTCTAGGAAGTCACCACGAGCCCTTAATCATTAGCAACTACGGATCCCTCGCTCCTAGGAGAAATACGGAGTTAGGCTTCTATAACCTTCTTTAATGCGTGTTTCTGTTTAAAGATGCCATGTTTAAAATATTCTGTTGATTCATGAACATTAACTTATGGTGGCAGCACTGGGGCTCATGCCTGAGGGGAGCGTAGCTCACACATGGACTTTCTCCTGAAGGAACGTCACTGCCACCTCTGTGTGTGAGTGTTGCTAAAAAGTACATAACATAAACTTGACCCTTAGATCTAGACTTTATTACCAGTAGTGTAGCAGGTGTGAATCCTACCCCACATATGCAGGCGTGTGGGAAATACTGTTTTGTGTTTTAAAAAATAAAACCTACTTGAGCTGCCATCTAACTGGGCTGCTGTTTCTGTTCACCCTCAGCTTTGCCCAAAATTCCAAGCCCTAAGAACAACAAGATGGCACACCCAGGCCTGCTGGGGTCATACAGGCAGGGTCCATAGGCTGTCTGTGAGCAAGGGCACCTCCTGGATGCTTTGATGCTAGGTCAGATACTGAGACCCCAAATGCCTGAGACTGATGTGCCTGACCAGCTGCATGTGTGCTCTGAGCATCCCTAAGCACATGCGTGGGGTCTTGCTCTTCTGAGACCCATCAACTTCTGTCTGTTTTCCAGTCTGGGAGAATTTCCCCCCTTTTCTCTCCTTGCCTTCAAAGACATTCCCTTCTCTCCCATCCTTTTGAGATACCTCAGAATAATCTCTTCAAAGAGTTTAGGCCTTTCCTAAGAGATAGGAAGAATAGTCAACTTCAGGAAGCTTCTGCATTCCTGCCCAAATCCCTAAGGTAAGGTTAAAAGAGGGCCTGGTCTGTTGAAAGCAACAGAAAAGAGTAAAAATCCCATTAAATACCTCAATCAATAATCCTGCTACACTAATACATCATTTCAAGGGAGAGGAGAATAGTGTTATCTCCAGCTCAGTAGTTTTAATAGACATTGAGATCACAGTGTTTTAATATTGAAAGATATTGGAGACTGTTCAGTGAAACTTTAAATACTAAGGTTACAAGCTAGTTAGCAGCAGAGCTAATATTAGAACCCAAATATTTTGGTTCTGGGTCCTGTATATTTTCTATTGAATTGTCCAAAAGCACATGACACAATTCCCAAAAGAAACCCATATTTCAGATTAATTTCTAATTCCAGAATGTAAACAGATCCCATGCCATTGTTCTTTTCTGATTACTAAAAATTATACAGCTTATTGTCCTGCTTTTATGAAGAAGAAATGCCAACTTGTATTAAAAGATATAGTTCCAGAAAATATTATATTTACTTAAAATTAGCAAATCAAACAAGATCATGTTAAGTTCAGATGCTTTCCTTAACTTTATCTGGTGAGATTTGGGTATTTGGTTTGTCTCTCCTATTTTGCTATAGTTATTTTCTGGTCTAAAATAACCAGTGATTCTTTTCCTTCTTAGAGGCGGGTGGAGATGGGGACTTAATCAGATAATTGGTTTTGGTGAGTTGGAAAGTTGGGAATTTGATTTCAGCTTAACTTTGCCATTGTGTAGCTTGCCCCCATATCTGATATGAATTACATATTATTTGAAACTGTGGTTGGGTTTCAGATGTGTGTATGTAAGCAACCTCAGGACTTACTCTGTTGTTGGGCATCTAACTAAATTTCATTGATCTAAATTCATATTTGGAGCCAGTTACCTTATTATCATGTCTTCCAGTTAACTTAGCATATTGCCTAGAAGCTTTATAATACTTATCAGTAATTGCCAATTGTTATCTGCATCACAGTGTTGGGTCAGTTGGAGGCTTAGTGCAGCTAAGATTTGCCTCACACTGAAGTTAATGATTAATTTGGAAAATGGCATAGAAATGATTATTATGCTTCTCTTTATACCATCAGTTATTACTTATAGAAGCTTCAAGAAAGATGATCATTATTACTTTTGCATGATATAGGTATTTTTGGAAAGTCAAGGAATTGAATTAAATCCCCCGGAGAAGATGGCTCTTGATCCTTACACTGAACTCCGGAAACAGCCTCTTCGTAAGTATGTCACCCCATCGGATTTTGACCAACTGAAGCAGTTTCTCACCTTTGACAAACAAGTAAGTAACTAAGCACGTCAGTGGCTTTGCTCATCTCCAAATGTTATGCATGTTTATTAGCCAACTGTTCTGGTAGATGTGTGTTTTAAAACGTTACATCTGTAATTTAGCCATTTGGAGACAATGCTATCTTTCTGGTTTCATCCAGAGTCAGAGGTACAGGAATGTCCAAGTTTTGTATTAGAGACCGAGACGCAAAGATGTTATGGAGTTAAGTCCTAGGAGTTCCACCAAACTTTTCAATCTTAAAGCAATTCCTGAGCTATGTCTGCTTCCCACTTTACATTTCCAACCGACTGCTTCTTTTCCCAAATAGGAGTTCATTTTATAAGCTTCTTTGGGAAACTGTAACTGATTTATTGGGAAATTTCAAAGCTATTTCATATAGGTAGGTTTCTAATGATAAAATAGTAATTTCACAGAAATCCCATCGCAGATGCTTTCTTGTTAAATTTTATATGAATGTCTGAGTACAGAGGAGTCTAGGTATTTTCCAGCTTTGTTCCAGCCATCCTATCCTCCCCACTGTGGGTTGGTGTGTGGGGGCAGATTTGGTCTTCTCCTTTCTGTACAAAAGATGGGGAGATCATCATCAGTGCTTCTTTGCTGCAGGTGTTCTCTCAGAAATGTAATTCCTTTCAGTTCAGAAAAATTTGCCTAGACTAACATCTTCTTTTAAGGACATTCTATATATCAATCATATATCTGTTATTCTTTTGTCCTTAAAGATTGTGTTGTTGATACTGTTACTAGAAGAGGTATGTTGATGGATAAAAAGGACTGATTAATAAATGAAAATTCTTTCAATACTAATTACATATAAACTGTTCACATATATCTTTATTAATAAATATAAGCCCCTGTATAAAACATGCTGCTCTTTTTTCTCTTGTTTTGTTGTTGTTGTTGTTGCTGTTCTTTATTGAGGTATAATTGATGTATATTATATTAGCTTCAGGTATATAACATAGTGATTTGACAATTGGATACATTTCAAAGTTATCACCACAATAAGTCTAGTTACCATCTGTCATATTACAACGTTAATATAATATTATTGACTATATTCCCCATTCTGTACATTACGTTCCCATGACTTATTTATTTATTTATTTATTTATTTATTTTTATTTGAAAATGACTTATTTATTTTATAACTGGAAGTTTGTACTTAATCTCCTTCACCTACTCCACCCATTCCCCCACCACCTGCACCCCAAGCTCCCTACCCTCTGGCAACCACCAGTCTGTTCTCCATATCTATGAGCTGGGTTTAGTTTTGTTGTTTTTTAGATTCCACATATAAGTGACATTAAGCAATATTTGTCTTTCTCTGTTTGACTTGTTTCATTTAGCATAATACCCTCAAAGTTCATCCATGTTTTTGCAAAGGGCAAGACTTCATTCTTTCATATGGCTGAGGAATATTCCATTGTATATATAAACCACATCTTTCTCCATTAATCCTTTGGTGGACAGGTTATTCCCAAATCTTGGCTATTATAAAAAATGCTGCAATGAACATGTGGTGCTTATATCTTTTTGTATTAGTGTTTCATTTTCTTTGGAGGCTACCTAGTAGTGGAATTACTGGATCATATGGTATTTCTATTTTTAATTTTCTGAGGCACCTCATACTGTTTTCCATAGTGGTCGCACCAGTTTACATTCCTACAACAGTGTACGAGGGTTCCTTTTTCTCCAGCCAGCACTTGTTATTTCTTGTCTTTTGGATGATAGCCATTCTAACAAGTGTAAGTTGATATCTCATTGGTGTTTTGGTTTGCATTTCTCTGATGATTAATAATGTTGAGCATCTTTTCATGTGCCTGTTGGCCATTTGTGTCTTCTTTGGAAGAATAACTATTCAGATCCTCTGCCAATTTTTTTTTAAGACCAGAATTTGTGGGTTTTTTTTTTGTTGTTATTGAGTTATAGGAGTTCTTTATATATTTTGGATGTTAATTCCTTCCATATCAAATATAATTTGCAAATATCTTCTCCCTTTCAGTAGGCTACCTTTTCACTTTGTTGTTAGTTTTCTTCATTGTATAGAAGCTTTTTAGTTTGATGTAGTCTCATTTGTTTATTTTTGTTTTTGTTTCCCTTGCCTTTGGAGTCACATCTAAAGAAACATGGCTCAGATCAATGTCAACAAGCTTACTGCCTATGTTTTCTCCTAGGAGTTTTATGGCTTCAGATCTTTAATCTATTTGGAGTTTATTTTTGTGTATGGTGGTCTATGAGAAAGTGGTCTAGTTTCATTCTTTTGCATGTAGCTGTCCACAGTTTTCCCTGCACCATTTATTGAAGAGACTATCTTTCTCCATTGTATATTCTTGCCTCATTTTTCATAAATTAATTGACCATAGAAGTGTGAGTTTGTTTCTGGGCTGTCACTTCTGTTCTGTTGATCTATGTGTCTATTCTTACACCAATACCATACTGTTTTGATTACTATAGTGTTGTAGTATAGTTTGAGATCAGGGAACATGATACTTCTGCCTCTGTTCTTTCTCAAGAGTTTTTTGGGCTATTCAGGGTCTTTTCTGGTTCCACACAAATTTTAGGATTCTTTTCTCTAGTTCTGTGAAAAATACCATTGAAATTTTGATAGGGATTGCATTAAATCTGTAGGTTGCTTTAGTTAGTATGGACATTTTAACAATATTAATTCTTTTACAGTGAGCACAAAATATCTCTCCATTTATTTGTGTCTTCTTCAGTTTCTTTCATCAGTGTCTTATAGTTTCCATTGCTTTTTAAATTCGGCTTCTCTTTCACTGACTAATATTTTGGATGAAAGTGAATTCTGCTTTTTCAGTACAAACTTATAAGCCTGTTATTTAATACTTTCCAGCTGTTGACATCTGGTATATAATTTCAGATGTTTTTGTATCTTTGGTGAATTTTTTTTAAGAGATTACTTCATAGTTTCTTAGCTAATCTTTCCATCATTGTCTGATATATGAATGCCAAAGTACTTAAGTTAATCTCTCCACTTGTAGAATTCTTACTTAAGTCACTACCTTGGGTTCTTCAAAGGTTCTTCGATTCTATGCAATCTGGGATGATACAGACAGCATGTTTGGTGAATGTCGGACCTACATCATTCATTACTATCTTATGGATGACACAGTGGAAATTCGAGAAGTCCATGAACGAAATGATGGGCGAGATCCTTTCCCACTCCTGATGAACCGCCAGCGCATGCCGAAGGTTTTGGTGGAGAATGCAAGTATGTTTATTCAGTTTATCTTCCATAATTGGGACATCTTCTGGATTTCAAAGGAATTACTTAATCGGTATGGTCATTCCCTTTACTCTTGGGAGGTTCTTGCTGTGTTCTTGTAGGTACTCAAAAAATGACTTTCCCATAATTCCCCTCATTGCTTGCCCCACAGACTAGGCTTGCCTCCAAAATGGTCTGGTGGAGATGACTGATACCCAAATCAAAGAAACAACCAAAATAGCAGTGGGAAAGTCATTTAAAGTGCAAAAGAGCAAGGCTTCTGAAGTAAAGCAATTTAATATCAGATTTTTAATGCATTTTTAAAACAATCTTGTTTTCATAAAGCTTACCATTTCCTTATGTTCTTTCCTGACTTTGCTTCTCACCTCAATACTTCCTAAACAGGAAGTTTATATGTGGGATAACTTAAGAATGGAAAAGGCATGTCTGTGACTCATAGAGGTGGGGCCCCACTGTGTCAGCCCCTGCTCTCTTTGCTGGTGTAAAATAACTTAATGACTAGACAGGGAGAATCAAACAAAGTGCACTTGACACCCACTGCCCATCCGTCTTTCTCTGGGATAAGTACACTTACTTTGGTTATTGACTTAGTGGTTTAATAATTTTCTCTTGCAAAATGTCATCTTGGTCACATATGATGACATCTCTCATGTTTGGATGACTGACAGAACTCTGTAAATACTTTTGTTGGTTTTCTTTTTACTCTATTTTTTTGGAACTAGGAGATAAGAAATTTCAGGTATTGTGCAAGAGGTTTGTCTTAGAGGTTATAAACAAGTTGAGGTTAGAGGTTATAAACAAATTGGCAGTCTGAAGGCTAAATTCAATCTGCCTACACATATTGATTTGCCTATATAGTATTTTTCTTAAAAAAATCAGTGTTACTTGAGGGCAAAGAGGTAGAGATTTCTATTATCAGGAGACTAGATAAACAAAATTGGTGAAGGTATATCTTGATAAATAGTAGTAGTTACAAGCAATAACTAAATGTAAAGAAAGCAAATTGATGCACTTAAAAGCGTAGTTTTATGTAGGAAAAAAATGAGATGTACAATGCAATAATAATTATGTAAAGTGGAATACAAACAAGACGATATACATAGTATACACATAAAAAGTTGCATGTTAGAATGGTGGCATGTGTGGTAGAGGAAAATGAGACTGGGGAAAATAAAAGGTAGTAAAGATAGTCCTCACTTTAAAACTAAGAGAATTGGGGCACCTGGGTGGCTCAGTGGGTTAAGCCGCTGCCTTCGGCTCAGGTCATGATCCCAGGTCCTGGGTTCAAGCCCCACATCGGGCTCTCTGCTCAGCAGGGAGCCTGCTTCCTCCTCTCTCTCTGCCTGCCTCTCTGCCTACTTGTGATTTCTCTCTGTCAAATAAATAAATAAAATCTTAAAAAAAAATAAAACTAAGAGAATTAATGGTAAAAATCTCTTTTAGAGAAATGAGAATAATTGCTAACATAGCTCTCATTCTCAGATAGCAGCAACTGGATCTGAGCCCTAGTTCAACATAATCCGGCTGCTGTCGACCGTATTCTTGTACTTGGTCTCCTGTAGAATGCCCTTAGAGTTCTAGGACGCTGAGACTAATGTACTAATTTAGGCCTTCCGGAATGCTTACATGAGCCTGAAATTCCTGCCATCTAGTGCTAACAAACGTTAGATTTACAGAAGATTAAGAGAAAGAATGGGAATTTATTCAGGCATGAAAAAAGTATCACTGAAACTGAACCCCTTGAAATCTCGAGTTCTATGTTTGTCTCTGCTGTATCAATGTAGCCTATGTTTAAAATTTTAAATATATAATCATCCTCTTTTATAACATCCCCAATTTTTTTAAAGTAATCTCTGCACCCAACATGGGGCTTAAACTCACAACCCAAAGATCAAGAGTCTCATACTCTACCAACTGAGCCAGGCAGATGTCCCTATAACTTCTCAAATTTTAATGAAAATTTCATCAAAGTTATGTCAAGAGGCAGCCTGGTGACATATATAGGGTCCTTTTAAGAGATAGGAAACATATCTTTTTGTAAAAGTTATTGTTAGTCAAGCACTCACAGGATAGAAAAGGCTAAGCTTCCATTAGCTGAATAATTCCTTTAACTTGAACTGTGATGTTGAAGAAGTAGCATCTAAATGACTCTCAAAGTCATTTATTTAATCCAGTGGATGATTTTAATTATATTCAATTAAACAAGAGTTAAATATTGCTAAAGGAACTGTTTCTTATTCTAAGTGCTGTGGAGGTTAAAATGAAAGTGTAATTTCAAAAAAAAAAAAAATTGGGGAAAAAAAAAAAGAAAGTGTAATTTCCAGACCTAGAATCTCTGTCCTTCAGTCACTTCTAGTGACTGGGGAGACGAGTCCTATAAATACACAAAGATGTTTAACAATAACACAAGTGTACCAGATCATTTGATTGTATAAGTAGTTATGTCTTGTAGATAGAGCTCAGGAGAAGAGATGTGGCCTAGAAAGACTAAGGAAGGCTTTGTGGGAGAACGGAGATTGGACCCAGATTTAGAGTGGCAGAGAACAAAGAGAAAGTGCATGTTAGAAAAGAACAAGAACAAGGGTTGGGCATTAGGAACAAGTATGTTATGTTTGGGGGCCTCTGAGAGAGTGGCTAGGCAGAGTTTGTGTTGGACAGTAATAGGCAGCTACAGAAGTATCTTCCAGAAGTTCTCTTCTCCAGGACCTTCATTTAAGTAGTTAAGATGAATAAAAATTGCATTTTTATAATGGATGGAGGTAAAGTTTCAAGAACTATAAAACTTCTTTCTTTGTTAAACATAATTGCAGTTTACTAGTATGTGGTAAGTATTGCCCAAAAAAGGTCACCAGATGCCTTCTACTCAGCTGTTGAACCTAAGGTTCTAGGTTCTTAAAGTCTGTTAATTATCCTTCAGACTGGCTTTCCTCCTTTGACCTTGCCTTTCCCTTGCTAAATACAAATGTTAAACAACATCAAAATTGTATACTCTAAATATATAAACTTGTTGTAGTTGATTTTACCTCAATAATGTTGTAAAGATATAAATCCATACTTAGACATGTTATAGTCAAACTTAAGAACACCAAATTCAAAAAGATCATAAAAGCAGCCCCGAAGAACAAGGTTATCCATACAGAACAGCAGCTACAATAACAACAGTTACCAGAAGACAGTGTAATAGTATCTTCAAAGTGCTGAGAAGAATATAGAATTTAATACCTAGAGAAACTGTCTTTGAAGAAGAAAGTGAAATACATTTCCAGGCAAGCAAAACAGATTTTACTAACAAAAGACCCTTACTAGGAAAATTCTAGAGTGTACTTTTAGTAGAAAGAAAATTATTTCAGAAATAAGGTCTGAGATAGTGGTAAAAGAAGTGATTAAAAAAAAAGAAGAGGTTGGGGCGCCTGGGTGGCTCAGTGGGTTGGGCCGCTGCCTTCGGCTCAGGTCATGATCCCAGGTCCTGGGTTCGAGCCCCGCATCGGGCTTTCTGCTCGGCAGGGAGCCTGCTTCCTCCTCTCTCTCTGCCTGCCTCTCTGCTTACTTGTGATTTCTCTCTGTCAAATAAATAAATAAAATCTTTAAAAAAAAAAAAAAGAGGATAATGGCAAAGTGTGGGTACATCTAAATAAACCTTGACTATACAAACTAAAAAAACAATGTTGAATTTGTGGGAGTTAAAAAGTATCAAGATAGAATTGAAATATATTATAACAATGACTTAGGAGGAAGTGATAGGATTAAAAAACAAATTTTGAAAAATATTTTTGAGAACATACTTAAGATACACAGACATAAAAAGGTTAAAAAAGATGTACAAGCAAATAGCAAAAGAAATGGATAAGGCTATATTACTAAAATACCAATAGACATCATGTCATAAAGCATTGCTCGAGATAAAGAAGATCATTACATATTGCAAGAATTGTATTTACCAGGAAAATGTACTAATTCTAAACGTGAATGCAGTTAGTAACATGGCTTCAAAACATGAAAGACAAAAATTTATAGCATTATTATGCAAAGAAAATAGACAAATTCATCAAAATAGTGGGAGTCATTAAAACATTTCTTCTTATAATTGTTAGATCAAAAAGCTAAGTCAATAAGTTCATATATATTATAGGATTTAAGTAATAGAATTGTCAGTATTGATAGAATGAATATGTATATGCATCAACACTGGGAGAATTCCCATTTCTTCAAGCACAAATGGAACACTTATAAAGACTGGTCAGTCTTAATAAATTTTTAATAAAATTTTTAAAGTCTGGACATCTTATACCATATTTTTCTAATTGATTAGAATTAGACACAAGTTAGAATTCAATTTTAGAACTATTCAAAAACTCATGTATTTGGAAATTAATATCAGTTAGATGAAATGAACAAATTTTAATTGAAATTAAATTTTTATTCCAGCATAGTTAATGTGTAGTGTTACATTAGTTTCAGGTGTATAATATAGTGATTCAACACTTAATCAGTGCTCAAGATACATGTACTTTTAATCCCCTTCACGTGTTTTACCCATCCCCCTACCTACCTCCCCTCTGGTCACCATCCATTTGTTCCCTGTAGTTAAGAGTCTGTTTTTTGGTTTGTATCTTTTTTTGTGTGTGAAATGAGCAAAGTTTTAAAAGAATTTATCTTGTCCAAGAAGAAATAAAAAGAAAGAAAAGAAATAAAAACCTTGTCCAAAAGAAATAAAAACCAAATGTCTTTAACCATTAAGGAAATAGAATCACTTAAAAAATTCTCCACAAAGAAATACCAGGTCTAATTTTTCAGTTTTGTCAAATAAAGAACAGTTAATTCTAAGCCTAATACAGATTCACAGTAAAGAACTAATTCATTCATTAAAAAAAGACCAAGAAAACCAAAGACACCATAAGTAAGACTACAGTCATATATGCAAAATAAAATACTTAAATAAAATATCAGTAAATGAAATCCAGCTGTGTATGAAAAAGATAATTGTTAAGTGAGCAAAGGTGAATGGTTCTACAGTATGTGTGCACACATACCCCAGGTCTCCTGGAACATTGTTGACTGTATCCCCCAATGGCCATCACTTCCTGGGGTAATTCAAAGGGGTCTAATAGGATTAGGCATTAGGCAATGGCAGAAGAAACCATTGCTCTATAGGACTTTTAAGATGCATGATTGGGAAAATCATGGTCTTATGGCATGATCAAGGGCTGGAGCTCAAGCCTTTCTGTCTGATGTAACAAAATCTTAGCCTTCTTCCCTATTTTTCCATCTTAGCAATTGTCAGTTAGGAAAATAGTGGCCTATCTCCCAAGCCCCCCATAACTGGAGTTCTGGGGTCAGCTTTGTGGTTACAGCTATGCAGTGTGGTACTTCAACAGAATTGACTATCTTATGGTTTCTATGGTGATGATGCTGCAGGGGATCAGTCTTAAATAAGTCAATCCTTAGTTCTCATAAAACAGTATTCTACCCCCTGCAAAATGCAAGGTTGATTTTACATTTGAAAATCTGTTGAGTGTCCAGATAAACAGTTAAGCATGATCATCTCACTGACCCTGCTTCCTGCCAGAGGACTAGGTCAGACTGTCCTTTTTTTTTTTTTTTTTTTAAGATTTTATTTATTTATTTGACAGACAGAGATCACAAGTAGGCAGAGAGGCAGGCAGAGAGAGAGGAAGGGAAGCAGGCTCCCCGCTGAGCAGAGAACCCGACATGGGGCTCAATCCCAGGACCCTGGGATCATGACCTGAGTCGTTAACCCACTGAGCTACCCAGGTGCCCCTCAGACTGTCCTTCTAGCAGTGACCACAATTGAAATGAAACTATTATTTGTATAATTGTTTAGTATCCGTTGTCCCAAACAGACCGTTTTCTCCATCAAGGCAGAAATTCCACCTATACTGGTAACTGTTATAATCTCAGTATTTAACAGTGAACCTGGTACATGATATATGTGATCATTGAGAATATGTTGGGTGATAGAATAAATGGGTGGAAGGTTGAACTGAATGACTTAGATCCCTCCATTGATCTTGTACTCTATAGAAGGACATTTATTCTTTCCTCCTGTAATGATTTCCCCAAGCATGAAGTTTTGCTAAGATTAGTGATCTGTACTGGTAGTTCAGGCTGAATATGGAAGAGAGACTTCACAAAAACCATCTGAGTATTGTTTCTGTGTCTGTTCAACTGATGGAAATACACAGTCTCATGTGTTGCTGGGAGAGTAGAGGAGACACTTGATTACAGGCAGAGACCGTATGCCCTCAAATTCTCAAGAGTGCCCGGGAACTGTATGTCAGTCTTCCTTCCCATACTCATTCCTTTTCTTTCTTCTCTCCCTGTTACCTTCCGTCAGAGAACTTCCCTCAGTGTGTGTTGGAGATCTCTGATCAAGAGGTGTTGGAATGGTATACTGCCAAAGACTTCATCGTGGGGAAACCACTCACTATCCTCGGGAGAACCTTCTTCATCTATGATTGTGATCCTTTCACTCGACAATATTACAAAGAAAAGTTTGGAATCTCTGATTTACCACGTATTGATGTGAGCAAGAAGGAGCCACCGCCCGTGAAACCGGTAATGGAACACTAGTTCCGAGTGCAGTGTGAGAATTAATCTTTTGATACAGAGGTTTAAGAAAAAGAATGAAAATAGAGTCATGTGAATACCCAATAAAAAACCCATACCCATGGGATGGAGCCCATGGGCAAAGCATAGGATACAGATCACTTTACAGAAGAATTCAGATGTTAATGAACATATGAAAGACCCTCCTCCATGCTCAGTGCAGAGTCTGGCTTCAGATTCTTTCTCCCTCTCCTTCTGCCCCTCCCACTCGTGCTCTCTCTTTCTCTCTCAAAAATGAATAAATAAATCTTTAAAAATAAGAGAAGACCCTCAACTGATAATCAAAGAAAATAGAAAATAATGAGGTCTTGGATCTATTTGATTTAAAAAGACTCACGATATCCAGTGTTTGCCCTGATGTGACAAAGTGGACATTTTCTTCTTTTTTTAAAAAAAGATAGATTAACTAATTAATTAATTTATTTATTTATTTATGTGACAGAAAGAGACATGGTGAGAGAGGGAACACAAGCAGGGAGAGTGGGAGAAGGAGAAGCAGGCTTCCTCCCAAGCAGACAGCCCAATTTGGGGCTCAATGCCAGGACCTTGGGATCATGACCTGAGCTGAAGGTAGACACTTAATGACTGAGCCACCCAGGTGCCCCTCTTTTTTTTTTTTTAATTTTTAAAAATAATCCCTACACCCACTGTCAGTCTCAAACCCACAATCTTGAGACCAAGAGCCACATGCTTTACTGACTGAGCCAGCCAGATACCCCGAACTGGTCATTTTCAGATTCTGTTAATAGGAGAGCCAATAGGAAAAACCTTTTTGGAGGGCAATGTCATCATTTTAATTTTTTCAAAATAAGATATTACCTATCCCTTTATCTCGAAAATGTGGTTTGGGGACCATAAAACAGTATGTGTAAGGATGTGTATTTTAGCATTACTTATAATAAAGTGTAAGGAGATTGGCAGAATAAACTCTAGTACAGTGAGAAGACTGTGTGACTATAAGGCTGGTTAAACAGAAAAAGAGGAAGTCCTTTTTCCTCCAGAAAAGAGGAAGTTTTCTGCAACGTGGAAAACTGTCCATCACATTTGTGAGTGAAAACGTTTATGTGCTATGGCCCTGTTTGTGTAAATTTTTGCATACAGTATCTGCTTACACTTGCCAAAGGGAGTACCTGGAGAGCTGTCCCGCCACACTGTTCACTATAGGGAGTTCCACATGTGAGCATGGGGAGGTGGGGGGGAAGTGTGAGACGACAAAGGACCTTTCTTTTTATACTTTGTGTGCTTTTAATTTCTTTCCTTATACCAAACCTTGTATTACTTTTATAATTTTAAAATTTTGATTAAAAAAGACATCTCTTAAAATTCCAGATTGCTAGGGCGTTTCACTGTTCCCTGCCTATTTATTTGACCCTTTTACTTAAAAACTAATGGGGAGCAAACAGAAGCTGATTAATGAGTATGTTGGAAAATGGCTTTCTTTCATTGCCACGTTGCTTTCCTTAGAATTATACTGAACCCAGAAATCTGGTCCTGTGTACCACAGAGTCCACTCTGATCTAAGAGTAAGGTCGTGGTGCTTCTCAGTGCACCCACACAGTAATCGGATAGACTTGAGCCTTCGGAGGGATTCAGCCACGTATTTTAGAAATTCAAAGAAGAATTGCATGTGGAGGCGCCTGGGTGGCTCACTCAGTTGAGCGACTAACTCTTGATTTCAGCTTAAGTCATGATTTCAGGGTCATGGGATGGAGCCCCACTCAGAGCTCTCCACTGAGCATGAGTCTGCTTGAGATTCTCTCTCCCCACCCCAACACACACTTGCATGTTCTTTCTCTCTCTCTCAAAAAACAAAAAACAAAAAAACAAAAAAACAAAAACAAAAAAAGAATCTCATGTGTTAAAAATGACACATTATCCAGCAAATTCAAGAAGTATGTGATGTGTTAAGATAGCACCGAATCACAGCCTGCAAGCGCTGGTGCCTGTCCCACACCTTTGGGTCCGGAGCAATGCATCCAGCCTCTTTGGTCTGTGGCCTGTGTATGAAATTGGGTATTAATACCTGCAGCCTGTCTTTATATATATTAACCCTCTGTGTGTAAAATAAGATCATGGCCCTTTCTTCTCAAAAGAAAGATGTGAATGGAAGGATGAAATTACAGAATTCCTCCAGCACAGAAAGAATTTGAGAGGAAGGTGCTCAGAGGCTTCCCTCCCTATTTCAAAATTCTTTAGCCTCTATTGCCAAGCCCCAGCCGGGCTCATAATGTGTTGGTACAGAAGCAGAGGAAGTGTGGATCCCACCACTGTGTACTCCTGCCTGGCCTCTAGAGTAACTCAAATGCTCAGGGTGTGGCGTCTCACCCAGGATCCCTCTGTCCATGGCAACTTGTATGTGCATTGAGTCGTGGTTTCGCATGTAGAGCGAGTTAGATCGTTGTGCATCTGCTGGAGGCACCAGTCATCTTTCCGCCATGATGGTCACATTACGGCCCAGGAGGTGGGCGAAGAGGCAGTGTTCCAGGCACTACACCTTGGGTGAGCGGAGTAGTCACAGGCTTTTGAGAGAGTACCAGTCACAGATGGACTGTATAGACTAATCTGTCAACATGCTTCAATACAACATATGAAAAGATTTGGGGAAAGTATCTATATGTGAAAAGTGTGGAATAAGCCAACTTTGCTGAGAACGCCTAGTAAAAAGGAGTCAAAGGAAAAGAACTCTTCTGCAGTCCACACCGAGGAGAGGAAAACGGCTGCTGAACTCAAGTTTTTAGACCAAGAAATCCTACCAGATTAGAGTGATGCTTTCAGCTCTTCCTGAGGCCTGAATGAAAAATAAAAGTTCATCCTGTACTTTCACACTAACTCACCAAATAACCGTCATAGCACAAGTTTGGTTTCTTAAGTTTGCTCCTTTGCTACGAGAGTCCTAAGTGGACAAGGAGTCTGAGTTCTCAGTAAAGAATGGCTGTTGTCCCTGTTTTGTGCAGCTAACGTCTAGAAATATGGAGATAAATAGGGAAATAGTAGCATGAACCAAGTCCTGCCCTCCTCCACGCACGCACGCAACACGCACACACCCTAGAGCAAAGAAGTCACAGATACTTGGGCTTGTCCACAGTAGGATGACCACAAGGGTCAGGATTAGGACCAGGAGTAGGGCCAGGTCCTGCTTTGGCGGTAAGGGGTCAGTGGATATCAGCAACTCACGAGTCCCCCCTTAACCATAGTTTTGCTTTCCATGGTTTCAGTTACCCATGGGCAACCGTGGTCTGGAAGCAGATGAACCTCCTCCTGATGTATCATCAGGAGGCCAACAGTAGCCTCACACTATGTCACAACACTATGTCATTCACCTCACTTCATCTCATCACGTAGGCATTTTGTCATCTTATGTCATCACAAGAAGGGGGAGTGCTATACAGTAAGATATTTTGAGAGAGAGCCCACATTCACGTAACTTTTATTACAGTATGTTATAATTGTTCTATTTTATTAGTTATCATTGTTAATCTCTTACCGGGTCTAATTTATAAGTTGAATTTTATCAAAAGTATGTCTGGGAAAAAGCATAGTAAATATAGGGTTCAGTCATCCACTGGAGGTCTTGGACCTTTTGCCCTCTGGGTAAGGGGGACTGCTGAACTTTCCTTTCACCTTGAGGGTTACTCTAGCATCCTCAGTCACTCCTATGAGCAGGGATCATGATGTAAAGTTTACATATAAAAAGGAATGGAAGATGCCATGTTTTATTTTCTGACTACAGTACATTTGCATATATAGAAATTGCTTTTGAATAAGTGTCTTCTAGATTTCTAAAAAAGAAACTTAGCTACCTTTAGTGTAATTTTAGCACAAATTTTTCCTTTAATATAATTTAATACTTTACTTCTTGTATTTCTCCAGGAGCTACCTCCCTATAACGGTTATGGACTCATTGAAGACTCTGCTCAGAATTGCTTTGTTCTCATTCCAAAGGCTCCGAAAAAAGATGTTATTAGAATGCTGGTGAACGATAACAAGGTGCTTCGTTATTTGGCTGCACTGGTGAGGATGACTTCCATGTAGTAAGATTCTGTTCTGTCTCAGCACTGTGCCCAGTTGTCCTTTCCATCTGGAAAGATGTAGAGTAACAGGTGTCAGAGTTGTGTGTTATTTAAACAGGCAGGCGACCCAGTCCCCAGCCTTTGGGCAGGTTGGAGAGTATTAGTGGTAGTGCCCTGATCCAAGACCTAGCTCTAGTCCTAGCTCCTGTAAACCTCATTCTTAGACCAGTAATCTCTCTCTACTACCCCTCAAATCTTGACTGACCTTCTTGCCTTTTTTATTAAGTAATTATGAAAGCCTGACAGAGTCAAATTATTTGTGTACTTGTGTGCAATAGAGTGTACTGTGATTTCCTTGAGGGTAGGGCCCATATCTTACTACTTTTTATCATTACTTGTGATATCTAGCTTGATGTATTTTATATTTCTTAAATGTAATGGAATTCTACCAATTTAATAGATACTGCCTTTGAAAGGTCATATGGCTAGTGGATTAAGAGCATGAGTTTGGAAACAGACATAAATTTAAATCCTGAATATTCTACTATTGGCTGAGTTACCTGAGGAGAATTACTGATAGGAATTCGAAGGGTAATATCTTTAAAAATGGAAAATATACAAAAATAGGAAAATCAGCATTTTATTTAGAAATATGGATATAGATAGAAATTGAAATAAGTTACTTCTGGGAATAGGAATTGGAAGTGTGGGAGAGGGGCCAAGTGATTTTTCAAACTGTGTGCGTATATTTGGAAAAATAAATATTAAATCAAGACATAGTTGACTACTATATTTTAGGAAGATCTTAAACAAAGCTTTAAATAAAAAGGGAGTTCTAGCAAACTCTAGGCCAACTAGCATACTCCATACCATAAAAATTCTGATTAATGAATATTTTTACATTATTAACAAGTTCTCTCAGTTGGGAGGACTTTCTAGGTTCTGTCAGCATTCTGTTTCTTGACCTGGGCAGTGGTTCCATGAGTGTTCACTTAATGAAAATTCTTTGAACTGTACATTTTAGTTTTATGCAGTTTTTCTTTATGTGTGTTATAGTTCACAGTGAAAAGTATATATATATATATATAGAATAAAATATGCTAAGCCCAGACAGGGGGTTGGGGCCTAAGTGAAAATATGGCTAGTGATAAATCTGGGCCTCAGGGTGGAGTGCCAGTGGAGGGATTGCAGGAAGCTCGAGAAGAATGTAAGAACGTGACTTGAACAGTGGTCTCCACAGCAGCAGGCTTGGCCTCCCAAGAAGCCTGCAGATAGCTTATACTCCATGGATCCTGTGAAGAAAATACTCCAGCCTCTGCTCATAATTTATCAGGAATGCACCTATTTTATAGTTCCTGATATTTTTATATGGACTTTGTAGGGCATAGAACATGTGTATGTAGAAGAATAGATGTTGAATTATTCATCACGCACTTAACAAATATTACAGAACAGACTTTGGACTTGGCATAGTTCTGGGCATTGAGAGTACAGTGGAAAACAAGACAGACCAATCTCTGGCCTCGCGGAGCTTACATTCCAGTTGAGGATATTCGGGTCGAGTAAATACATCATCAAAGAACAAGCAGTAAACATGCTGTACAAAGTAAAGCAGGAGACAGAGTGACGGCAAGGGGCTCATTTAACGGGAAAATAAGGCAAATGGAGGGGAGAGGGCACACAACTGAGTGGAGACCCGAATGAAGGACTGAGGGGGCCATTCAGCTGCATGTCTGTGGGAACTGCAATTCATGCAGGGGCAGTGCACAGGGAATGGAGGGCAGAGAGACAGGAAGGAAGATGGGATCAGGCACCCACTCACAGCTTTGCAGCCAGTGGCCTAACAGGGCCAGTGGGCTAGAGCTGTGGGAGTAGTCACCCATGGTGCAGGTAACAAGGAGTGTAGGTAACAGGTCTGCAGACAATTTAAAGATAAACCCCAAAGTTGATGTGCTTCTTACTCTCATTGTGTGCCTGTAATTCTAAATATCGGCAACACAATACCCATCCTCAAAGAGACCATGCCTCCGTAAGGTAGAATTTCAGTTACTACATGTGGAGGAGAGGAAGGCGATAACAAATTACCATTAAGCACCCTCCACAGCAATAATTGTTGCAGAAAAGATCCATCAGTGGACGCTAAAACTACTGGAAAACATTTGAGGAGAAACAGAATTTTCATCATTTCAATGTGTGTTTCTTAAGATAAAATATTTATCAACTACAAAGGGGAAGGTGGTAATTTTTAAAGGGAGAAACCCAGAATTTATCTTCTACCCACATGACCAAGGTCAACATCACCAATAATGAGATCCATCAATATCACAAACTCCTTGGTGTACTTTGAGAACGACAAGAAATTTTTTTCTGTGGTATTTTTGCCAAAGATGTAAAAATGAGATGCACAAGGGACATTCAACATTAATCTTCAAAAGTGTCAAGGTCATGAAAGGACAAGGACAGAATGAGGAACTGTCACAGATTAGAGGAGATCAAAGAGAAAGAACAACTTAACACAATGTGAGATCCTGTGTAGGATCCTAAGTCAAAAAAAACATACATGAAAAACAGGTAAAATTTGAATAAGAACTGTGATTTATTTAATACTATTATGCCCTTACCATTTACCATTCCTATGGTAACATTACTCTGGGTCTGGTAATTGTACAGTGACTATGTCAGATGCTAAGTTGTGAGGAGTATTTGAAAATTCTCTTATTGTTCATGCAACTTTACACTTAGTTCTAAATAAAAACATAAAGAATTTTTTTTAACTTTTAAAATACTCCTGCCAGGGTGAACCATTGTCCCTCCCTTTCCACCCCATTGGTACAGCCCTGCCCACCTCCGTGCTCAGAATTTCATATTTTATTTAGTGTGATGAGAATCCTCTGGAGGTTTGAGAACAGAGGAGTGATGTGATTTGATTTTTATTAACTATATTGTGGATGTTTTTTTAACAGTTTTTTATTGTTAGAATGTCTAATCAAAAAAGTTTGGAGACTGTTAGATTAGGGAATGGTATGAGGAAATTATTTGACTAAGAGGAAACCCAGTGACTTTCTTTGATAAATTATTATACAAGAAATTCCATGTTGTAAATGAAAAGATATGTGCTGAAGTTGCAAGTTGAGGAGACTTTAGTCAAGAATAAGCATGTCTGTATTTAGACTTGTTCAATCTGGAATTGGTTTCTTAGGGTTATGTGATCACTCTCAGTGATTTATGTAGAACAGTCTTATCTACAAGATAGTTTCTCAGAATCAATTTCAACTCTATGACATGTATTGCTCATTCTTCTTTCTTAAATTTTCTTTTAAAAATTATATATAAAAATAGATTTGTTTAAAGAACTAAACTTGCATAATCATCTTAGTGTCTATGAAACTGGACATGTCAGCCAAGAGGTCTCAAACTGTGGGCAGCCTGTGGGCAGAATGTAGCCCACATGTTTTGTTTGGTGCACACAGAGCTTTAAAAGAGTTCAGATCAACATTTTAAAATCAGGGTGGTTTTTTTTTCCAGGTTTTTACTTAAATTCCAGTTAGTTAACACACAGTGTAATATTAGTTTCAGGTATAGAATTTCGTGATTCATCACTTACATACAACACTGGTTTTCTGTCTTCCCTTGAGAAATGGGAAGATCCCCAACATTGGGCTTACATTTGCACAAGACAGCAACCAGTCAGAGTTGAGTTGAGGTAGCCTCCTTTAGATGAGGCATGTCTTTTCCAGGCCACCACAGTCTCCCCAAACCCCCGCCCAGTACTGTTCCCTTACATTATACTTTGTATATTGGGTTTATATTATATTTTATTATTTTTTTTATTATTTTTTTTAAAGATTTTATCTATTTATTTGACAGAGAGAAATCACAAGTAAGCAGAGAGGCAGGCAGAGAGAGAGGAGGAAGCAGGCTCCCTGCTGAGCAGAAAGCCCGATGTGGGGCTCGAACCCAGGACCTGGGATCATGACCTGAGCCGAAGGCAGCGGCTTAACCCACTGAGCCACCCAGGCGCCCCTATTTTATTATTTTTAAAAGATTTTTGACAGAGAGAGAAAGAGAGAGAGAGCACAAGCAGGGGGAGTGGCAGGCAAGGGAGAGGAAGAAGCAGGCTTCCCGCTGAGCAGGGAGTCCAATGTGGGGCTTGATCTGACCTGAGCCAAAGGCAGATGCTTAACCAACTGAGCCACCCAGTTTATATTTGATACCTAGTCCTGTAGACACTTAAGTTTTGAACATCTTGTACCTTCATAATAACTTCCTTTCTTTTCCTGCCTAGGAATCTCCCATCCCAGAAGACAAAGGCCGCCGATTTGTCTTCTCTTATTTTCTTGCCAGTGACATGATCAGTATCTTTGAGCCACCCGTCCGCAATTCTGGCATTATTGGGGGCAAGTACCTTGGCAGAACTAAAGTTCTTAAACCATCCTCGACCACAGAAAACCCCATCTACTATGGCCCGACTGACTTCTACATTGGTGCTGTGATTGAAGGTAGGTGTAAGCACAGCTTAGCCTTTCCTACCGGCCAAGTGAATGGGTTCTTCTTAGTGGGAATTTAATTCCTTTAACTGGTAAGAGAGAGTTAGACTGCATTCGACCTGAACTAATATCCTTGTATATGTGATACAGTGTCTTGATTTCCTTATGTGTCAGTTAAACTGTAAGTTGGTCACATTCATGGGCCATAGGTGTAGAGCCCAAGCTTCCTGAACACTGAGCAAACTATTGCATATTTGTTTAGAGAACTATGGAAAGTTCATTCATCTAGGTCACAGACCTATCTGTGACCTTGTCATTAGATCAGTCTTGTTTTACCCCTAACAGAAGGATTAGAACCATAACCAAGCTAAGTGTATTTCTACCCTCTCCCCAGTGTTTGGCCACCGGTTCGTCATCCTTGACACAGACGACTATGTTTTGAAGTACATGGAGAGCAATGCTGCCCAGTATTCACCAGAAGCACTCTTGTCCATCCAGAACCGTGTTCAAAAGCAAGAAGCTCCTGCGACAGAATTGGAAAAGTATGTTTGACCATCCAAGGTCCAGTTTGGCTTTGATACTTATAAGGTATTTAGGAAGTAGTTCTTGATAAAATGAACAGGTAACCACATTTTAGATTTCAGATTTCCCTCACCAAATGGGAGTTATTACACATACGCAGAAGGTTCTCTGGGTCCGTTTTTAATAACTAGTAACTTAGAACTTTTTCAACTTCATAGGCCATACACCTATGTCCCATGAATGTGACCATTTATCTAGCAAATAATTATTGAATGCCTAATATGTATCAGATACTATCACTAGGCCCTTGGACTTTTATTAGTCGACAGAATAGACAAGAAGTTGCTGCTCTCATGGAGTTGACCTCCTAAGTGGTAGGAGAGGGAGACAACCAATAAAGAACACAAGTAAATCATACAGTACATGAGGGGATGAATACTATGGAAAGTGGAGAACGATAAGAGTGATAAAGATTTCTGGAGGGTGATGGTAGGTAACAGTTGATGTGGGGAGCCAGGTACACCTTGAAAAGGTGACAGTGAGCAAACACTTGAAAGAAAAGGAGTCAGGCATGTGGCTATTTGGAGGAGGAGCTTTCCAGGAAGAGGGACTGGTGAGTGTGAAGCCCCAGCCTGCCCAGAGTTCTAGAAAGCAGCAGGCTGGTAAGAGCCGCAAGAGTGAGGGAGTGAGAGGAAGAGGAGGAGGTGGGATTATACTGTAGCCCCGTAAGATGGAGTTAGATCCTCTAGGACCCACTGGGTCTTTGGAAAGATGTTGACTTTTCTCTGAATAAAATGGAGAGCCACTGTGGGGGTTTGCAGGAGAGGAATGGCAAGATTTAGCATGCGTTTTACAAGAACTCAGCTGGCTCCTGTGCAGAGACTAGATCAGGAGGGAGACAAGTTAGGACCATGCTATAGTACTCCAGGCAAGAGATGAAGGTGTGTGGACCAGGGGACATGGAGAAAAGTCTGATTCTAGATGTATTTTGAAGGTAGAGCCAATAGGACTTGAGACAGATTGTAGAGATGATGTAAGACAGTCATTATGAATGACTAAGGTTTTTGTCCTGAGCAACTGGAAGGAAGGAGTTGCCATCAACTGAGATGGGGAAGATGTGCATTGTGGGTAGTAGAGGAGGGTTTTTTTGGTTGTGGGAAGGGTTTCGGTTTTGGTTATTGTAGGAGTGCTGACCACATTGACTCCATCTTTGGCTGTCCATCTTGTTCATGGCCATGCAACATACCCACCTCAGGACTGTGTGTTCCTGGCCCCATGGAGGTTAATGTCTGCCCTGATGCGATTGCAGGTGGCTTTTTCTGGTCTTCCCTAAAGTAGCAAACAGAAGGCCCCACTTTAGGTAGCTAGTAGAGATGGCTGGCCCACAGAAGGCACCGCTCTAGGTAACTAGTCAGATGGCTGGCCCACAGAAGGCCCCACTTTAGGTAATGAGTCAGATGGCTGGCCCACAGAAGGCCCCGCTTTAGGTGACTAGTCAGATCGCTGGCCCACAGAAGGCCTCGCTTTAGGTAACTAGTAGAGATGGCTGGCCCACAGAAGACCCCACTTTAGAGAATTAGTAGAGATGGCTGGCCTACAGAAGACCCCACTTTAGATAACGAGTCAGATGGCTGGCCCACAGAAGGCCTCACTTTAGGTGACTAGTCAGATGGCCGGCTCACAGAAGGCCCCACTTTATGGAATTAGTAGAGATCCTTTGGTGCACAAATGGCGCCACTTTAGATAGCTGCCCTGTGACCTCACCACCATGCCCCTTGCTCCATAAAAGCTGGGGATTAAAGTCCTGACTGTGTGGAGAAGAAGGGCAGAGAACAGCCGAGTGCTGCCTGGTTCATCCCATCTGACTCCATCTCCCCAATCCCCACTGTAAGTTACCCTGAAAGAAACTGTGTAAATGGCTGGAGTGGCTTGCTTTGGTTTTCAGTCTTAAAGTGCCTTTCCATTATAGAGGGTACTTTGCTGACCCCCTTCCCTCTTCGAACAGTATCCTGGGTTTAAGGTATCTATTGCATATCCAGGTGGAGATATCAAGGAGGCCATCAGATATAGAAATCTGGCTTACAGGCAGGAGGTCTGGGCTGGGAATGTAAATGTGGAAGTTGTTGGCTTATAGATGAATTTCAAGCCACAGGACCGGGTGAAATCTCTGAGGAAGCAGTGGAAGTAGAAAAGCTCCCAGGACTGGGCTGATGTCCTCCCACAGTAAGTGCTGAGAGAGGAGACCCTCTGAGAGTCTCCTCAGAGAGCTCGTGAGGCAGGAAGAAAAGCAAGCGGGCGTGATGGCCTGGAAGTCAGGTGAGGGACGTGCAGGCCATCTTCCCTCTGCGTGGGGCTCCAAACTCTAAAAGCAACCACACCAATCTTAATAATCGATAGGAAAATTTACCGTTCTGCAACCTTTAAAAATTTCTGTCAAAACATGAAAAACTCTGAGGTTCTGTATGTATAAGGAAGTGAAAAAATAGTAAAACTAATTTTTATTTAGTACACTGTAATTTAAAACAAAGGCGGGACACCTGAATGGCTCTCAGTTGAGCAAGCAACTCTTGGTTTTG
Source organism: Lutra lutra (assembly GCF_902655055.1). Classification (NCBI taxonomy): domain Eukaryota; kingdom Metazoa; phylum Chordata; class Mammalia; order Carnivora; family Mustelidae; genus Lutra; species Lutra lutra. The sequence goes on along the minus strand of NC_062283.1, from coordinate 53,519,729 downwards.
GCTCAGGTCATGATCTCAAAGGCATGAGATCGAGCCCCTCGTCCAACTACACACTCCTGCAGAGAGTCTGCTTGAGATTCTCTCTTCCCATCCCTCTGCCCCTTGCCCTACTTGCATGCACACTTGCTCTAAGATAAGTCTAAAAATAAATAAAACGTTGGCAACATCAAGAATTAAAGTGTTTTACTTCTTTGTAGGATAAACTTGCCGAGACAAGGTTGAACAGTGCTTGCCTCATTCTTGTCACATAACCAGAGCAAATATCTTTTCTATGCCTTGGCAAATTGGCATATTCCTTTCTAATTTTGGATCAGCTTTCAACATTTTATTATTTTTGCTTTCTATGTTGTGAAATATCTCCTTGAGTTCCTTTAATAACTTCTGAGAGTTCTTTTAATGTGAAGTTTCTCGCTGCATCTGGGAGATGCTTGTCCTTTCCATGCACCCACTGTCCTCATTCAGGCCCCAAGTCACCTTTCTTCTAGCTGAGTGCTGTCCCCACTGGTGCTGGTGTCCTCATTCCCAGTCAGCTACTTCTGTACCTCCATTATGTTAGATTTAACTTCTACATCCAGTGTTAGCACTTTTATGTCTTTGCTTCACTTTCACTTTTCTTCGCCAATTTCCTCTCTCAGTGATGTATTTCAAATATACTCTGGGGTCTAGCTCTGAGCTAAAAAACAGATACCCGGAAGCCAGTCACTGACAGACTTGAAACAAATGAGATAATTGTTGGTGATCAATGTGCATGAGTTGTTTACGTGGCGGTCGGTGCACTGACCAGGCGGACAGGGAGTCTATGCTTCCTGTAATCCCTCACAGTTAATAAATGTGGTAACTGAAAGTTGAACCATGTCCTTGAGGGACTGGGTTATTTAACAGTGTTAACTAAAATTCCCACTTATCAGAGCCTTGCAAAGGGACAGCTGCCTGTATGTCAATGAAGACAGAAGGACTCATTGTGTCAAATGGGGATTTAGCAATGTGGGGGGATCCAAGTGGGATTTTTCTCCGTTTCAGTGGAATGGAAAGGGCAGGGAAATCCAATGGGAGGGGATTTAAGAGAGTGGGAGGATGGCAGCTACTTGGGGTGAGCACAACTAAAGTATAAACTTGTTGACCACTATGTTATGCACCTGAAACTGTGTGTTAACGCTGCAGAAATAATATTTTTTAAAAAATGTATGGGAGGAGAGGAATTTGAGACCAGAAGTTTAGAAAACTTTTTTGAGGAATTCTTTTGTGCAAAGGGGAAGAAACATGGGCAGTAGCTGACAGAGGAACAGGAGAAGTTTTTGCTTATTTTTAAGATAAAATGAACACCAGCATGTTTATACGTACATAGGAATGATTGTGCTGAGAGGGAAACTGACAAATGTGTAAGAGGGGAGCTTTGTGGAGTATGTGTGAGAGATGGAACAAGGAACCTGGTGGGGGAATGGGCTTTAAGATAGAAGCACCAAACATTCATCTCTGGTGGTCACTCTCAAACTTTTTGGTCTCAGAGCACCTGTATACTCCTAAAAATTAGGACCACGAAGAGTTTTTTTTGTGTGTGGTTTATATCTATCGATATTTACCATAATGAAAACTATATCTGAGAAATTAAAAATATTCATTAATTTGTTTTAAAAAATAATAAACCCATTCCATGTTAACACAAATAATAGCATTTTATTTAAAAAAACTATATTTTCCAAGTGGAAAAAAAGAATGTCATTTTCTGCAAGTTTCATATTTCTGCAAGTCTCTAATATCTGACTTTATTAATAGAAGACAGCTGGATTTTCTTCTGCCTCTGTATTCAGATTGCTGTTATATCATTCATCATATATCCTTTAGAAAACTCCATTGTGCATTTGTGAGAAACTAAAAGTTAAAAAGCAGATAATACTGGTTTAGTATTACTATGAGAATAGTTTTGACCTCACAGATCCCAAAAAGATCTCAGGAGCCTCCAGGAGTCCTGGAATTACTCTTGGAAACCTTGATCTAGGACAACAAGCAGGAAGGTGGAGTGTGTGTGTGCAGCACCTGGGAGGTGGGTGGGTATGGTTGAGGGGCCCTTCTGGGTGTTTTGTTTTCAGAGTCCTACTGCCATAAGAAGAATAAGGATGGGGACATGTTGGAGGTTTCAGCAGAGAGGAAGAGTTGTGATTCGTACCATTCTACTGACTATATCAATAAAATATAAAAATAAAATGAAAATAAATGCATACCATTATTTTATCTACTAAGAAATTGTCAATTATAAGTGACCTTCACCATTAATTAAAAAATGCCTCCTACTTCCAGACATATAAAAGGTGTGAAACAAATGTCACAGGCCTAATGAAATATGGTAGCTCTCTAGGGAAGTGGGAGGCGCATGTTCCAGAGAAGCATGGTTTGGTGACTGGGCAGCCGAGGGAAGGGCCGAGGGAAGATTCATGGTCATATATCTAATTCACGTGCTTCTCAAAAGCTTTTTTCTGTAGTTTCCCCATGTCTATGCAAATACCAGCAACACTGGAAAGCTTTTTTTTTTTTTTTTAAATTTCAGTATAACAGTATTCATTGCTTTTTGCACCACACCCAGTGCTCCGTGCAATACATGCCCTCCTTAATACCCACCACCAGGCTCACCCAACCTCCCACCCCCCACCCCCCGCCCCTTCAGAAGCCTCAGGTTGTTTTTCAGAGTCCATAGTCTCTCATGGTTCACCTCCCCTTCCAATTTCCCTCAACTCCCTTCTCTCCATCTCCCCATGTCCTCCATGTTATTTATGCTCCACAAATAAGTGAAACCATATGATAATTGACTCTCTCTGCTTGACTTATTTCACTCAGCAGAATCTCTTCCAGTCCCGTCCATGTTGCTACAAAAGTTGGGTATTCATCCTTTCTGATGGAGGCATAATACTCCATAGTGTATATGGACCACATCTTCCTTAACTGGAAAGCTTTTCGCCTTGGCATACCACCAGTAGACTCTTTTTTCCTTTTCCTCATTTAGTAATGATGAAAAGACAGTGTGTGGCACTCAGGTTAAGATACCGATAAAAATAAAGAGAAGTTCAAATTCTGGGTTAAGCGGTCCATCACCATCCCTGTTTTGACCCTCTTCTTCCCTCCCTTCTCTCGTGATGGGTCAGATAATGAGGGAAAGTGCCTGAAGGTAGTTTGAATCCCAGTGCCACACCTTCCATGTCTTCTAGCCATTCTTTTTTTTTTTTTTTAATTTTTTTTTTAATTTTTTTTTTTTTTAAATTTATTTGACAGAGAGAGATCACAGTAGACAGAGAGGCAGGCAGAGAGAGAGGGAAGCAGGCTCCCCGCCGAGCAGAGAGCCCGATGCGGGACTCGATCCCAGGACCCTGAGATCATGACCTGAGCCGAAGGCAGCGGCTTAACCCACTGAGCCACCCAGGTGCCCCTCTTCTAGACATTCTGACTTTGGTTCCTAACTCCTCCCATCTGATCAAGAACCCGCTCCAAGGAGATACAAATCCTTTATTTGATGAATCATTGCTAAGAATCATGAAAGGGGATCTTGAGTACTTGTCAGATCCGAATACTTCTTTTGTCAAGTGTCAATCAGAGAATGATAATATTTGGAGTTAGCCATTTTCTTTCTCTGAGCCAGAAAATTAAAAAGCGCACAGGTAATTGATTATTGACAGTATCTGAAGTTCCTTTTGGGTTTTGGGTCCTTGTTGCAGTATATGGACCTCAGACTTACAAAAAGACAAATGCTCATAAATCCACACCTCTACGCAAAAACCCCATGTATTCCTATATCCTTGCTTAACCAGCATCCCCTTTTGTGCTGTCGTTTTCAAGAGGAGGCCTCTCCCCTGCTCAGTGAGCTTTTTCATCCTTTTTCAGTTTTAGCCACTTTTCCCATACAGACATTCCCAACTGTTCTCATTCTTTTTTCTGTTTTCTTTATGCCCCAAGCTCTTCCATATTCAATTTGCAGTTGGTCTCAAATATGAGACCAAATGATCCAAGGTAAGTTCCTTCAATTTTCTCAGTCTTCACCTTAGAGAATTCCCGAACTATTACTCCTCTTTCTTTACCTTCTTATCAAAGATAAGTAGCTCCCATTTCTCCAGATTTAATTATTCTGTTTTGGATCTGTAACCACCTCCGTTCTAACTGCTTCATCATCCATGCTTCATAAACTGCTTCCTTGAAGGTCATCGATCACTTCCAGATTTAAATGGTCTCTTGTCATTTTTCATTAATTCAACAGATATATGAGCTTGTGGTTTGTGCCAGACCTTATCATTCATATATATATATATATATATATATATATATATATATATGTGTGTGTGTGTGTGTGTGTGTGTATATGTATGTATATATATATATATGAGCGTGTAGGGAGCTCATACTGTAGGACAGGATGGCAAAAATTTTTAGTAAGGAGACGGGTAGTAAATAGTTTAGGCTTTGTGGGCCATACCATCTCTGTTGGAACCACTCAACTCTGCCCTTCCAGGGTGAAAGCAGCAGTCATGGGCAATGTGTAAATGAAGGTGTGGCTGAATGACAAACTTTCTTTAGAACAGGCAGCAGGTTGATTTTGAACTATTATAGTTTGCCAAGTCCCTGGTCTAGTGTTTAGCCTTTTTTGATCTACATGTAAGTCACTTTTTACCATCGCCCCCCCCTTTATTTATTCTTAGACTTTTCTTAAAAAATTTTAGCAAATGGTGTTTTGCTAGTTTCAGGTGTATAATATACTCAACTATTCTGTACATTACTGGGTGTTAATCACCATTTGTCTATTGATTTTTGTATCCTATGACCTTACTGAATTCTGTATCAGGTCTAGTAGTTTTTTTTGTGGAGCCTTTAGGGTTTTCTATAAATAGTATCATGTCATCTGCAAATGTGACAGTTTAACTTCTTCCTTACCAATTTGGATGCCTTTTATTCCTTTCTCTTGTCTAATTGCTATGGCTAGCACTTCCACTACCATGTTAAATAAAAGTAGTGAGAGTGGACAATTTTGTCTTATTCTTCATCTTAGGGGAAAAGCTCTTTTTCTTATCACTGAGTATGATATTAGATGTAGAGATGTTGAGGGTTTTTATCGTGAATGGATCTTGTACTTGGTCAAATGTTTTTATTGCATATATTGAAATAATCATATGGTTTTTATCCTTTTCTCTTATTGATGTGATGTATCACGTTGATTTGTGAATATTGAGCCACGCTTGCATCCTGGGAATATATTCCACTTGATCATGGTGAATGATTTTTTTTTTTTAATGTTTTGTTGGATTTGGTTTCCTAATACTTTTTTGAGGAATTTTGCAACTATGCTCATCAGAGATATTGGCTTGTAGTTTTCTCTCCCTCTCTCTTTTTTCGTAATGTTTTTATCTGGTATTGGTATCAGGGTAATGCTGGCCTTATGGAATGAATTTGGAAGTTTCCTTGCTCTATTTTTTTTTCTTTGAAGATTTTACCTATTAATTTGTCAGAGAAAGAGATTGAGAGAGAGAGAGAGAAAGCACAAGCAGGGAAAGCAGCAGGCTGAGAGAGAAGCAGGGTCCCCACTGAACAAGGAGCCTGATGTGGGACTCAATCCCAGGACCCTGGGATCATGACCTGAGCCGAAGGCAGACGTTTAACCCACCGAGCCACCCAGGCACCCTGATTTTTTTTAATAGTTTGAGAAGAATAGGTATTAAGTCTTCTTTATTTCTTAAATTTATTTTTATTTAAATTCAACTAACAGACGTATAACACATCATTAGTTTTTGATGTAATGTTTAGTGATTCATTAGTTGCATATAACACCTAGTTGTCTTTAAATGTTTGGTAGAATTTGGTAGAATGAGCCTGGGTGGCTCAGTCAAGTGTCTGACTCTTCACTTGATCTTAGCCAAAAGGTTGTGAAGCTCTAAGTGTCTGACTCTTGATTTTGGCTCAGTTCGTGATTTCAGGGCTGTGAGATTAAGCCTCACATCAGGCTCCTTCCTGAGCGTGGAGCCTACTTAAGATTCTCTTCCTTTCCATCTGCTCCTCCCCAACACCACACTCTCTAAAAAAAAAAAAAAAAAATTTGGTAGAATTCATGTGAAGCCATCTGGTCCTGGACTTTTCTTTGTTGAGGGTTTTTTGGTTACTGATTCAATTTTATTGTTGGCAATCAGTCTGTTCAAATTTTTACTTCTTCTTGATTCCATTTTGGGAGGTTATATATTTCTAGGAATATATCTATTTCTTCTAGGTTGTTTGATTTGTTAGAGTATTATAAAAAAATTATATGCCTTTACAGTCTTTTGAATTTCTGTGGGGTCCACGTCCTTTTTTTTTTTTTTTAATTGAGTCTGGCTAAAGGTTTATCAATTTTGTTGATCTTTTTATTTATTTTTTTTTAATTTTATTTATTTGTTTGATAGAGATCACAAGTAGGCAGAGAGGCAGGCAGAGAGAGAGGAGGAAGCAGACTCCCTGCTGAGCAGAGAGCCTGATGTGGGGCTCGATCTCAGGATCCTGAGATCATGACCTGAGCTGAAGGCAGAGGCTTAACCCACTGAGCCACCCAGGTGCCCCTTTGTTGATCTTTTTAAAGAACCAGTTCCTGGTTTCATTGTACCATTCTAGTTCATTTCTGCCCTAATATTATTTCCCTTTATTGGTTTGGAGTTTTGTTTGTTCTTTTTCTGGTTTCTTTAGATTTAAGGTTAGTTTGTTTATTTGAGATTTCTCTTGCTTCTTGAGTAGGCCTGTATTGCTATAAAGTTCTTTCTTAGAACTGCTTTTGCTACATCCCAAAGATTTTAGACCATTGTGTTTTCATTTTCATTCATCTTTATGTATTTTTTTAAAGATTTTATTTATTTATTTGACAGAGATCACAAGTAGACAGAAAGGCAGGCAGAGAGAGAGAGAGGGAAGCAGGCTCCCCGCCGAGCAGAGAGCCCGATGCGGGACTCGATCCCAGGACCCTGAGATCATGACCTGAGCCGAAGGCAGCAGCTTAACCCACTGAGCCACCCAGGCGCTCCATCTTTATGTATTTTTTATTTGCTCTTTGATTTCTTGGTTGACCTAGTCATTGCTTAGTTGCATGTTATTTAACCTCCACGTATTTGTGTTTTTTTCAGATTTTTTTTTCTTGTGGTTGATTTCTAGTTTTACAGTATTGTGGTCAGAAAAGATGCATGGTATGACTTCAGTCTTTTTGAATTTGTTGACACTTGTTTTGTGGCCAAACATATAGTCTCTCTGGAGAACATTCCATATGCACTCAAAAAGAATGTGTAATCTGTTTTAGGATGGAATGTTCTGAGTATATCTCTTCAGTCCATCTGGTCTAGTGTGTCATTCAAAGCCACAATTTCTTTGTTGATTTTCTGTTTGGATGATCTATCTGTTGATGTCAGTGGGGTGTTAAAGTCCCTTACTATTATTGCATTACTATTGTTTACTTCCTTTATGTTTGTTTTAACTGCGTTATGTTATGTTGGGTGCATAAATATTTATAATTGCTGTATCTTGTTGGAGTATTCCCTTTATATAGTGTCCTTCTTTGTCTCCTCTTACAGTCTTTGTTTTAAAGTCTGTTTTTTCTGGGGCACCTGGTGGCTCAGCTGGTTAAGCGTCCCACTCTTGGTTTTGGCTCAGGGTTGTGAAGTGACCTCAGGGTCATAAAATTGAGCCATATATCAGCCTCCCCCACTCAGCAAGGAGACTTCTACCCTCTCCCTTTGCCCTTCCCCCTGCTTGTACACTCTCTCTCAAACAAATCTTAAAAAATAATAGTCTATTTTGTCTGATACAAGTATTGCTACCTTGGCTTTCTTTTCACTGCCATTTGGATGAGAAATGCTTTTCCATCCCTTCACTTAATTTGCATGTGTCTTTAGATCTGAAATGAGCCTCTTATAGCCAGCGTAATATACAGATGGATCTTGCTTTTTGTTTTTATTTATTTTTTAATTTTTTTTTAAGTAGGCTCCATGCCCAGCGTGGAGCCCACTGTGGGGCCTGAACTCACAACCCTGAAATCAAGACCTGAGCTGAGATCAAGAGTAGGACACTTAACTGACTGAACCACCCAGGCACCACTGGGTCTTGCTTTTCTGTCCATTCCATCACCCTATGTCTTTTGATTGGAGCATAGTCCATTTACTTTCAAAGTGATTACTGATGGATATGTGCTTATTGCCATTCTGTTCCTGTTTTATGACTGTTTTTGTATTTCATCTCTGTCCTTTCTTCTCTTGTGCTCTGCTCTCCTGGTTTGCTGGCTTTCTTTAGTGATATACTTGAATTCATGTCTCTTCATTTTTTGCATATCTGTTACCAGTTTTTGATTTGTGGCTACCATTAAGATTGCATATAGCATCTGCAGGTAGCACTCCATAATAAGCTGATGTTCACTTAAGTTTGAACCCATTCTAAAAGCACTAAATTTTTGCTCCTCTCCCCTCCATGATTAGGTGTATGGTATCCTATTTAACATCCTTTTATTTTTTTAATCCCTTTAACTAATTTGTATAGATATGCTTAATTTTACTGCTTTTGTGCTTCCTTCTTTTTTAAAATCCTACTTATGGTTTTTCCTTTTCATTGGAAGAGTCCCCTTTAACATTTCATGCAGGGCTGATTTAGTGGTGATGAATTCCATTAGCTTTTGTTTGTCTGAAAAAAATCTCTCTCAATCCTAAATGATAGCCTTGCTGCACAGAGTTCTCTTGAATGCAGGGTTTTCTTCTTTCGGTTCTTGGAATATATGCCTTCTGAACTTCAGAATTGCTGCTTAAAAATTAACTGATAGCTTTATAGGGATTCCTTTGGATGTAACTGTTTTCGTTTCTCTTGCTGCTTTTAAGATTCTCTTCATTATTACTTTTTGCCATTTTAATTACTATGTGTCTTGATGTGGACTTCCTTAGGTTGATTTTGTTGGGGCCTTCCCATGCCTCCTGGACATATATTTCTGCATCCTTCCCCCAATTCAGGAAGTTTCCAGCTATTACTTCTTCAACCACATTTTCTTCCACCTTTGATCTCTCTTCTCCTTCTGGGATTCCTATAACCTGGATGTTTCTACACTTGACAGTGTTCTTGTGTTCCTTAATCCATTTTCATTTATTACTATTTTTTCTCTCTCCTGCTCAGCTTCATTGCTCTCCTGAACTGTGTTCTCCAGGTCGCTGATTTGTTCTTCTGCTTGTTCTAGGCTAATATTTTATTCCTTCTAGTGTACCAAAAGATATGTATATATAGTATATATGTTAATATATAAATTATATATTTATAAAATCTATATATTTTAGTTTTTGAGTTCCTCATGTATGTAATTGGTTCTTTTCAGTGTTTTCTATCTCTTCGTTGAAGGTCTCACGGAGGTTATCCACTCAAGTTCAATGATTCTTTATGAGCATTATTTTACAGTCCTATGAGCATTATTTTAAATTCTCTGTTAGGTATATTACTTATCTCTGTTTTGTTTAGCTTCATGCTGTGATTTTGTTCTGTTCTTTCATTTGGGATGTATTTGGTCTCCTCATTTTGTCTTACTCTCTGTCTCTTGCCTTCAGGCCAGTTGTCTGCAGTGGTTCTCTTTGCTTGTTGTGGCAGTGTTTGGTCCCTTTGGTATTAGTGGGCCAGTCTGGGGCCACCTTGGGTTTGGGTTGAGTCAGACCAGACATTTGCCAAAGCTGTAGTAGCACTAAACTGCAGGGCACTAAGAAACTTTCATTGGTGGACAGGGTCTGTAGTCAGACCAGATGTCTGGCCCTAGCCTACTGCTGGGACTATAGTCCAAATGTTATGTATGTGGTGATCGTTCCCTCTCCCTGGAGCAGGAGTCACTTTGGGTGGTGCTCGCCCATCTGGGCTGCTTGCACCCTGCCTGGCTTGTGGCACCACTTGGGATGGACTCCTGCCGAGGTCAGGTTGGAGGGGGCGGGTTGCACTGTGCCAGCAAGGTCCATGCTGATTTTCAGTATAAGGGGACCTGCAGCCACAAGGGTAGGTAGGAAAACTCCTGCTCAGACCAGGATGGAAAGGTCATGTCTGCAGGAGACCCCACAGATGGGATGTGCTGTTTGCAAGCTAGGTGGAGAGTGTTCATGTTGCCCTGATTCCCACAGGTGTCCTTGTATTTTAGGGAGGGGAGAATAGTACCTGCCCATTTGTTCCTTTTTTTTTTTTTTTTTTAATATTTTATTTGAGAGAGGGAGAGAAAGAGTGTATGAACAGGGGGAGGGTTAGAGGGAGAGGGAGAAGCAGCATCCCCACTGAGCCTGGAGCTGATGAGAAGCTCAATCCCAGGACCCTGAAATCATGACCTGAGCTGAAGTCAGCCACTTGACCAACTGAGCCACCCAGGACCCCCTTCTCTTTTGTTCTTAAAGAAGTTTCCCAAAGTTTCCAGTCCCTCCAGGACACACTCTGAGATTAGTAAACAAATCTCCCTCCCTGATACCCCAGGTGTTTTTCAAACTGCTGCTTCTGTGCTGTATCTCAGCAGGGTTCTTTGTTGTGCTGTCTCTTTAAGGGCAGAGAATCAGTTTCCTCTTGCCCTCCTGGCTCTCCCAGAGCAAAGCTGCTCTGGGATTTTTAAAGTTCCAGGTGTTAAGATCTGATTGTTAGGCCCCTCTGGTTTTCAAAACCAAATGCTATGGGGATTCATCTTCCCCTGTGAGTCCCCTGTGTCTGAGTCTGGGGTCTGCCCATCTGTCCGAACTCACGCTCCCTCCCTCCCACAGACAGTCCTGTGAGTCTGTTTGCCTCCCAACCACGTCTCTGCCTTTTTTATCCTCTCAGTGTGGCCACTTCTCTACATTTAGCTGGGTGTATCTGTTCAACCACTCTTCGGATCATTTTTTGGGTTATTTACATTGATGTACTATTTAGGTGTATCCGTGGGTTGAGGTGATCCCAGGACCCTCCTACTCCACCATCTTCTCTGGAAGTCTTTACCACCCCCTTTTTGAAAAACTTTTTTGAGTTCTAGAAAGTAAGAGTCTCTGATATTCCTGCTACTTCTCTGGAAGTCTATTCTTTGTATCTTTTTAATACATTTTGTCTACTGGGTTGATGTCTCTCAAGATCCTATTTTTGGTCCTCTTATTTACTTTTGCTAAACTCTCTTAACAATCTTATCTCATTGCACAGTGTCTAAATAAGCTGCTCTCCATTCTGACCATTCTCCTGATTCTAGTCCTAGATACCTGTTGGCCTTTCCATGTGTCCTCAGCCAGCTGAGTCACAGTACCTCACAATTTGTACAACAAAAAAATGAGGCCGTTGTCATTTTCATTTTTGTAGCACAACTGCTTTTCCTTCTTTCTTCTTCCTTCTTTCTGTCTCATAAAGTGGTGATAGCAGTGAGTTGTGATAACATATGTAAAGCGCCAGAATAGTGTCTGGCACACACAGGAGACAAGCAATAAATGTTAATTGCCCACTTTTTCTTAATCACATCAGTGTTCCATCTGCCTTGGTTTGAAACCTTGAAGATACCTTTGACCTCTTTTATTTTGCACCATGTCCAATATGTTAAATTCTTTTATTCCATAATATGTCTTGCCTCGGACTTCTTTCTATTCATTCGCCCCACCATTTCCCAATTTAAAGCACTCAGTCAGTTAGGAGCTGCATTTGTCTGCACATAATAACAGAAACAAATTTCGTTAGCTTAACCCAGTGGAGTTTTATGTTCTTCCTGGAATACAGCATCTGGAGGGAAGTGGTCTAGAGCTGGTGTGGTGGCTTTGCAATGCCAGCAGAGAATTGATATTTTTTCTCCCTCTTCTCAGACATCTTAGCAAGTAGTTTTTGCCCTCCTGCTTTTCATTCTGTGGCCACAAAGTGAATGTTCCATTTCCAGCATTGCATCTATAGAATCCAGGCAGGAAGAAGGGGAAGGACAAAGGGTAAGACTGAACAGTCAATCTCGCCTTGTCTTTCCTGTTTTTAAAGGGCTTATCCAGGAGCCCCACCCAGCAACTTCTGCTGACATCTCATTTTCTGGGCTGTGTCATGCAGCCACTCCTAGTGGCTGCTCCAAACAAAATAAGGACCCTGTTAGGAAAAGGAGAGGATGAAGATTGCACAGGGAACCACCCGTGTCTGCCATACTTCCATCACAGCTTACCTTGGCGTCCACAATACCTCCTGACGTATCTTCCCATGCCCACTTTTTCCCTTAATCCACTTCATGTACAGTGATCTGATCAGTCATCCTGGAACTTGACTCCAAGTTCATCATACGACTATTTCCCCCTCCATTTTATTGAGGTCTAAATGTATACAGTTAATATGTACAACATGGTGGTTTGTGGCAGTTATTCACAGTGTATATCAATCAAGTTAATTAACACATCCATCACCTCACATGGCTACCATTTATATGTGTGTGTGTGTGCGTGTGTGTGTAGTGGGAATGCTTAAGATCTCTTTGCAAATATCAGGTATACAGTACAATATTACTAACTGTAGCCACAGTGCTGTACATTAGACCTCCAGATCTTATTCACCTTGTTACTGATTGTTTGTACTCTTGACCAACATCACTCCCTTCCCTCAGCCTTTGGACTTCAACATTTTTTAGATTCCACACATAAAATGAGATTATACAGTATTTGTCTTTCTCTGGGTTATTTCACAAAGCACAATATCCTTAAGTTTCATCCATGTTATCACAAATGGCAGGATTTCCTTCTTTTTTTTTTTTTTGGCTGAGTAACATTCCATTGTGCCATGTTTTTTATATATGTATCACATTTTCAATCTATGTTTTTTTTCCATCTATGGACATTTAGGTTGTTTTCATTTCTTGGCCATTGTGAATAATGCTGCAGTGAATATGGGAGTGTAGTGCACATGTCTCTTTGAGGTTGATTTCATTTCCCTCAGAAATATATCCAGAAGTGGGATTGTTAGATACTATTATAGTTCTATTTTTAATTTTTTGAGGATATTCCATGACTGTTTTCCATAATGGCTATACTATTTTAAATTCCTACCTACAGTGGGAGGGTACAAGAGTTCCCTTTCCTCCACAACCTCCCTAGGTTATTGGCTCTTGTCTTTTTGATGATGACAATTCTAACAGGTATGATATCTCATTTTGGTTTTGATTTGCATTTCCCTCAAGATTAGTGACCTTGAACATCTTTTCATGTTCTCATTGGCATTTGCATATCCTTTTCGGAAAAATGTCTACCCAGGTCATTTGCCCATGTTTTAATTGGATTTTTTGTTGTTGTTGTTATTGAGTTATATGAATTCCTTCTATGTTTTATGTATTAACCCCTTATCAGATATATGGTTTGTGCTATAGTTTGAATGTTTGTGTCCTCCCCCCAAAATTTATATGTTGATACCCTGATCCATATTAAGAGGCCATGTGATGTTAAGAGGAAGGACCTTTGGAAAGTGATTAGGTCATGAGAACCCTATGAATGGGGTTAGTGTTTTTATTAAAAAAAAAAAATGGGGCACTGGGTGGCTCAGTGGGTTAAGACCTCTGCGTTTGGCTCAGATCATGATCCCTGGGATCGAGCCCCCCTCAGGCTCTCTGCTCAGCAGGGAGCCTGCTTCCTCCTCTCTCTCTGCCTGCCTCTCTGCCTACTTGTGATCTGTCTGTCGAATAAATAAATAAAATCTTAAAAAAAAACAAAAAACACAAAAACCCAGAGAACTTGCTAGCCCCTTTCCATCATGTAAGGACACAGATAGTAGACACTGGCTATGAACAAACAAGAGCCTTCACCAGCCACCACGTGGAATCTGGGGTGCCCTGATCCTGGACTTTTACCCTCCATAACTGAGAAAAATAAATTTCTGTTGTTTATAAGCTACCCAGTCTCTGGTATTTTGTTAGACTAGCCTGAACGGACTAAGACAGTTTGTAAATATTTTCTCCCATTTCATAGGTTGCCTTTTCATTTTGTTGATTTTTTTCTTTTGCTGTGCAGAAACTTTTTTGGTTTGATGTAGTTCCACTTGTTTGTCTTGCTTTTGTTGACTGTGTCTTTTGGTGTCCAATATCATTGCCAAGACTAATGTCAAGGAGCTTTTTTCTTTTACTTCTACGGAGTCCAAATCCCAGGTTTTGTGTTTAAGTCTTCAATCACTTTGAGTTAATTTTTGTGAGTTCTATAAAATAGGGATCCCATTTCATTCTTTCGTAGGGATACCCAGTTTTCCCAGCCACTTACTGAAGAGACTGTCCTGCCCCATTGTGTTCTTGGCACCCTTGTCAAAGACAGTTGAGCATACATGCATGAGCTTATTTCTGGGCTCTATTCTGTTCTATCGGCTTATGTGTCTCTTTTTATTCCAGTCCCAGGTAGTTTCGACTACAGTAGCTTTTTTTTTTTTTTTTAAGATTTTATTTATTTATTTATTTGTCAGAGAGATAGAGCACAGGCAGGCAGAGTGGCAGGCAGATGCAGGGGGAGAAGCAGGCTCCCCCCCCCCCCCCCCGGAGCAAGGAGCCCGATGAGGTACTTGATCCCAGATGCTGGGATCATGACCTGAGCTGAAGGCAGCCGCCTAACCGACTGAGCCACCCAGGCATCCCTGATTACAGTAGCTTTGTAATGATAGTTTGAAATCAGGAAGTGTGATGCCTCCAGCTTTGTTCTTTCTCGAGACTACTTTGGCTATTTGGGATTTTTTTTTGTTCCATGCAAATTTTAGGATTGTTTTTTCTTTTTCTTTTTTTTTTTTTTAAGATTTTATTTATTTATTTGACAGAGATCACAAGAAGGCTGAGAGGCAGGCAGAGAGAGAGGAGGAAGCAGGTTCCCCGCTGAGCAGAGAGCCCAATGCGGGGCTCGATCCTAGGACCCTGGGATCATGACCTGAGCCAAAGGCAGAGGCTTTAACCCACTGAGCCACCCAGGCACCCCAAATTTTAGGATTGTTTTTTCTATTTCTGTGAAACATGCCATTGAAACTTTGATAGGGATTGCATTGAATTTGTAGATCACTTTGGAGAGTGTGGACATTTAAACAGTTATTAATTCTTCCAGTGAAAGAACACAAGGTATCTTTTCATTTGTTTGTGCCTTTAATTTCTTTCAGTGTCTTAGTTTTCAGTATACCTGTCTTTCATGTTCTTAAATTATCCCTAAGTATTTTATTGTTTTTGATGCTATTATAAGTGGAATTTTTATTTTTTTCTTTTAGATAGCTCATTGTTAATGTATAGAAACACAACTGATCTTTGTATCCTGCAACTTAAATGAATTTGTTGATTAGTTCTAACATTTTTTTGGTGGAGTTCTTAAGTTTCTGTACATAGTACACATCATCTGTGAACAGAGACCATTTTACTTCCTCTTTTTGTATTTGGATGCCTTTTGTTCCTTTTTTCTTGCCTAATTGCTCTGGCTAGGTCTAGTTGAATGCAAACAGCAAGCCTGGGCATTCTTTTCTTATTCACTGTTGGGTATGATGTTAGCAGTGGGTTTGTCATATGTGGCCTTTGTAATGTTGAGGTACATTTCTTCTATACCTAATTTGGTGAGTTTTTGTCCTGAAAGAATCTTGAATTTTGTCAGATGCTTTTTCTTTATTGAGATGATATGATTTTTATCTTTCATTCTGTTAATGTGGTATATCACATTTATTGATTTTTGTGTATGTTGGACCATTACTGCATACAAAGGATAAATATAATTTGATCATGGTATATGATCCTTTTTGTGCTGTTGAATTTGGTTTGCCAGTGTTTTGTTGAAGATTTTTGCATCTGTATTCACTAAAGATATTGGTGTATACTTTTCTTGTAGTGTCCTTGTCTGGCTTTGGTATCAGGGTAAACCTGGCCTCGTAAGATGAGCTTGTGAGTGTTCCTTTCTCTTCAGTTTTTTTTGGAAGAGTTTGAGAAGGATTGTTACGAATTTTTCTTTAAATGCTAGGTAGCATTCATCAGTGAAACGATCTGGTCCTGAGCTTTTCTTTGTTGGGAGATTTTTTTTATTACCAACTCAACCTCCTTAGTAGTTATTGGTCTGCTCAGATTTTCTAGCTCAGTGATTCATTCTTAGTAGGTTTTGTTTCTAGGAATTTACTCATTTCTTCTAGGTAATCCAATTTGTTGATGTATAATTATTTATAATGATCTCTTATGATTCTTTGTATTTCTATGATATCAGTTGTAACATCTTTCATTTCTGATTTTGTCCTTTTTTTTCTCAGTGCAGATAAAAGCTCATCAATTTTGCTTTTCTTTTCATAAAAGCAGCTTTTAGTCTCATGGATTTTTTTCTATCATTTTTCTGCTCTGATTTTTATCATTTCCTTCCTTCTGCTAACTTTGTGCTTAGTTTTTTCTTTTTCTAGTTCCTTGAGGTATAAAGTTAGTGTGTTTGTTTTTTGTTGTTGTTTTGCATGACCCGGAGGTGAGAGCAGAGGGAGAGGGGAAAAAGAGAATCTGAAGCATGCTTCACACCCACACACAGCATAGAGCCCAAATGCAGGTCTTGATCTCACAACCCTGAGCCGAAATCAAGAGGTGGATGCTTAACTGAGCCACCCAAGCACCCCAAGATCCTTTTTTTCTTAATGTAGACCTTTACTGTAATAAACTTCCCTCTTAGAACTGCTTTTGCTGCCTCCCATATTTTAGTATGTCGTATTTACATTTTCATTTGTTTCAAGATTTTTTTTTAATTTCCCTTTTGACCTTTTTTAAAATTTCTTCATCGTAGTACTACTATTAAGAGATTTCCATCACTTAAAAACAAAACTCTGAAGTTCTTAGTCTGGTATCTAAGAAGCTCCATAGTGGGTCTCCAAATGACCATCTAACTTGAGAGTTCCAGTTTACTTTTCCACAACCTCTGCACCCCAAACAGGTTTATTATACTAATCTCCAGCATTCTTTTTCATGCCTTTTTTCAGGCTGTTCCCAGTCTTCAGTTCCTTTATTTCATTCTGCCAATCTCAAGCCCTCACATCCTTCAAGGCCTAGGTCAAATGCCACCTCCTAGTTCAGCCCTTCCTGATCCTCTCAGGCTTTGTACCTTCTCTACATGGTAACGGTCATTTTCTCCCTTCTGTGAGTAATTTTAAAGTCCATGTCTTAATTACCTTCTGGAGATCAGGGATCCTTCTTAGAGGCAGGTTCCTTCTAGAACTGGGCCATACATGTTCAATAAAGAGTTGTTAGATGAGAGAATACTTCTACTAGGACTGTCAGAAGAACTTTGTTTAAAGCTGACATTTCCATGTGTCTATGTTAGGTACTAAGTGCTTTATATGTAATAGTTCCTGTAATTCTCACAATAATCCTCATGAGGTGACTTCCTTTCAAAGCTTCCATATGACAGATGAAACTAAACTATAGACAATTAGCTAATCTACTCAAGTTCATGTAGCCTTTCAGCGTTAAAAGCTTTCGAACCAGCTTGACTCTAGAGCTCATACTCTTTACTATAATTTCTTCTCTCTCAACAGTAAAAAGCAGCAAGAAATCGAGAACGGTGTTACTCAGCCTCCTGACTACCCAAAGCTTTGTGAGCAAGAAACTGCCTGTCCCGGGAGTGGGTCTACCTTCACTGGGACCAAGGGGAGACCTTGGATCATGGATCAAGAGCTAAGGTCAGGCCAAGGGGTTGACGCTGAATCTTTGTGGTTGAAATGGCCACACGTCAAAGTTCTAGCACATCAAAGAGTTGCCTGCTAAACCCCCCTCCTCCCCCAACTATAAGAAAGAACAAGATTGAAGTCTCTTTGCTGTTGAAGAAAATATGTGAATTCCATTTAGTTCTTGCTAAGTAGAGGGTTTTGCCAGGTTGCTCCTAGGAAAATATTCTAAGAGTGGAATGAAAACCATATCTTTCTTACCTGTGGGAGTACAATCACCCTATAAAACTCATGTTTGCTTTTATGGAAAGTAGAAGAAGGGCATTGGAAGGCTTGGCACAGAGTCTGCACCTCGAGGGTTATGAAGCCAGCCATCTCTCTCAGGCAGTCCCTGTTAAGGACAATCACTGGGCCCCTGTGTTCCTTTGTTAACATGTGGGTCTTGCAGCTTTCCTGGAGAATGGGTCCTGGTTTGCACTACTTCTGTGTAGGGGCTGTAACTTTCACCAGCTCGTCTTAAACAGTACCACCTGTTGCAAGCTCTGTTTGAATTTACTCCATTGTACTCAAAGGCAGCAGACGCCATGGGCATTTTCCCTATTGTATGAAGCAGTATGGCCATCTGGCCCCTTCAGGGAAGGGAGTTATCTTCTGTTTCCCAAAATGACTGCATGATCACATGTTAAATATATATGCTCCATGGCTCTAGCTCCTGATACACAAGACTGAGGTTTGACTGTTCTCTGCCACTAAAGTAACTCCCTGGCAGTCACACATAATTCCATACATATGATCGGAGGTGTGCCCAACAGATGCACATATTCTGCTTCAATAGTGAATAATGCCAGACAGCATTTAGATACTAGAGGTTTTTATTAGAACTTATACTGTAATTTGTCTCACTATAAACATAACACATGCCCAGAATAAATAACTTTCAAGGAGTAAAAATTTAGAAAATAGAAGTATTTCTTAAAAGCCCATAACCTAGAGATGATTACCTCCAATATTGCTTTAATATGCATATAAAATGGAATAATCCTGTAATATTTAACTAGCATTTTTGCACTTGATAGTATATCATGAACATTTCTGATATGAAATGTTTTTTGGAGCCCTGATAATTTTTGAGTGTGTATTACATTCACATGAACACACACATGCACGCACACACATACATACACACACACACACGCTTGATACCCTCCATTCCCCACAAGTAACTACCTGTTTCTTTGGTTTTAAAATCTCTTCCCAGAGTTTCTTTGCACAATATAAGCAGATTTAAGTGTTTTTATTCCCCTCCCAACTTTTATACAAAATGTAGCATTCTGTTCCCACTTTTACACCTTGATTTTCTAACAGATCTGTCTACTCTTCCTGCAACACTGTCTGTGGGACATTATTATTACATTGCTTCATTGTTTTTGGATATTGTTTAACCAATTCCTCCTTTGGGGATGGGTTTTTTTTACACCTTTAGCTGTCTCAAATTGCATCTTTGTATACAACTCATGATTATTTCCTTAGGATAAATTACTTGAAATTCTTTGCTGGACTTTTGCTTCATGTTTTCCAAATTGTTCCTGAAAGATTCTAGCACTTTATACCTTCCCCCAGCAAGGGTTGCCAGTGGGTCAAAAGGGAATTAAGTTAACAGAGGCCATTTGGAAGAGTGAACCTTTCAAATATTATATGTAGGAGGAAATAGGAACAGGAGAGCCACAGGGGACCAGTATTGTGATGGTGTGGAGGGAGAGGGTTCAGTGAGGGGTGGCTGGGTGTACTTGAAAGGACGTGTCAGAATCTGAGTGAGATGTCCTTTCTAGTGTTGCCTCTGCCAGGACATCTGGGATAAGTCTCTAAGGTTTTCGAGTCTATATTTTAATCATTGAATAAGAGAGGAGTGCTTTCTGAGTTTATTGGGATAAAATGAGGCCCCAAAACAGATTTATAAAGATGAAATGTGAATCTTTTCCAGCTTCTAAAATTCTGTTTCTTCTAACAGTACTTTCGTGTTCAGAGGAAAAAAATACTGGGCTTCTGCTTATCCTGGTTGTGTTTTGAAGGGACAGACCTCCCTCTTTCTAATCCTGTGGGTTACTCTCCTCTCTCTCCATTTCAGTAAATGCTAAGCCCAACCTTCTCAGTCCACCATTTTCCATAAAATTCAGAGTGAACTGGAGACAGCATGCTAAAAGTAGGAGATTCCTGATTGTGTGAGTTCTGGAAAACTCCTGTACTTTAGACCATGTCACACAGACAAAGTGCATAGTGTTCAGTAGCAGCAGGTAACTCAGGCAAACACCAAATGTGGGGAGGTGCTGGCGGTAGGTCTGGCTGTTGGTGGTGCAGCAGTGTGACAGGCGGCAGCCGGGGAGGCTGAGCTTCTGCTCAGAAACCCCCTGACCAGGCTCCCCAGTCACCAGGCATCCCCTGCAGGCAGGTGTCCAGTTACTGGTCAGCTCCATGTCAGACCGCTTGTCATTAGAAGCTTCCCCAGCTTCACCAAAGGAGAACTGGGGTCAATGAGCTAAGACTGGCCAAGAGTAAACAAGAAGCCCGGGTATTTCCTTTCTTTCTCTGCAGCAAGCAAACTCCAGAGGATCCCGGTGTGCAAGAACTGGAGGCATTAATAGACACAATCCACAAGCAACTGAAAGATCATCCATGCGAAGACAACATTCGTGAAGCATTTCAAATTTATGACAAGGAAGCTTCAGGATATGTTGACAAGGAGATGTTCTTTAAAATCTGTGACTCTCTCAACCTGCCAGTTGATGATTCCTTGATTAAGGAGGTCAGTAGGAGTTGCCCTGCTGGTTGATTGTAGAGGCTGTGAACACCCATCGGTTCTCTCCCAGAGGCCACTGCGTGTGTATTTTGTTTTTTTGTTGTTGTTGGTTTTTTTTTTTTTAAAGATTTTATTTATTTATTTGTCAGAGAGAGAGAGAGGGAGAGGGAGAGAGAGCAAGCACAGGCAGACAGAATGGCAGGCAGAGGCAGAGGGAGAAGCAGGTTCCCGGACGAGCAAGGAGCCCGATGTGGGACTCGATCCCAGGACGCTGGGATCATGACCTGAGCCGAAGGCAGCTGCTTAACCAACTGAGCCACCCAGGCGTCCCGTTGGTTTTTTTTAAATAAAAGATTTTATTTATTTATTTCACAGAGATCACAAGTAGGCAGAGAGGCAGGCAGAGAGAGAGCGGGGGAAGGCTCTCTGCTGAGCAGAGAGCCTGATGTGGGGCTTGATCACAGGACCCTGGGATCATGACCTGAGCTGAAGGCAGAGGCTTTAACCCACTGAGCCACCCAGGTGCCCCGTGTATTTTTTTTTTTTTTAAAGATTTTATTTATTTGACAGACAGAGATCACAAGTTGGCAGAGAGGCAGGCAGAGAGAGAGGAGGAAGCAGGTTCCCCGCTGAGCAGAGAGCCCGATGTGGGGCTCGATCCCAGGACCCTGAGATCATGACCTGAGCTGAAGGCAGAGGCTTTAACCCACTGAGCCACCCAGGTGCCCCGTGTATTTTGTTTTCAAAGATTTTATTTATTTATTTGACAGAGAGATCACAAGCAGGCAGAGAGGCAGGCAGAGAGAGAGGAGGAAGCAGGCTCCCTGCTGAGCAGAGAGCCCGATGCGGGGCTCGATCCCAGGACTCTGAGATCATGACCTGAGCCGAAGGCAGCGGCTTAACCTACTGAGCCACCCAGGTGCCCCTGTATTTTGTTTTAACAGGAAAATTTAAGACGTTTGAATCAGATCTATTTGGCCTGATTATGGTGTTTTCCCTGGATTCTCACACTGGGCTTCTTTCTTCATGGCCGCTGTAGGGCCTCTTTTTAAGTGGATATGGGCTACGTGGTACAGCGTGGTGGGTGAGCCATGTCTGGCTGAAGGAGGGGGGGGGCAGGTGATTCCCACCCCCCAGCAGTGCTTCTGTTAGGTCAGCAGTACAGCTGGCACGGGAGAGGGCAGTGGTGTCTGTCAGTCGAGGTTAGCCCAGGGCTGGCTGCACATGGAGGAAGGACATGGACGTTCTCCTCCTAGAATGTTCATGAGTGAGTTGAAGAGGGGGGTTCTGTGCCTTTGTTTCATTAGAAATCCCTTTAGCCAAGCCTTCCTTGGAACTCAGAACAAAATTTCTCCCATGATTGCGTGACTGTGACTTATCATTGAGACTTCTCCCTGATAAAAACCCTGCTGTAGACCTTCTTAAAGATTTTTGAGCAAAAAGGGATGTTCAGAAGTGAAGACTCCTTTAGGGGAGGGAGGTCGTCATGTGGCACTGGAGGGGCTAGGCTGGAGAAGAGGATTTTTCAGATATTGGAACACACGCAGGGAGGGGAAGAGGGCAGATAGAAGAGAACGTGTTCACTTGGGCAAATGCCCATTTTGCTTCCCAAATCTCCAGAATGACAGCATGCCCAGCTTTTGATTTTAAGTCATTTGTACTATCTGTGAACTTGACTTAGGAGAGCGGAATTGTGGTCAGCAGGCGCGGGGGTGGGGAAGGTATGGGTGGCAAGGATTTGCACATGGCAAGGTAACCACAGCAGATCAGGCTATTCCCCCCACAGTGGAACTTCTTAGACATGGTTTGTGCAGTGACGTAAGGCTTCTTGGCCTTTGAGCTAAGGTCAATGAGAAGTGACGGAACTAGATTCTTCTACTAGCCTGTGGTAACAGCAGTTTGCTATTTTAAGAGCTTTACTCTGGGCAGACTGGGTGGACAAAGCTCGTATTTGAATACAAAAATAATTAAAAGTGCTCTGGAAATGACAATGTTCTTATAAATGTGAGTCCTGAAATCTCTGACAGGCTATCGGCCCCGCCTGAGTTTCAGTTTCATTAAGTTGAAGATGAGGATTGTGTCTGCCCTACCTGCTGGGTTCACAGGAGCATTTTAGAATCCACGGTACAAACTCTGCCTTGGTTTACAAAGGCTGGGGATGCTGCTCTGCTCACCTGCTCTCCGCTCTCTCCTGCAGTTGCTCAGGCTGTGCTCACACGGAGAAGACAAGATCAACTACTACCACTTTGTCCGTGCTTTCTCAAACTGACCCGGCTGGGACGGAGAACACAGCACGACGTTTTGAGGTTGGACCTACATTTTGAAACACCTTGTGCTTTTCATAGAGGCGTTCATAGGGCTCTTAAAATTATATTTTTTGGTTCTTAGATTGAAATCTAAGAATGCTTAAGTCTAAATTAAATTGGATCTTTTAAGAGCTAAGATTGGTGCTTTATTTAGGGAGGAAGGGTATTGTGATGGTTAATTTTGTGTCAAATTGTCGGGGCCATGGGGTGCCCAGGTGTTTGGTTAGACATTTTTTGGGTGTGTCCCTTTCTGGGTGAGAGTAACATTTGAATTCGTAGGCAGAGAAAGGCAGATTGACCTGGGGGTGGGCCACATCCAGTCTCTTTAAGGCCTGAATGGAAAAGCCTGACCACTCCCCAAGCAAGAATGCCTCCTGCCTTCCTTTGAACTGTACCATCAACTCGTCCCTGTCTTCAGACTCAAACTAAACACTGGCTCGTCCTGGGTCTGGTGCCTGCTGGCCTGGCCTTCAGACCAGAGCTACACCAGCCGCTCTCACAGGGCTCCAGCCTGCTGGCTGCAAATCTTGGGACTTGTCAGCCTCCGTAATCATGAAAGCCCAGTCTTTGTAAGAAACTTCTTTCTCTACATACACGTTCCATTGGTTGTTTGTCTGGAGAACCCTGACTACCACAGGTGTGAAATGACCACGAGCAGAAGGAAAGCTAGATTTTGCAGGGAGCAGCAGCATCTGGGGTGCCGGAACTAAGCACACAGTCTAATGCTGCTGTGAGCCGCTGTCCCCCACCACATGCCTGCTCTCCCCAGTATCGGGGAAATCCATGTTTTTCAAACTGTGGCTCTAGGCCCATTAGTAGAGCTACATTTTAAAAAATGGAATAGAAAAGAAAATATCAGAGTATGGTACAAATAGGTTATATACTGGTTCACGAAACTTTTTGTTTCAACTGAGTGTGTATTTATTGGGCCATAATGGAAAATGTATTCCTTGATGTGAATTATGGTTAAAATATATAGAAAAATGCTGCTTTTCGAGAGCCTGGCTTTGAGAGTACCTTTGACAGAGGTACTGGTCCTCTGATGAGCTCTGCCTCAGCTTTTAGAACTGGGGCTGCTCCCCAGCTGAAGCTACCCCCACCTCTTTCCAGCTGCCAGCCCAGATTCTGCCCCCTCCCTCGGCCAGGGATGTAGAGGAGGGGGAGCTGTCCCTACAGGATCCAGGACACCTGCCCTCTCAGAACTGCTCCTTCTTCCTCCACTGATGAGCCAAGCCACATCCAACTAGCTTATTCAAAGGGCTATAAGACCATACATGTTGACTCCTACTTTCCTGCTCCAGGCCCTTATCTCCAGAAGAACCCGTTTTTAAATTTGTTACCCCCAGTCACTTTACTATTGAAAGCCTAATTTCTAAATATTCAGAAATCCATTTCAGTCTAAAGTAAAACTACTAAGCTCTATCCTGCCTGCCCAAGCCTAGAAGCCTGTGTGTGTGCGCGTGTGTGTGCGTGTGTGTGTGTGTGTGTGTGTGTGTGTATGTGTATGTGAGAGAGAGACCTTGAGCGAGCGAGAGATTGAGATTGAGCCCTACGACACGTACAGTGGGTTTCCCCTTCCTTCTGGTTTTGCTGTCTTTGCCCCCATTCAGCCACACTGCTGTGTCCGGGAAGGGGAGGGAGTAGACACCAGAGGGAAAGGGCAAAGTTTTATTTCTGTGGCTTGTGAAGTCCCCATCTGGGTCAGGGCCTTCTGTGTGTCCTGTGCACTGAAAGACTGGCTCTCCCCCCCCCCCCCGCCCCCAGGGCAGTTTTTGTGTGATCGTAGGACCTCCACCCCAAGAAAGGTCACTGTGCACTCTCAGATGTCTCCATCTCCCCATCTCCAGCATGCCTGGTTCTAACAGCACATTCCCTCCATGTTCCTCCTCCTCCTCTCCAGGGGCCCTCTGCATGGGGGGGGGGGGTCCCCTCGGGCTTCCCCTCCCAGGGCCTCCACTCTTGCCAGTGTGTCCACTAGACTGCTCTCTGGGCTGTGCAGTTACAGCTGGTCCCTTTGCTGGAGGCTCCCGGGAGGTTAGAATGTGGTACTAACTCTCCTGCTCTGAGCTCCAGGGGACTCGGGGCATCTCCCACACTTAGCTTGTGGACCTACCGCACTCCAGGGACTTCTCCACAACCCCTGGGAGAGGGAAGTTCGCAAAACTTTGCATCCTCAGTCTTTCCTGGATCTGCACCAACTGCAGCGGACGGAGGTACTTGCTGACTTCAGTCCTTAGCTAAAGGGAGACATTAGGAAAATGTCCTCTTACCTTTTGAGGTCCCAGTGCTCTTCACCCTTCTCGCCTCGTTGGGACAGTTCTTCTCTTGGTCCCCTGTACGTGTGCACCTGTGAACATCCGGGGCCTTGAGCTGGGCCGAGGACAGCCCGCCCCGCTCACCTACAGGCCTTCAGCTCCGGCTCGTTTCCTCCCCACGTTTACCCGAGCGGGGAAGCTCCATCACCGGGTCCAGAAGCCACTCCCCAGAAGACCAGAGCCAGCAGGTCACTTCTGGGGTCCCCACCTCCCTGCTCAGCTTAGATAAGACAGCTGAAGGTAGAGCCACACAAGCATCATTCTGGATTCCAAATGGCACCGCAGCCGCCTGAGGTCACGGAGGCTAGTCGCCCCCTGCCCGTAGTGGGATCCTGGCTGAGGTGACAGAAGAGCAGAGCGTTAGCCTGCAGCAAGCAGTGTAGCGGCCGCCCGGGAGGGGAGACCAGTCGCCTCACTCCTCGTGTCTGCCACAGAGGCCACTGAGAGCTGCGGCTGTCCACTCTCACTGAATGATGGCGACAGGATGGCTTGGGATGGCTTATGGATTCGGGGCTAGGAAAATCTGCCCTGTGGGTGAAGATGGGCTCTGAGTTAGCCACTGCTGTCTATACCACCCAGGACCCTGGAAAATACCAGCTCATCAGGGTGTATCAAACCCATACCTATAAGCTTGGAGGGCATTTGGGACCAACAGGTGGACAAGACCTCTCTAAATGTCTCCATGGAATCAAGGGCCACTTTGGTGAGTGACTTTAATATCCTGCTGGCACTGAAGAGCCACAGTACACGTGCTCAGTACAGAAAACAAAAAAAAAACCCCAGTGCTTTATCTGTACCATGAACTCAGCACTGACCGTCCCTAAGTCTCACCACCACCACTCCCTGCAAAAACAATCAGCAAGCACACAACCCCCAAAACTGTAGAACACAGATGAGCCAACAAGCCCAGAAAGGTTAACTAGTGTCCTCTGGACTGGACCCAGGTCTGCAGCAGAGCTTGCCCTCCATGGGTCCCTCAGCTTCACCTCAGGTGAACACTTCCTATGCAAGCCTCATGCCCCAAGGGGGTCCATGGCTAACTGCCTCCTGTAGCTGCGCTCCTCCCCTGCACTCTCTGAAGAACATTCTGGAAAACAGAGACTGCTGCCATCAAGACCAGGTCACAGAACAGACCCCAGACCCCAGGGCCCACAGTTGGGATGAATACTTTCAGCACCAAGAGTTCACACGCCCACCTCAGCCCATGACTTCATCACGCAGCAAGCTCGAAGTGCTTCCTCCTGGAGCTTGTCGGCAGACCCCGTGTCAAGAAAACTTCTTTCCACTTTTCTACTTTATGGTTACAGACTCAAAAAATGCCTAGAATGTTGGCACCTGGGTGGCTCAGTGGGTTAAAGCCTCTGCCTTCGGCTCAGGTCATGATCCCAGGGTCCTAGGATCGAGCCCCGCATCGGGCTCTCTGCTCAGCAGGGAGACTGCTTCCCCACCTCTCTCTCTGCCTGCCTCTCTGCCTACGAATATCTCTGTCTGTCAAATAGAAATCTTAAAAAAAAAAAAATGCCTAGAACGACCCAACACTCAAGAGAACTTTCTCCATCCATTCCAATTCCCTCCTTCCTAGGACCAAAAGGAACAAATACAGCTTAAAAAAGCTATACAAGGAAGGACTAATAGAGCGAAAAATTTTGTAAATGAGATTAAAATGGGACATAAAATTATTTTTCAAATGAAAATATAAGCATCCAGATTAAAAATATAAGGAATGTGACCAGAGACAATTAGACTGATAATTCTTTTATTCAGTTATTTCAAAAATATTTGTTGATCATTTGTTTCAAAATGTACATTAAAAAAATCCATACAAAACTGTAATTTGTTTTAAAACCAGACAGAAACCGTGGAAAAGGCTTTTGAAAAAAGTTCACTTGAAAGTAAAAAGACTCCCCCCCCCCCCCTGCCTGCCCCCCCCCAAAAAAACCTTTTACATGAAAGCATAAATACGGCAGGTACAAATTTTCCTTGAGTTCCTTGTTGAAATTTGGTCCGTAACATGAACAGGCTAAAGTAGACAAACCAGAAGACCACTTGTCCACATTTGCATTAGGAGTTGCTCACGGCACCGGCAGCCACAGCTCGCCCTTCAGGTGTTTACTGAACAAGAGAACTGAAGAGTGAGGTGCAGGGTCTCCTCACCGAACACTCGAGGCCGCACCCAAGGACACATGGAGCTTACTGTCCCCGCCGGCTCCTGTCAGTGGCCAGGCCATGCGTGGCTGCTCCTCAGAACCGCCTCCTTCCTCTGCACACGAACAAGCAGCTCTGGAAAGCTCTTAGACAGTGACAGGGACATCTCCGGTGTCCCAAGAGATCTTATTCCCAGATGCTGACTTCTTTAATGCCCCATGATGAGGATGGTTTTTATTTTTTCCTTTTCAACAGATTTTTTAAAAAAAAAATCTATGGACTTCTAAGGTGATGCTACAATGCTCTAGGAGCATGCCAGGGAAACCCACCCAGGATGAAGAGGATGGCAGCAATAAAGGGAGAGGAGTGCACACGTTTCTTCTGTAGGGGAGGACGACCACCCTCCCGCGGGTCCCTTCCCTTCCCAGCTGCAGGGCGCTTAGGGACAGCAGGGCCTGTGGAAAGACCACCGGCTGGGAGAGTTATTGCACAACCCGGAGGAGCAAGGAGAGGGCAGGCAGGCAGCTGCGGCTGCTAACATGGCTAACACTGAGTTAGGAGCACAAAGAAACTCTGCAACAGCCAAACCAGACCCCCTGTCAGCCTGGGGTCTGTGAGCACACACTTGCCACTGGGAAGTAAAAATAAACACCTTGATCAGATCAACTGTGGGATGAATGGGAGGCAGAATAGATTGGAAGAGGTTATAGCCAGGCTACTTCTCTTTTTAATTGGGGGTGAGGGGGGTGGGTAGGACTAGCAGGGCAGGGTCTGCCGTGGGGGGCCTTGTGCCCCTGGAGGTCCCTGGGCTTCCCTCCACAGGTAGAAGGCGCAGGTGCCTGCGGCTGGGTCCTCAAGGCTTCTGCAGCCACCCCTGTGGGCTAGAAAGCCGACACAAGGGAGAAACCAGAAACAAAACCTAGAATATACCACAGACCCCAACACCATGGTGGGGGGCTGGGGGGGGAACAGAGACGAATGAAGCCAAACTTTCACAATCTGTGTCCTTTTCACATGGAATGTACCAGGGTCCAGTGTCCTCGACTGCACATGACAGCCTGCCCCAGAGGCCTGGCCACACAGCACGTGCGGAGGCTGGAAGGCCACAAGGCAAGTAAGGCACTTCTTATACAAAGAGAAGGGGTGTCCGCTTGGGACAAGCACTCTCAGGGGTCGCCGAGCACAGGGTCAGCACGGAACACAGACATCCCAATGCTTTTCTGAGACCTCCAGAACAAGAGAGAGGGGACCGCAGGGGACGCAGAGGATGAGGGGCAGCCATTAAACTGTCCCCGGGGGGAGCAGAGTAAAGCGAGAGGGTTAGCCGGGGCCGGAGAGGGGTTCCACTGAAGTTTCACACGATCTGACAGTGACCCAGTTCCCAGGTCGTGCCCAGAGTGCCTTCTGAGGAGCAGGGCCGTGGGAAGGGGAGGCAGCAGGAGGAAAGACAGACCACTCTGCTGTCCTGCCTCCATCAGAGAACAGAGAGCGGCAACGACATTCGGGAACGAAGTCTGTTCACTTGGGTCTCCACAGTCCTCAGCAGGAGAGGAAAAACAGACCAGGAAGGCTGAAACCTGTGAAGGAAGTTCCCAAGCTGCATGGGGCCTGGCAAGCCACTGCAAATTTAAAAAGGCATCCAGGGAATAGAATTTTCTCTTGTGGAATCTCGGGAGGGGTATATGCTCTGCCTTTATCTCTCCCTCACCATTCAGAAAGAAAGTGAAAGGGTGTGGAGGAAGAAGGTCCCTAAAGGAAAACCCAGACGCAGGCTTTGCTGGAAGAACACCGAAGCCAGGCTTCAGGGGTTTCTAGGATCTGAGGATCCAGTCAAGAGCCACAGCTGCAAAGGGCCAGAGCACGAAGTCTAGTTTGGTTTCTGAAATGTAAGTGCTGCCTTGGGACAGAAGCACAAAAGGCTCTGGGCAACAATGTAGGTCTGGTAACCCAGACACACACACACGGTTGGAATGGAATAGAAAGGGGAGCAGCAGCTCCCCTTCTGGTTCTCCCTGCTCCCCCTTTGCTCTTGAACCTTCCCCTACCTTTAAAAAGGACACATGTAACTTATTAATAGTGCAGCTATCAGAGCCTGATGGTAAAAATAACTCTCCCACCACTGGACCTCAGCAGCCCCGGGTCCTCCCCGCCACCGCAGCCACTCTGCCCCACCATGGCCACCTGCTCGCCCTCCCTCCCCTGCCCTGCACCAGTGGCAGTCAGGGACATTTAGAGAGCAGTGGCTGCTGCTGAGGTAGATGAGCATCTGTCCCCAGCTCCTGCTGAGCTGGCTCTCACACTTGGAGCTGGGAGGCAGGGCCCTCACAGACAGCTTGACACTTTGGGAACTGGAGAGAGCATTTAAGACTGAAGACAACAGCAAAGTGGCCACATCAGGACAAGGCAGCACAACAAGCTCACAGGACGAAGTGGGGTTATTTTGGCCCCTGGCATCCTGCTTTGAGCCAGCCTGCCAAAGCCGGGGCTCCGCGTGGAGATAAACATGGCTGGGATGCCAGGGGGGGGTGACAGAGATCCCTACAATTATTCTCCTCCCCACCCCGCAATCGTTCCTGAGGCCTGGCTGGGGACACGCTAGCCTTACTCATGGTTTTGGGTGTTGACACGGCAGAAAAAACAATCCTTCTATTAACCTTCATCCCTGCACACACCCTATCCTTCAAGCAACAGAGCCTACGTTGGCCCCCGCCCCTGGGCTAGCAGTACCACCTCTGAATCACACCCACCCCAGCGCCAGAAGCTTGCAGGGCACTCAGGAGCCATGCAGCCTGCGGCAACACT
Organism: Lutra lutra; assembly: GCF_902655055.1. Classification (NCBI taxonomy): domain Eukaryota; kingdom Metazoa; phylum Chordata; class Mammalia; order Carnivora; family Mustelidae; genus Lutra; species Lutra lutra. Next base: position 53,489,802 of record NC_062283.1, on the reverse strand, counting down.
CAGACCTACGGCCACGAGAAGGGAGGCTGACAGGCCTCGAGCTGCTTGCCCCACTCTGAGCTGGCGGCACACAGCGAAGCTGCTGAATTTTCACCAGGGCACACCTGAGGAAGCGGCCCCTTGCAGGGAGCAGCATGTGGCCCGGGACATGGCCAGGAGAGAACCAGGATGGGCGGGGAGCCTCATGGGACAGCTTTGGAGCTGCTGGGTGGACGCCCTTCCCTCACCAGGAAAGGTGGGGATTGTGAACAAAACCGCAGCCGGGGCAGGGGTATTTGGCCAAATGACTGAGGGGTCCTGGCTCAGGTTTGCTGGGGTGATACCGAGCCACCCTCCTAGCACTGTTCTGCTCTGCAGTCCAGAGAAGTGTCAGAGAAGAATGGGAGAGATACAGATCTCCAAAAAGGCTGTCCCGCTTCCTAAGGGTGATCAGAGGCCAAGGGCAATTCTTCCCATTTCTACAGCCTTAGTCTGGACAGAGAGAGGAGGCTCTACAGCCATGTTTGGGTACAAATTCCCTAGTCACTGGAAAATTAAATGTAACTTCTTCCCATGGAGAAGGGGAGCTGCCCTGATGAAGAGCCCCCCGCCCCTTCAGGGTAGTAACCCAAGGTCAGGCTTCCACTGTGAGGTCAGAAAGAGGATCGGCACCTCAAACGACACATTTCTATGCCCATCAAAACCTCCTCCCTGCACCTCAGCACAGAATTCAAGAGTTCTTAATCAGGACTAAGCCTAACCCCCTCTGGAAGTCCTCCCCAGGCCCTATATGGACTTGGAGGCCTTGTCTTTAGGTGGAGCAGAGGGAAGGAAGAAGGGAGGGAGAAAAGTGCCTCCCATTGGCACAGATGTCTGCTCATCTACCCTGCAGATCATTCAGAGTCAGTCCCACTTTTATACAGTCTAAAATGTTGCAGGTGCGCTCAAACATCACAGGATGACGGTGACCAGCCCACAGACACTCCACAGATGAGCCAGAGGGTGACCGGCTAGGCAAGCCTCCTCGTGGCACCAGGGGCCAATGCAGGGCTTGGTGTTCCTGCAGTGGGAGAGACGAAGTCAGGCAGCGAGGTCAGCCCTTCCCCTGGCCGCCTGGCTCTGGGCTTCGGGACTGGCATTTGCCAGGCCGCTCTGGTAACTGGGTTGGGCTGGGTTTTGAATGCTGGTGAACAGTTGAAAAAGCAGCTGGGGCTGCAGCCGAAGGCAGGCCAAGGGTGACCACTCCAGCATCTCCGCCACCTTTACCCTTCCAGAAGCGCTTTGTTCTTGCTCCAGCGCGTGGGGAGACTTGTCCTCCTTCAGCACCTCCCTGGCAGAGCAAGGGCCGGCTGGCCTGTGTCCAGGACTGGCCACACAGTTACCACCACCTTTCTGGGCCAGGTCGCCATGTCCACAGCCAAATGCCTTTGCATTTCCAAGTAGCAGGGGTGCAGCCGGGCCTCCAGATGGTACATGCAGAACTGGAATCATACATCTCAGTTAATCAGCACCTGGAGATGATGATCCAAGAAGGCTGGTCTCTCCTCTCCTTGTCCGAATACGCCCCCCCCAACCCCGGGCCTGTTAGCGGCTCTGGGCGGAGACTCCTGGGCACCAGGCTTCTGACTCTGACAGGTCCTGGACACTGATGCTGGGTGTCGGATGGCCGCAACTGCAATTTGAGCTCCCTCTCGTTGTAAAAATCAGACACAGAAAAATTGCACAATATGGTGAAAAGTCAAAGCAGCCATGAAGGAAGAGAAAGAGGAGGCAAGCCAAGAGAGAACCGTGAGAGCCTGGGCTTCTAGAAAACCCAACACAGCACAGAGGTGAGGACATGAGGTGGCTTGAGGGAGAGAAAGAAGAAGAGTTTTGGTTTTATTGAGAATGGTTTATGGAAGAGTAAGAAGAGAAAGCCAAGAAATACAAAAGAGGAAAAGCCCCATTTGGAGACAGGTTCCCGCTGCTGGGGAGGCAGCATCAAAAGCAGAAGGGGGAAGGCAGTGGTGGGGGCAGGACTCCCCACCTCCCTGCTGGGCCCCCATGAGAGGATCCCTGTTCCAGCACTTTGGCCTCAAGGAGACTTGAGTTTCTTAGTCCGTGGGGAGGTGCCATTCTCTGCCTTCACTACTCCGTTTTCATGGTAACCTAGGACGTGAAGGGAAACAGAGAGACAAACATGGTGTTTCTGTGGGACTGGCGCAGCACACACGGGCTGGGCGGATGCCCTCCCAGGGAGGGGTAATGGGGAGGAGGCAGCAGAGGCTGCAGGGACAGACATTACTCAGAAGCCCAATGCTCCTCTGGCAGAAAAAACTCTGCCATCTTTTTATTGTTGTCGAAAACCCCTCCCGGTGCCTGCTCCGAGTCCATGCAGCTGCAGCCTCCTGCCCCACATCCCCTCCCAGCCCGGCTGGACTCAGCACACCCAGCCGTGCACGTGTCTGCTCCAAACACACGGGGGCCCCTGCCTAGCAGGCCACACCTGGAGAGAGGCAGGTGAGTCAGAGAACAGAGCCTGGTGCAGACAGGCCCCCAGGCTGGACAGAAAAGGCAGGGCTGGCCATGGCCTGGGACCTGGGGCAAACGGTTACTGGAATGTGGTTGGGGCCACAAGAGAAGAGGGCATCCCACCCCTGCTGTTCACCAAGCATCATGTCCCCGGAGTCACTCCTGAAGATGGAAGAGGAGCCTGCAGCCTGGGAGGCAGGCACATGGTGCCATGTGGAACCAGAGGGCAGGTGAGGACAGGGCCGCACTGGCAGCCCGCGGCAGACCTTGGCTGGCGTTCAGAAGCCACTTCGAGGACACGCTTGCCGCCAGAGCTCCCCACCCAGCTGCCGCCCCGCCCCACCATGGCCAGGAGGGCTCCCTGCCTCGTCAGGGCCAGCCTCACCCACAACGCGTCCCTGGCCCTTGCCCAGCCACGTGCCGGTCAGGCCCCGGCAGGAGCCCAGGAGCCCAGGAGCCAGGGCCCCAGGGAGGCTGGAGGAGTGGCAGGACTGGTTGGGGGAGAGCCTGAGGGCCCCGGCTCCTCCCTGTGCATCCCAGACAGACTTCGCTGCTCCCAGCCTGGGGGGGGGGGGGGCTGGCACTCACCAGATTCCCTCTTGATGAGCCTGGCTGGCAGTCTGGGGGCAGCTGGGCCTCTCCGCTTGGCGCTCTGCTCGTTCCAGTACTCCCGCCAGTGCCGTAGCTGGGAGTGGATGAACCGCCACATGAGCCAGGCCTGGGCGGCGCACACCAGCAGCAGCACGCACAGCCTGTGGGGGGAGTGAGGGCCGGCTCAGGGGTGCGGGCCCCGGCGGGGGTGGGGGTGCAGACAGGGAGACACGGTAGGTCAGGAGCCCCGCAGCCCCCCAGGGGCACCCTCAGCGCCAGCCCCCGGGAGAGTGCTGTGTCCACGCTGGCTTCCCCTCTAGCATACTGCAGGGGTGCTGACAGAGGGACAGGGGTGAGGGAGACCGAGAAAGAGGAGGTGACAGACACTCGTCCGGCTCCCTAGTCACATGGCCTCCCATGGCCTTTTCTGACCAGAATGGGACTCCTTTCAGCTCCACAGATGTAGTGAAAGAACTCAAATAAACTGAATTAGGATATAGCAAAATAATTCTAGGAGACTGGCTTCTCATCTCGCATGCCACTTGAAAGCTGAGCAACACCGGACAAATCATACCCCCTCCCGGGCCCTATGGTCACGAGGAAGCAAAATGGCTTCCTCCCTGCCTTCCTGCCACTACGGAAGGCCACTGGCCAACCTGCCAAGCACACCACCGTACAGAGTCCAAGTGCGGTTTTAACAACCAGCCGAGGGGTTTTAACAACCCCTTCGTCAGTTTAACAGCCCCTGCGTGGGGGCACGATGCGAGTCCTGTGCCCCCACAAAGCCCTGGACAAGGGTGAGGGGAGTCCTGCTTGGGGATCCTGACTGCAGTCCCAGCAGGCCAGGCTGGCTGTGAAGACGGTCTTGCCGGAAGCAGAAGGCTGGGGTTCTCCTTTCAGGCCTGCTGTCTAGAGAGCTCCTTCAAAACATTAATGTGTGGGAGACTCGGGGATCTGTTGCCCCCAACCTTCCAAAGTTGTGCCAAGTTCAGGGGGCTCCGGGCAGGGCTTGGGGAGCCTTGATTTCCCTCCTTGGACTTTTTCCCAACTCACCTGCAAAGTAAGGTGTTGAAGTTCCCTTTCTCTGGGTCAAAGGCCTGGTTTTCCATGCGAGCAAGTCCAAAGCCAATGGCCAGCACAGCGAGTGTGAGGATGAAGAGGCGGGTGACCCCAAATACAGCAGCCCAGGCATTAAACCTGCTCGTGGAGGCAGAAAAGGGATGTCAGCCTTTAGGGCCCATGAGGGAATTGTCACCCACTTCTCCGGAAGCAACCCCTCATGGGAAGAGCGTGCAAGGGCAACCGTGGGGTGTCTGAAGGAGGAGAGAGCTAGAACAAGAGGCTGCGAACACCAGCCTCCGGACACCACCTGCAGGGAAGGGACAGTTCACACCGCGCAGGAGCCTCTCACAGGCGGCCCCTGCCCACAGCCCCTCCGAATCAGCCAGCCGCCCCCACGCCACCTACAGCTTCTCGTTGTTCTCGTCTGCGAAGTAGAAGAGTCGAGCCATGTGGAAGAGGAACTCGGTGCAATACTGCAGCAGCAGCAAGATGAGGCCCAGGCGGCTCAGGCTGGGAGGAAAGGACAAGCGTCGCAGTCCACCCGGGGTGCCATGGAGAGCCGAGGCCAGGGCCCCGCACCCCAGGCTCTGCGCGCCACACCTCCTCTCCCTGGCCAGCGGGGGAAGGGGCCCCCTCAGCCTAGAGGACTCAGTTCTGCACCCGTGCCTTTAAGAGAAGACTGAATCCCCCAGCCATCCGGCCGGCCTGTCTGGGTCCAGCGCCCCTCCCCGCTCCCACAGTGAACCTGGCTTCCGCTCTCACAGCACCTGTCCCTTTGCATGCTTCGCCTGGCCTGGGCCAAGCACACAAAAGGTGCTCAGAACAAGGGGCCGAGCTTTGCGGGTAGAAATACATGGGATTCCCACCGTCTGGTGTCTTGTCATCCAAGTCTTCGCGGCTAAGAGGTACACGGAGAAGCAAAACTCAACACAAAAGTACGTGTGAGTTGAACCAACCTCTGAAAACACTGGCACCACCCACTCAGACATCCCCTCTGCTCAATTCCAGGCACAGGGTCGCTACGGACCTTCTTAGGCAGTTTGCTACAGAGGGTCAACGGCAGTTCAAAGAAATGCAGAGGGGCTGCAAAGTGAAACTGCAGATCGTGCTGAACATGTCGGGCTTTGGAAAGCTGGCAAGATGATGGGAGAGCAGTGCTAACTACGGATCCTGCCGCTTCCACCCAACGAGACCAAGGCAGGGCCAGATGGATGGGGAAGGTCATGGGTTCCTGAGGATGCTTGGGGAATGACGTGAAAACCAGCCCATGTCTTCACATGACCTGGAGAGTCCAACATGATCTTGCCCATGACCTCATCTCAAATCTCATTTTCTGCACTCCAGCCACAGCGGGCTTTCCGCCCACTCCCATCTCAGGGCCTCTGTGCCTGTGGTTTCTCTGCCTGCACCGCTGTCTCCCCCAGATCTTCATGTGCCCAAGTCTTGTCATTCCTGCCTCAACCTGAGTCATCTCCTCAGTCACCTTCCCTCCCCACAACAAAGGTGCCAGGAGACAAGTCGCTCTCTCTCAGTGCCCAGCTTCATTATTCTTTTCATCACACTTAGCAACTCTGTTTGCTCAGGAAACTCTGTTTGCTTTCTTCTTTCTTTCCTTCCTTCCTTTTTCGAGAGGAATGGAGTAGGGGCAGAGGAAGAGAGAATCCCAAACAGGCTCCACACTGAGCACAGAGTCCAGTGTGTGGGGCTCAATCTTATGACCTTGAGATCATACCCTGAGCTGATATCGCCACCTGTTAGAATGGACACCTCAGGAGAGTAGGGCCTTGGTCTGCCCTCACCCAGATGTGACAGCAGCTTCTCAGGCAGCCTGGCCTAAGGGAGGAGCTCAGGTATGTGCTCAGTGAGTGAAGGCCTCTAAAAGTCAAGCTCTTCACCAAAACAAGGCCCTGCAGCAGTCGCCATTTCAACGGTGTGTCTTTCTGGGGCAATCCTGTGTCAAGGGTCTCTCCTTTCCCCCACACTCCTGAGAACCAGAACAAGGATGGAGAAGGAAAATTATGGTCCTCACGTGGGCAGAGAGGCGGCTGTGCCAGCATCACTGGGAATGGAATGGGCCTATTTTGGAGGATCTGCTGCTCCCTGCCCTCTCGGTTCTATTCTGATTCCAAAACAAGAATCACAGAACCCTGCCCGAATGGGGTCAGATACATGTCCGTCTCCTTCTCTGGGACATGCCAGGTGTGAGAAATACAGACCCTAGAGCATCTTCCGTCTTTGGGATGAACCTCGATGGTACAACAGGGACCCCACAGCAGGACACTCTCTACCTGGTCCTCCCCGCACATTCTCACCCAGGTCTCTGCCACACAAGGGCAGAGCTGATTCCCCACCCCCTGTACAGCCTTTGCTCCCCAAAGACCCAGCCAGGGGTTGATGCCGTATCAGCCATCAGAGATAAGAGACCACAGCCAAGAGCTGCCTTCCTCCTGACTCCACCACCCCCTGGGCAGTCACTCTCGTAGGATGCCAGCCGAGAGGGCCTGGGAGATGAGGGGCGCAGGGGCCTCCGGGGAGCCTAGCAAAAAGTTATCCATTGCGAACCCTCACAATGTCAGTCCAGAGAAAGTACAGGGTGTTCTCCTATGCTGCACAGATAAAGCTCAAGAAAATTCCAAGTTAGCAGTGACACATCCTACTCTTGACAGGATTCTTTTTGTAAGAGACGCTCAAGGCCAAACGCTATGGCAGCTCCTCCGACTTCAAAGCCATGGTTCAAGTGCCAACATCCCTTGAAGCCTCTGCTGCTCTGGGTCGGGAGGAGTCAGTCATTTTTCTGGGTTCCCACGGCAGAGGCCATGTACCATAGCCCCACGCTGGTCACACTGAGCTTTCCTGACCTGTGTCTACAACGGTATCTCCCGCTGGGCTAAGCATGAACCACTCAAGATAAAGCGATCACCCCCTTCGTGTTCCCAGGTCTGGCACGGTGCCTGGCAAACAGAAGGTGTCTAATAAAGGCCTCCTCACTGAATGTCTGTGTGGAGAGCTGCTCGGAAGTAAAAGGGCATGGCAATGTGACCAGCCCTGGGGTCTCACTCACTTTAAGAGGTATGCTCCGGCTATGTGGACCAGGTACAGACAAATGTACTGGAGCTGGCGGGGGATTTCCTCCTGCAAACAAGAGAAACCAGCAGTAAGCATGCTCCTTCCCTAACGGAAGATGCAGGAATGGAGGGGAGGTGCAGAGGGACGATGGTGGCCCCGGGTGCTCTGCTCCAGCCAATCCCAGATCACGCCAGAGGCCCGTGCCCCACGCTGCTAGGCACCAGATTCCAGTCCATGAGGCGGGACTGGGTTGAGAAAGAAGAGACAGGGACAGGGGAAACAGGGCTTTTGGAAGTAATTCAGAGGGAGGCTATTAAAAAAAAAAAGACCGAGAGAGGCAAAAACCTCTGATCCACCATCCAGAAGACAAGAGGCAGACCTCCCGCAAAGCCACATGTCTAGGTGGGAGGCAGGAGACCCGCTGGAGGCCTGCTCTCAGGGAGAGCCTGATGGAGACTTCGCTGGCTCAGCATCCTCTTCAACCCGCCAACACAGCCCTGCCCCCTTACCCCCCAGCTCTGGGCTTCTAGAGGAAGGTGCGGCAGCTTACCCACTGGGAAGCTGGGGTGTGGAGGACATGGGGCTTCCCAGATGGGGAGTACTCACCTTCCGTACCTTCTGGAAGTACAGCTCCGGAAGTGCGTGCAGCCAGTAAGCCAGCTGACACAGGTAGAAGAACTTCACCTGGAAGCTGGAGACAAGGGAACGCGTCACCCGGAAGGGCCAAGCACAGAGGGAGGTGGGAGGGCAGGACTGTGGGAGGAGCTGGTCCAGGAGCCAGAGGCATGCCCCAAGCCCAGGGACCCTGCTCCACAGACCAGAGCACTCCAGGAACGCAGCCCACGGAGGAAACCAAACATGGTGAAGAGAAAACAGAGGAGGGTCCCCTGGCTCGGAGAAGGGAAGGCTGAGCACGGACAGTGAAGATGGGGCACCGGTATACTGAAGGGTGAGCTGAGGTAAGTGGCAAAGGTGGCGTCTCTGCTGTAAGCCCCCTGTTCTGTTGGAAGGGTCTCAGGAAAGGCACAGAGGGTTTCCTGCAGGAGGAAGACCCTCCTGGTGTCTCAGCAGCACAGAGCAGGAGAGGAAGGGGGGCTGCCTCGTGAGGAGCACCAGCCTCATAAGGGTGGGAGGAAGGTGCACTATGAGGGGGTGCAGATCATCGAGAAGGTATGGGGCCAGAGAACTTTACGGAGACGCCCTGCTTCCATGATCGTGCTCTGACAGTGTGGACGCCTGCTGCGGACTGAATGTGTGTGTCCCTCAGAATTCACAGGTTGAAATCCGACTCTTTGTGTGATGCTATCTGGAGGTGGGGCCTTGGGGAGGTGACCTGAGTCATGAGGGCGGGGACCTCTTTCATGGGATCTGGGCCTTTGTTAAAGAGAACCCAGATAGCTCCTGGGCTTTGCCATGTGAGGACACAAGCAGAAGACAGCCCACTATGAACCCAGAAGCAGACCCTCCCCAGACCCCAAATCTGCCGGCACCCTGATCGTGGGCTTTTCGGGCTCTGGAACTGTGAGCAACATGTCTCTTTTGTATAATTTCTAAGCCACCAGCCTCTGGCATTCCGGGACAGCAGGCGGAGTGAAGACGTCACCTCTGTGATGGGGCTAGTGCGGGACAAGTTATTTTGGGAGTCTCCAGTCAAGCGCACTAGGAGGAAGCAGTTCGCAGACAGGACTGCCGTCTGCAACACGGCGCCCGAAGAGGCTCGGGGCGTGAGCGGCTCCTCGTGCCAGCTGGCCTGCGGTTTTCTGGCCACAGGCTGGGATGAGGAAGCCAGGGACCAGCTTGCTTCTCCTTGGAGACGCAGTCATGGGAATACTCACGGGAGGTACACGTGCGGGTAGTCTTCCCAGAGGCTTCTCGGGTTTGTTAAATATCCTTCCTGCAGTGGGCAAGGAGAGACGGCCTTTAGAGAGGGGGAGAGGAGAACCGCTGGGGCCCTGGGCAAGGCCAGGGGAAGAGGTCAAGGGCGCACCCCATCCCCAGCTGCCAGAAAGAGGAAGGGACAGGAAACATGAAAATGAAGGATCTCTCTGCACGGGACACACCCGGCCCTCAGCCGGCTTCCTTATTGTGAAAGAGCCATGATACCGTACGAAGAGCCCTAGTCTGGGGTCTGAAGACTGTCTGCATGTGGGCCTGGCACTGTTAGTCTCCCAACCTTCAGTTGGCTCATCTAAAATGAGGATAAAAATACCCTCGCAGAGTTATTGTTAGAAATAAATGTGATAGCTTATGTTTATGTGTCTAGCATGATGCCTGGCATGAAGGCACTCAGGAAATGCTTGTAGAATGAATAAGCAAGTGGACTGTAGAATCACCATCCACTAGAAAAACGAAAAGCCTACATTGGCCTTTCGCATCACTATGAATAAAAAGAATGCGGGACCCCACAGGCCTCGTAAGTGTGACACCTACCACACTTCGTCATTGTCACGAGAGGTCTCCATCACTCCACAAGTTCCTTCATGCCAGGGCCTCATCACACCCTTCTCTATACCTCCAGCACCTAGCCCAGGGCCTATTATAGAGTAAGGGAGGTAACCTAAAAGCCCTCCCATCATGAAACATCTAGAAATGCTGGATGCAAGCTAACAATTATTCTCTTACATGCAGAGGGTTTTCCCAGAAAGGGATTCCAAAGGGACAGGAGGCTAAAAGCCAGAACAGTGGGGTGAGGCTGGAACAGCTCAGAAGGTACTAATCTTGGTGTCAGGGTGTTCGTGCCCACGTGGGAACAGAAGATGGGCCTCCAGAGGTGGAATCCAAGAGCCTTATATAACATCAGGACCCCTGAAGGGCTGCAAAAGATGGTTAGACTAGAGTTTGCAGAAGCTTGGGTTAGACTAGGGAAAGGGTGGACTATGGTCTGACAACCAATAAAGAGAGATAAAGATTTCTGCTCATCCTGGGCTCAGGATGAAAAGCACAATATATTATCCCTTGAAAATAAGAAAATAAATATCCCTTGTAACCTCGGGTTCACTTTCACATGGCTTTGGAGTTCAAACTCATACTCCTTGTACGGTCCAAGAACTACCAAGCTTAGGAATTAGTATTATTAATAGTGTGGGCCAGTGATACCACTGGGGCGTACTCTCATCCAAGGATATATAGGATTCTCACACATAAAACCTTGCCAAAGATGAGTTTGTAATCCAAAATTACAAAACACAAGAGGAGCCACTCCACTGTGACGAGAGTCAGCTGACATTACAAGAATTCGATAAAAACCTGTTGGTTGAATGAATGAATCAATGATGAATGCTTTAGGCAATGTTTCTCTTCTGAGCGAAGAACAAGGCTCTTATCTGTCCCTCAGAGAAAGGGCAGTACAACCCCACTTCAGAAACAGGGAAGTGAAGGGAAAGACAGGAAGTAGCTCCCAAAAGGAGATGCTTTTTCAGCAGTGTTGGTGAAATCTAAGCTGGGCCACCAACCTCAACTGAGGTACAAGAACCTCCAGACAGCTTCCTCAGGATGTCAGCCACTGAGCTGGTGGCTTTGAGGAGGAGACAGACTCAAATGTCACACTGAGACTCAGGTCAGGGGTGTTAGCAGGGCTCTGGAGAAGGAAGAAGCCAACAGGGGTCGGGGACAACACTCAACTTCCTGCCCAGTGATCCTCAGCTGGATTTCCAAGGGAGGGCTGACCCAGCCACCCTCAAGTCACTAAATGGCCTTGGATGTTTTGGATGTGGTCCCCAGCCCCCATACCACAACCTGGGGTCCCATTAGCACCGTGACCAAACTGATAGGTCCAGTCAGGTCCATGGACCAGTGTGGGCATGATAACTCCAAGCTGAAGGAAAAGGTCTTGCCCCAGCCTCTCATGGCTTCATTTCCAGTCCTTTCTCCTTACTCCTGCCTTTCTCCCTTGGTCACATACACACTAAGGAAGAGAAGGAAGGCTCTGGGGCCTCTGGAGGGTAACAGGAGCACTCTCCTACAGTTCTGCTCTCAGGCTCTGCCTGCCCTCTTCGCTGCTCAGGGGGACCCAGGTACACAGCAATGTAGATGGTCTTCCACTCTCTACTTCATTCCAGGGAAAGCTCTGGTGAGAATATCCCTTCTTAGAGGAAGCAGCGATGTACTTAATTAAGGAGGAAAATGGTCCATCTGGGACTGAGGTGGGAGGGACACTTCTGCCCAAAAAGACTGGCCAAGAGAAGCAGCCCTCAGAGAAACCTAAAGCCCAGATGACCTAGTGATTTTAAACAGGAACCCTCCTCCGCTTGGCCCCTTTTCTTAGGAGACAAAGAGGTCAGAAGTTTGAAGCCAACAAGCAAAGAAACTCCCCAGAAAAATGCTGCCTGTTTGTGAATGTCTAGTCCGCAGGGAGTGCAGGGAGGGAGTGCAGGGAGGAGGGCGGAGGAGTCAGAGGAAAATGACTCACAGCTCTGAGAACAGCCTTTTCCAGACCTCAGGCCAGGCAGCTGCCTGAAGGCGGCCAGGGGCTGGGGTGTTCCCTGAGCTCCGGAGGCGGAGAACCGGAGATCCCAGGGGGCTGAATGTGGCAACCCTGCCCCAACCCTGGTCCCTGACAGGCATGGGCAGGGAGGCTGGGGGAGCTCCTGAAGTCCTTCGTTCTCTCCTTACCCTAGGAGCTAAGGGAGGTACAAGCAAACTGGAACAATCTCTCCCTTTGCCCCCGCAGCCTTCCTTTTTGGTGAAAGGATAAAGAGAACCACAAAAACAGCAGAACCCAGTCATAACACAGCCGGCTACTACCTAGACTCAGACATACCAACATCACTTGTCCTTCAAGAACAATCATGTACTCGAGTTCTGCTCTAAGGGGCCAGCCCTGTAATAGGAACCAATCCAGAGGGAAGGGCCTTCCCTCTACCAGGCTCTCATGGGGCACCAGCCTTCAGGTTTTAAGATACGAAGGGAGACCTCCCGAGGAAGTTGGGCAGGGAGACCAGACGCCTGCCCCCTCACCGGCTTCCCTGAGGAGAACGTGGATGTCTTGTTTTGTCTTCTAATAATCAGGAGTCAGCAGCTCAAAGGTAAACGAAAAGGAAGGAGACTGACCTTCTCCCACATTATTGGTTGGTCCAGCCAGGCTCTCATCACTCTGCTGGTATAAATGCAGACAGAAATGTCTAGATCAAACACCCCCCCCCCCAAAACCCAGTTATTTTGGGGGGAAGGTTCTGGGGCAAATGTTCACTTTTTCTTAAAAAAAAAAAAAAAAAAAAAAAAAAACCTTTATGTATTGCTCATCTTTTTAAATAGAGGATCATCTACAAGTTTATAAAAAGTGACTCATGATCTGACAAACCATCGGGGCCAGAGCAAGAAGACGTGCCTGCAGTTTACTCCCCCCCCCACAAGCACGGCTTTGAGCACTCAGTACCTGCCAGGCTCTGCACTCGAGACACTGTGGTGGGCACAGACTGGTCACAAGCAGCTTTAGGGCTCGGGGGACAGACAGACGGATAGCAGAGCACACACATGAACGAGAAAAATACCCCAGCACTGGCTGGGGTGTGCACAGCACACGCTGGGAGGCAGGGTTCCGCAGGAGGGGACTCTGAGGTGGAAACTTAGTTGGGAGGGAGTTGGCCATGGTCTCAGGGCATGGTGCATTTGGGTAGAGTAACCACCCATGCAGAGCCAGAGGGCCAGCAGAGGTGGGAGAGCAGAGGTAAGAAGAGGGGGACCCAGATCACAGACTCAGGAAGAAAACAACTTTGCTGCAAGTGGGACAGCGGCTCTGACACAGGGTGTGGGATTGCATGTGTGTTCCAAAAAGACCTGTCGGCTGAGCAGAAAACGGATTTGGGTGGCAGGCTACTGGTGCAGAAACAGCCCCCTTCTAGAAGGGCAACGGTCAGTGGGCCAGGCAAGAGAGGATGGTGGCTCGGACTGCAAACCGGGATTCCCAGCCTCGGCACCCTTGACACCTGAGGCCAGACAATTCTCAGTCGTGGGGGCTGGCCTGTGCATGGCAGAACATTCAGTGGTGTCCCAGGCTTCCCGCCACCGCTGCCAGCAGCATCCTGCCAGTGTCCCCAGGGGTGCAAATCTCCCCTGTGGACCTCGGGCCTGGGCAGAAAGTGGGCGCGATGGAAACCTGACGTGCTCATGGGTGGAAGCGGAGGGGAGGACCTGCTGATGAACAGAATGTGGGTGGGGAAAGAAAGTATCAAAAAAGACTTCATCCTCACTAAGCAAGAACATTTAAAGAACACTAGCTATGTCTCACTCCTCTTACAAAACTACCCTCTCTCTTCTTCCTCAAGCAGTCTCACTCCCCACTGGACAGTACAGATGGAATTAGCTGCGGACCAGGGGCCACCCAGTGCTGTTAGGAGCTGGGGTCATTGGAGCTTTCCAGGGTCCCCTGGGTCTCCACTTCCTATGGAAGATGGTGAGTGGGGACTTGGCTTTCCCCATGATAAAAGCCTATCACGAGCTCTACCATATAAACTGCTGCACACTCCCAGACTACAGAGCTCATCGTTTTCAAGCCCTTGAAGGACTGAGAGAAGAAAAGACAGAGCAGTTGAGCAGTGAACATTCTGGAAGGGGTGTTAAGTAGCATGGTTTTTGGCCTCTAGAACCTGGTCTGAATTCTTCCCAGCTTGGGCAGAATGTCTGGGGGTGAGGAAGCTGTCTACTTAGGGAAAAGTGACCCAGAGATGAGGCAAGGCTTCCTCTATTACCCAGACCCGAGGGGGCCAGGACGTGCACTGTGCAATGTAGGGGGTGCTCCACACACAGGCCATACTGTAGGTCTTCCCCCGGGGACTGTTCAACAGGGCATTCCCTCTTGGCGCATAGAAGCTTTCGGTCCTGGCATTTAGAACTCCTAATGTTCTGGCTAGGAAGATTGTTCCATGATTAGATGATAACAGAAACACAAGCAAGATACGAAAGGGCATGCTGACTCCCGCTTTCAGACTAGGAATTCAGCGTTCGGATCTGGATGCGGAGTTCTTAGGATGTTACGATGAAAGCTCATCGTGGTCACTGAAGGAAGAGGAAGCAGGTGAGAGTTCAGTGGAAGATAGGGAAGGGAACTTCTAAAAGATCACAGGGTTGCTGAATTTTCCAAGCCCCAGGTCTGCATTTCTCATAGGATAAATCTAGCTCTTGGGAAAGAGACCAAGTTCCAAACAGGAGGTGCTCCAAGTGTGTGTGTGTGTGTGTGTGTGTGGTGCGGGGTTGGGGGTGCTGCTCGGTCATGCACCACAGGCCAGGTCTTGTTACGGTGAACCCCAAAGGGCTGTGCACATTCCTTGCTACGAAGGAAATCTGCCGTATCAAAGGCTGCTCGAAAGAAGAGTCCTATTGTGTAGAAAGGAGAAGTAGATGAGTTGTCTGGTGGTCCAGGCATTTGTGGGAAGGGCACAGGTTTTGATGTGTGGATGGGGGGAGGCTGGCCTTGCCTACGGCGGGGGCCAATGCAGGAAAATGGAAAGTGTGCTGGACCTGGAACCAGATTCCTAAGTCCAAGTCTGGTCCTTGCTGCTTCCAAACCACATGACCACGGGGGAAACGGCAAAATTTGATCCTGGAGGTCTTCAATCCATTAACACGGGAACCAGAGTGAACACAAGGCTCCTCTCACTGGACAGCACTGGTGGGAGGGCCCAAATGACGCGGTTATGGAAGTGCATGGTGTCATTCTTGCACCATCCCGTAATAACGAAAACACGTGCTTGTTTTCGGACAAGAGGGCTCTACCTTTATGGAAGAGCGGCCACACCACTTGGCCCCTCTCGTACCAGGAGTATGCAAAAATAGCTTCAGTTCCAAGACACGCTCCAAGTTTTTACAAACTGCTCCTGCCTCCCGCCCACCCCCCGCTCAGCCCCGCACAGTGATCTGATTAGCAATCCGAGAATCCAAGAAGAGACGAGCCGCCGTCAGCCCAGGCCCCAGTCCCCAGGGCCACTCACCGTCACCACCACGTAGAAGCACCATACCACCGAGCTGAGATGAAAGATGACCAGCTGCCCAGATTCGTTGAACTTGCTGTGTTTGACCTTGGAGAGGTGAAGCCGTTTGCTGATTTTCTAAGGAATAAAGAGAAGCCTGCATGTTAATGTATGCAGGTGGATGGCTAAAAGGCAGGCTTTGATCTCCCATTTCCCACCCATGAAAGGGCAGCAGTCAGGAGCTGGGGGTGACCCGGGCTCATACGTGTAAGCCTGCTGTGTGCATGGAGCGCTCAAGTTCAAGGCACGTATTTTGAGAAAGTGGCAAGATGGAGGTCTTCAGCCCAGATGTGAAGAAAACATCCCCCAGTCAGGCTATAGGACAGACCCATGAGGGTGCCGTCCTGCCATTTCAGGTGTGTGATGCCCTCCCGTCGTAAGTGCTACCGTCCCACACACGAAGGAGGTTGTGAATGGGGATGGGACCCACAGTGTGTGGGGAGGGACGTCCAGGCAACAGGACCAATCAGGGCATGCGAATTAGGAGGCAGAGGGGCCAGGAGCTGCAGCCTCCTCCGGGGTGAGGCCTCACCACACATGGCATCTCCCCAGCTTCTGACATTAGGGCCCACACGCATCACTCACGTCTAGAATATACTCCTGAACCACGGCATGCAGGATGATGGTGATGAAGATGTAGAACAAGATGGTGACCAGGTCCTTGGGCCCATAGTGGTAGAGCACAGTCTCACTGTCTGTGGAGGTAAAGGCCACATCAGCACCCTGTGCTGAAGAAGTGCTGTGGGACCCCAAACTGGAGACCTCTGAAGCCCAATGTGCCAATGCTGTACCCTTAGACGCAGAAAGTTTCCTCCCTAGAATCCTACCCAACCTCTGGACGTGGCCCCTGGGATGCCGCCATGGGGAGGGCTAAGGAACACCATGAGGACTACCTCCCCTGCCTCTGGGCAAGGAGAGCCCAGTGGTTCAGAGGCAGGGTGGGAGACAAGCGATCTCAGTCAGGCTCAAAAAGGCTGTGTGACTAGGCAGAAGCAACCAACCTCTCTGAGCCGCAATTTCTTTCCCTGTAAGATGGGACTGCAGCCTTCATCACGGAAGCATGGAGTGGGGTTAGGAGTGTGGACTCGGAAGCCCGAGTTTATATCACAGCTGTCATTTCCTACAAGATGTTGGGACACTTCTCTAGGTGGTCTTTCTGGGCCTCAGTTTCCTCATTTGTAAAATGAGGGTGACAGCAGTTCCCATATTGTAGGGTCTCCCTGAGAATCAGAGGACTTTGCTGCAAAGGGCTCAGAACTCTTATCCAGCACACAGTAAGTGCTATATGTATTTGTTACTATTTTTGTTATTGTTGGCTGGTGTGAGCATTAAGTGGAATAATTTGTATGTGAGATGCAGATCAGTGTCGACACCCATGGCAAGCATGCGATAATGGTATCACCACACAGCAATACACTCATCAGAACCCCAGACATAGAAGCCTTACAAAGTCCTGCGGTGGCAGCCTCGTTCTCCACGGACAGGGGAGGATTTCTACCCTCCTTCCAGTCGGCAAGCTAGGATGGCCAGGTCCCGTGAACCTGGGCCTGGATCTCTGCTGCTCCATAAACCACCCCCGAACTTGGCCAAGCAGACACACTGGCTGCCTTTCCAGCTGTGCGGCGTTCACACTGAGTCACACACCCATGAGTCATCATTCACCAGAATGCAGACACGGCTCAGGGAGGCTCAGGGTGGCCACAGAATGGAGCAGAGGTGACGGGGTCACTCTGGGAGCCACACCACACCCCCTGCATCCCTGGACACGAGAGAATGGATGGTCCACGGTGCCAACGGGTGGGAGGGCAGCGAGCACGGCAACCCTGAAGGCAGACCCACTTGCCTGTTTCCTCTCCTGCTTCCTTTCCACAAGGACCTACCCTCTGAGGGGCGCAGGGCTAACTGCAAAAGTGTGGAGATCAGGGACACTGGCACAGCCTCAGAGCACACGGACCCGGGAGGCGATAGACAAGCAAACGCACAATGACCCCCACGGACAGGCACGTAGTCCAAGAGATACACAGAGCACCCCAGTGAGCCACACCAGGCCAGGGCCCAATATCAGCTGGGGTGGGGGTGGCGGGGAGTAGGTCGGGGCGCAACAGGACCATGTCAGAACCTGGGGGTGGGTGCGGGTAGTCAGGTTGGGGGGAGAATCTAGGCAGAGGATGGGGGCATCCGTAGGGGATGCAGGGGATGAGGCTGCGGTGAATGCCTGGGTGCCCTGTGAAAGGGGGTGGCCTTGAACCTGAAGGTGACACGGACACATTGAAATTCATTCGACATGCAAATGATGAACCCTGGGTCTGGGGAAGTGGACTCTGGCCCCAGTGAACAGCGTCATGCCTGGAGGTGAAGACACTGGTCAGGGAGCTGCTGCCATGATCCACATCAGGAACCATGGAGGCCTGCATTAAAGGAGGGGGAGAGAGAGAAAGCAGGGAGAGGGCCACCAGTGAGAGAAGGGGCAGCATGCAGGGCTGGGGGGCGGGGAGGGTCAGGCCCGGGGCAGGAGGAGAAGGCTTTGCAGCTGGGAGGACACTTGCCCTGCCTCCTTCAGAAGGAAGGACCCAAGGACACAAACTCAATGGGAGCCTGTTTTGAAACCATAAAATAAACACATATGAAGTTTCATCGAGACTAGTGTTACTAGGCAAAACGGGGTTTATACTCAGCCAGACAAGCATGATCCCAGGGTAGTGAGAAAAGACCCGTCAGGACGTTGCACTATCCTCTTTAAGGCCTCTTCAGGGCCATGTGCCGCTCTTCACCCCAAATACCGGGGTTCCGAAGAGATATGACCCTAACCTTTGACCCTTCTTGGAACAAGAATGAGTATGTGAATTAATATATTCTCTTGTCCCTTTGCTGTTGAGACTGACATGTGTCTTTCTGCACCAAGAATAACCCATGTGCATGGCTCCACTCTGCGTGCAGGCAGAAGACCATGAAGTCGGTGAGGCCGGCTCTGCCCCCCAGGACTCAGTGGGTGCACACCAAATCTTCACATGAAAAAACCAGAGGCTAAAACACCAACGGCAGCAGCAACAACAACAAAACCAAACCACCAGGTTGAAAACAGGCAAAGGAATCAAACAGACATCTAAAAAAAGACATACAAATGGCCAACAGGTATGTGACAAAGTGCCCGCCATCGCTATCATTAAGAAATGCAAATCAAAACCATGATACCACCTCCCATCCATTAAAATGGCTACTTCTTTTTAAGCCACCAAAAAAATTAATTAATTAATTAATTTTAAAAAAAACAGGAAATAACAAGTGTTTGTGAGGACATAGATAAATGGAGCTTTTGTGCAGACTGCGGGAATGTAAAATGGGAGAGTCACTATGGAAAGCATTATGGTAGTTCCTAAAATATTAAAAATAGTAAACTCAAAATGGATGGAAGACCTAAACGTAAGATCTGAAGCCATAAAAACTCCTAAACAAAAAACCACATAGGCAGTAATCTTTTGGACATCAGCCTTAGAAACTTTTTTTGGGATCTGTCTCCTGAGATAACGGAAACAAAACCAAAAATATACTATTGGGCCTACTCCAAAATAAAAAGCTTCTGCACAGCAAAGGAAACCATCAACAAAACAAAAAGGCAATCTACAGAATGGAAGAAGGTATCTGCAAATGACATATCCAATAAGGGATTAATAGGCAAAATATATAAAGAATTTCTACACGTCAACACACAAGTAATCTAATTAAAAATGGACAGAAGCCCTGAACAGACATGTTTCCAAAGAAGACATCCAGATGGCCAACGGACACCTGAAAAGATGCTCAACGTCACTCATCATCAGGGAAATGCAAACAAAACCACAATGAGAGATCACTTCCCATCTGTCAGAATGGCTAGAATCAGACAAGAAATAAGTGTCAGTGACGATGTAGAGAGTAGAGACCCTCATGCACTGTTAGTGGGAATGGAAACTGGTCCAACCACTGTGGAAAACAGTATGGAGGTTCCCCCCCAAAACCAGAACTAGAAATACCATACAATCCAGCAATTCTACTACGGGTATTGACCCAAAGAAAATGAAACCCTCATCTGCAAAGATAGATGCACCCCTATGTTCCCTGCATTATCTACAACAGCCACATTATGGAAGCAGCCCAAGTGTCCCCTGATGAAATAAATGGATGTGGTACACATGTAAAGGGACATTACTCAGCTGTTAAAAAAAAAAAAAAAGAAGAGGAAGAGGAAGAGGAAGAGGAGGAGGAGGAGGAGGAGGAGGAGGAGGAGGAGGAGGAGAAGAAGATCTCACCACTTAGGACAATATGGATGGATCTATGGGGTATTATGCTAAGTGAAGTCAGAGAAAGAAAAAAAACCTTAAGATTTCATGTCTATGTGGGAAGTAAAAAATAATCGACCAGAACTGGACTCCTATATCTAGAGAACAAACTGGTATTGGCCCGAGGGTGGAGATGGGGAATGGGTGAAATCAGTGAAGGGGGTCAAGGGGTACACACCACCAGTTCTAAACTAAGTCCCGGGGGTGAAGAGTACAGCATGGCGGATAGAGTCAGTAACATTGTACGGTGACAGATGGTGACAGCACTCGGGGTGGTGAGCCCAGTGTCATGTGCAGAACTGTCAAATCACTATGCTGTACACCTGAAACTACTACAACATTGTAGGTCAACTAGATTTCCATTTAAAAAATTAAAAATAGAGTTACCATATGATCCTGCAATTCTGCCTCAGGGTATATGCTCAGAACAACTGAGAGCTGGTCTCAAAGCAGCCCTTGTGCCCCATGTTCGCGGAAGCACTTTCCACAGCAGCCAAAGGTGGAAATGACCCACATGTCTACTGACGGATGGACGGACACACAAAATACAGTATACACACGCAACAGAATATTATTCAGCCTTAAAAAGGAAGGAAATCCTGCCATGGGCTACACCGCAGATGAACCTGTAGGTGGCTAGAGTCTGATTCACAGACACAAACCAGAAGGCTGGGGTGGGGGGCTGGGGGCCCAGAGGGGGAGGGGAATGGGGAGTTGCTGGTTTAGCTACAAAGTTGCAGTTTGGCAAGAACAGCATTCCGGAGACGGGCCAGACAACATGAATGTATTTAACACTACTGAACTGTACACTTAGAACACTTAGAAATGGTGACGATGGTAAATTTTATCTTATGTATGTTTAAGTTAAAAAACCACCACCAGCAGCCAGGTGTTAGATAAGTGCTCTGAAGTGGACTGAAGGCTGAAGGGGTGGTAACGGGGAGAAGGGTCACTCACTCAAGGAGGGGACATAGCCGGGCTGTTCGGGGGTGGGGGAGAGAGCCGGCAAGGGCAGAGGCCCCAGGCAGGTGATGGAGGAGTGAGACTGGACCAGGGGTCTGGGGGACTGCAAAAGTGGGTGGGCCATGACCTTCGTGTCCCCTTAAGGTCCCAGTGAGGTCTGAAAGGTTCTGGCAGGCTACTGAGACTTTTGGTGCCATATTTAGAAAGCTTACTCTTCCTGCCCCATGGAGAGTTAGAGACTCAGAGAGGCATGCACGGAAGGCAGAACAGCATGGTGCCAGGGTCATGGCAAGAAGACACATCTGGATAGAGGTGGGTGATAGAGTGACCGTAGGGAACTGTTCCCAAGTTCCTTCTGGAACCTCATCGGCACTCTGGAGCCTTCCTTCATGCTTTCAGAATTCTACAACATGGGATATTCTGTTTGATCTCATGAGATGGGCAAGGAGAACAGGGGAGATCATGGGGTTCAAAGAGGTAAGAGGAGCCCTTCTCAGGGCCTTCGGTGCCCCAGCCCAGCCAACAAACACCACCTCAAGGGTCACCATCACCCACTCACATCCTCCGCTTGCCGTGCATCCTTACTGGTGATAATCCACTCCTTGAGGTCCTTCTACTTTGAGGACAAGCAGCAGTATCCCCAAACACTCAAAAGCTGGGTTCTGATTCATACACATTATCTCTGGTACTTTCTCCCAACCCACGATCTCCCCACTTTCCATCACAACAGGAAAGGAACCGGTTTGGCTCCTTCTACCCTCCACAGAGCCAGGGAGGCTGGAACTTAGTAATTAATCTTCTAGGAGGCCATAAACTGATCCATGTTTCTGGTATATATATTTTTTTAGATTTTGATTGCTCTTTGGAGCTTCTGCTCTTGAAGCGTCTGCCCATCTTGCACAAGCTCTCAAAGAGGCTGGCAACGGTTTGCAGTAACCTACTCTACTATTGAAGAAAAGTAACTTGTAACACGTAGGCCTCTGAACTATTAGACCAGAGAGGCAACCCAAAGGAGCAAGGCAGTCCGGGTCTGGCAAGGTCACACCTTTCAGCCCAGAGGTCCGCTGCCTTACACAGCTGCTACCTCCACTTGCACAGGACCCTGCATGCTGATGTTCTTTAAACGGAGCGCCCTCTTGGTCTATCGTTCACCCTTCTGCTTTGAGAGGGGGACAAATTTAAGAAATAGCCACTTTCCTACAAAGACGTGATATATACATATGATGGAATATTACTCCGCTATCGAAAAGAAGGAAATCTTGCAATTTGCCAACGACATGGAGCTAGAGTGTATTATGCTGAATGAAAGAAGTCAGTGAGAGAAAAACAAATAACAGATGATCTCACTCATATGTGGAATTTAAGAAAGAAAACAGATGAACAGGAGAGAGGGAAATAAGCCATAAGAGACTCCTAACTACAGAGGACAAACTGACGGCTGATGGAGGGATGTGGGTGAGGAGATGGGCTAGATGGGGGATGAGTGGTTAGGAGGGCGCTTGTTGTGATAAGAAGTGGGTGTTGTATGTAAGTGCAGAATTACTGACTTTTACTTCAGAAACCAGCACTGCACTGTGTATTCACTAAAATTTAAATTTTAAAAAATTTCTCAGTACAAGAAAAAAATATCCGCTTTCCTTTCTACCTTACTAAAAGACAGTTAAAACTGGAATACACACTAGCTGACAGGTAGTCTCGAGGTCAGGGACGCTAGAGGGGTGTGTGGCCATGGGAAGCCACATAGCGTATATCCCCCGGGGGGTGATGAAGGAGTGGGGAAGGTGCTCCTCAGAGACCGTGCCAGGGTAGAGGAGCAGCCCAGTGGGGCCGGATTCCCAATATTCCAGAAGCAAAGAGAAAAATTTTTACGTGAAATCATCTGATTTAAAAATATTGGGGACTAATTCAAAATAAAAAAAAAAAACACTTCATGGGCCAATACCAGACTGGCCAAAGTAAACAGATCTGCATGCCAACTCTGACCACGGGCCACCAGCAGGGAGCCTCCATCCTCCATGACCCCTGACACCCTTCCTCCCATGCACCCCCATGGAGTATATCAAAATGCCCTTCTGCAGGAATGGGCCCAGCTTTGGAAGAAAGCCCCTTCCAACTGTAGATGCGTTAGTGCCTGCCCACCAAACACGGCATTTGCTTGGCTTATCTCTGATCACGGTTTAAAGAGAGATCTTTGACAAAACAGGAAAAAATATACAGTGGAAAAAAGACAGTCTCTTCAATAAATGGTGCTGGGAAAACTGGGCAGCTATATGTAGAAGAATGAAACTCGACCATTCTCTTACATCGTACACAAAGATAAACTCAAAATGGATAAAAGACCTCAACGTGAGACAGGAATCCATCAGAATCCTAGAGGAGAACGTAGGCAGTAATCTCTTCAATATCAGCCATAGCAACTTCTTTCAAGATATGTCTCCAAAGGCAAAGGAAACAAAAGCCAAGATAAACTTTTGGGACTTCATCAAAATCAAAAGCTTCTGCACAGCAAAGGAAACAGTCAAGAAAACAAAGAGGCAACCCACGGAATGGGAGAAGATATTTGCAAATGACAGTACAGACAAAAGACTGATATCCAGGATCTATAAAGAACTCCTCAAACTCAACACACACAAAACAGACAATCAGATCAAAAAATGAGCAGAAGATATGAACAGACACTTCTCCAATGAAGATATACAAATGGCTCTCAGACATATGAAAAAATGTTCATCATCACTAGCCATCAGGGAGATTCAAATTAAAACCACATTGAGATACCACCTTACACCACTTAGAATGGCCAAAATTAGCAAGACAGGAAACAACATGTGTTGGAGGGGATGTGGAGAAAGGGGAAACCTCTTACACTGTTGGTGGGAATGCAAGTTGGTGCAGCCTCTTTGGAGAACAGTGTGGAGATTCCTGAAGAAATTAAAAATAGAGCTTCCCTATGACCCTGCAATTGCACTACTGGGTATTTACCCCAAAGATACAGATGTAGTGAAAAGAAGGGCCATCTGTACCCCCATGTTTATAGAAACAATGGCCACGGTTGCCAAACTGTGGAAAGAACCAAGATGCCCTTCAACGGACGAATGGATAAGGAAGACGTGGTCCATATACACTATGGAGTATTATGCCTCCATCAGAAAGGATGAATACCCAACTTTTGTATCAACATGGACGGGACTGGAAGAGATTCTGCTGAGTGAAATAAGTCAAGCAGAGAGAGTCAATTATCATATGGTTTCACTTATTTGGGGAGCATAACAAATAGCATGGAGGACATGGGGAGTTAGGAGAAGGGAGTTGGGGTAAATTGGAAAGGGAGGTGAACAATGAGAGACTATGGACTCTGAAAAACAATCTGAAGGGTTTGAAGAAGTGGGGGGGTGGGAGGTTGGGGGAACCAGGTGGTGGGTATTAGAGAGGGCATGGACTGCATGGAGCACTGGGTATGGTACAAAAACAATGAATACTGTTATGCTGAAAATAAATTTTAAAAAATGATTAAAAAAAATAAAGAGAGATCTAGAGTTGTCCATAACGAGCCCCTTGGCTGTTCTGACCACCTCTGTCAACAGCTGTCCCTTGACAGGAGTAATGTTCTAATGGACATCCTGTTTTGCTTCCTATGACTAAGAGATACATTCCTGTTTCCTTTGGTGTCACCTGTAAGCAGCTTCTCCCGTCTGCCCTACATGTTCTCATCTCATCCGGGTACTCCCATGCAGTCTCGCACGTCCTCCTGTGACTTGAGCTGGTGGGTGGCCATCTGGAGCCATCCCATCCACCTTTCAGATCCTTAGAGTCCGGGCATCTGCCAAGGAGACTTGCGACTCTGGGTGAAAATCTCGCTGTTCAGAGAGCCTCACTGCACACTCTGGCTGTCTTCTGGTTCCCAGCGCCTTTCCCAACACCTGCACATCCAGGCTGACAAAATTCACTTACTGTGGGTTTCTAGGCTTATGGCCAATTCTGTTTCCAAATTATTTTGAAGTTCTAAAAGAAGAACTTAGGGGCGCTTAGGTGGCTCAGTTGGTTAAGCACCTCTCTTCAGCTCGGGTCACGATCCCAGGGTCCTGGGATCGAGTCCTGCATCAGGCTCCCTGCTCACTGGGGAGTCTGCTTCTCCTTCTTCCTCTGCCGCTTTTCCTGCTCGTGCTCTCTCTCTGGCACGCTGTCTCTCAAATAAATCTTAAAAAAAAATAATCAAGCTTTAAAAAGAAGAAAAAGGAGGAGAACTTAGATATGAAAAAAAAGCACCACAAGCAAAATCAAAAGGCAAATGATTACCTAGAAGGAAAATATTCATAATTCAGACCATAAATGAAGGACTAATCTTGTTAACATATAAAGCGCTCCCAGCACTTGAGGATAAAAAGCTCAAAACTGCAATAGAAAAATGGGCAAGGATAGGAACAGACAATTCACAGAGAAAAGAGAGATGGCCCTTATGCATTTAAAAAGATGCTCAACTCTACACAGAAGAGAAATGTAAATTAAAACTACAGTGAGCTACACCATTTCATACCTATCAGATTGGCAAAAATCCAAAGCTTGACAATATACTCAGGCTCTCTTTCACACACGGCTGATGAGAATGCAAAACGGACCCCCTCTTTGCAAAGGAAATTTGGCAATTTTGATCGCGATTACAAGTGCATCAGCCCTTTGATGTGGCAACTCCACTTCTGGGAATTTATCTTATAGTAACACCTGCCATGTTCAAAATGACATGTGTACAAGGTTATGCACAGCAGCACTGTTTTTAACAATAAACTGATGGCAGCAGTCCAAGTGGCTTCCATCTGCTGGGGCCTAGTAACATAGATCACAGTTCTCATGCACTGGGGCTGCTCAAAGTGGGGCTGCACACCAGCAGTCCCAGCATCAGCTGGGCGAATGCTGGTGCAGATCGACCCCAGGCCTGTGGGATCAGAAACTCCAGGGATGGCCCCGGATTTCATGTTTAATGACATTTCCAGGTGATTCCGATGATATACTAAATTTAAGCAGCACCGACATAAACAATGGGGCTATTTTTAAAAATGAGAGACCAAGATCAAAAACAGGGGAAACTAATCAGATTTAGAGAGCAGAATCATGGTCGCTTTAGGAGTGGGGACCGGCTAGGATGAGGCTGGGCGCTCTGTACCTTGATCTGGGTGATGGAGGCATGGGTGTGCACCTGTGTACCAATTCACCGAGCCAGGGCCTCACGGAGTGCGTGTGCTATACCTCAGGATGGTTTGTGAGAAAAACGACGACGCGCTCTACGTGTTGCCATGGAAGGATATCCAGGATCTATTACTTAGTGGGGGGAAAAGCAAGGTACAGAACACTCAGTACTCTACCAGTCGAGAAGAAAGAGAAAACAAATGTGTTATTTGTGTGTGCATAAAGAAATACTGGAAGGTGAGAGGAGAAATCCAGGAAAGGCACAGAGGAAACAACAGGGATTATCTACAGGGGATGCGGGTGTCAAAGGAAGAGCTCAGGGTGAGAACAAGACTTTTACGCAGACTTGCTGGACAGGAGAGTGCAGCTTCCATTAAAAAAATAATCGTTAAATAAATACATGTACAAATTCTTCCACTTTGTACAAATAAAAGTAGGAAGTGTTGTCTTTCCCACCTCATTGCTTTATTTTATTTTATTTTTTTTTACCACAGAGACCCAGACTAGATGGAGAGACCCAAAGCTCATCTCTGGAACTCATCATGTGACCAGGGTCTCTCTGCCCGCACTCACCGCCCCCCCCAGACAAGGAGGATCAGGCCATCTACCTTACACCATCAAAGGCAGAAGGATGAGATAATGGACTTACAAACCGTGAAGGGCTACACAAACAGACGGGATCATTATGACGCTTCCACCAGAA
Organism: Lutra lutra; assembly: GCF_902655055.1. Classification (NCBI taxonomy): domain Eukaryota; kingdom Metazoa; phylum Chordata; class Mammalia; order Carnivora; family Mustelidae; genus Lutra; species Lutra lutra. The sequence continues at coordinate 53,463,466 of NC_062283.1, read as the reverse complement.
TCCAAAGGTAAAAGAACCACCATCTCCGCGCACCACACACAGGAAGTACTCCCATGAGGGTACTTATTTAGAATCGAGACTATGAACAACCATCTATTTACTGAGCACACGCTCTGCACCAGGCATGGTAGTAAACACATCTTATAAGTGGCATCAGTCACCTCTCACAGGAAGCCCATGTATTTTGCCCATTTTGCCCACTGGCAACTGAGGTGTGAGGCCAAAAGCTAGTGAGGGGTGGGCCAAGCCCCCAAGCATGTGGCCAGCAACAGGGGCCAAGGCCTCTTGGCCTTCTGCCTCCCTTCAAATCCTACAGATGGTGCATCTGTTAAATCCCGAAGGCCTGCCTTCTCCTCGAGGTGCCAGGAGGTGAATGGGGTGGAGGACAGGCGCAGGGCACGGAGCCTCAAAGGGCAGCATGCTGACCATACTCCTGCTCTGTCGGCCAGGCTGCCAGGCCATGCGTTCACTGGCCTCCAGACCCGGAAGCTGTGGCTGGTGACATCAGAGCTACAAGCATCACCGAGGCACTCATGCGCTCGGCTGTTAGAAGTTGAATGTGGCTTCTTCCTCCCCATCCCCCCAAAGTGATTAAGTTGAAGTCCTAACCTCTACCACCTCAGAATATGACCTCACGGGGACACCGGGTCCTTACAGAGGTCATCAAGTTAAAAATGAGATTAATGTGAGCCCTAATCCAACTTTACCGATGTCCTTACAAAAAGGGGAAAGTGGAAATACAGACACACACATGGGCAAGGCGGCCATTTATCTATACACCGAGGAGAGAGGCCTGGAATAGAGCCTTCACTCAACCTTCAAATGAACCAACTTGCCAACACCCTGATCTTGGCACTTCTAGCCTCCAAAACCGTGATACAATGAATCCCTGTTATTGAAGCTACTGGGTCTGTGGTCCTTTGTCACAGCAGCCCTAGCGAAAAATACGTGCCCTTATACTATCTTTCCTCACACACACAAACCCCCCTCCACCCAGGTAACTAAAGATCAAGCTGGGGAATCGTCAAGGTTACCATTTTAACTCCAAGTTACAGGATTTGGGATAGATTTTCACCAGTTTTCTAGTAAAATAGATAAGAAAAGGATACTTTCATGAAAGGGCCTAACTCTGGAACTGTTTTCTTGAAGTACCCTTCCTTTTCACAAGGCTACAAACCCCACACCTCACGGCTGCCAGGAAGAAATAAAGCAATGATTCTGAGGTGCCAAGCACACACTCAGCACCTCCGCAGTTTACAAACATGAGGCTTTGATCTATGATCCACCAGCGCAGACAACAAACAGCATGTGGAGAATGTCTACATGCGGGCAAGTGTGACCTTACAAAAAAATAAATAAAAATAAAAATTCAGAGAGCCACAAAGGAAAAATAACTCTTCAAGAATCATGTGCAAAAAAGAAAAAGAAAAATCTAGAATCACAGTTTTTCCTCTTCCCCCTGGATAAAGATAACAATGTCAACAAGTCCATTGTTAAATTGGGAACAAAAAATTATTTCAGTAAGAACTGAGTGAGAAAACAATTACCCAAGCTAGACAGAAGATAAGATTGGATCAGGAAAGACGGGAATGTGAAGAAGCAAAATGTAGGATGGGGTCTGGGTCAGATGATGTGTGGGAGGGAAGGAAAAGAGCAAGAAAACTTGCCAGAGGAGACAAGAGAATGGCAGACGCAGCAGGTCAAGGACGCCATTGCTCAACTTCTGGCTGGTGGACCTCAGCCACAGGCACTCGGGGTTCCACTCACTTAAACCTCCAGAACTGCACACTGAAGGGGAGGAGTCCTCTGGGCTGTAACAGGGACCTGGAGAAAATCAGGTCTAGGCTGGAAGGGGTCACTGGAGGCGCTGATGTGTTCAGTCGTGAAAATTCACTGAGCCAACCACTTACGGTTTGCCAGCTTCTCTACACAATTGTTAGGCTTCAATAATCAGTGCCCTGCTCTGAAGGTGTCCCCACTCCCAGCTCCAAATTCACTTGCTGGAGTCCTAACCCGATGAGAGGTGTTACAGGTAGGGGCCCTTGGGAGTGCTTAGGTCATGAGGTGAAGCCTTAGTGGGGCTGGGCCCTTACAAGGGAACCCCCGGTGCTCCCGGGGCCCTCCACCCTGTCAGGATGCCTGGAAGAGGGGCCTCACCTGACCACGCTCCCATCTCAGACTTCCAGCCTCCTGACCGGTGAGAAAGAAGTTTCTGTTGTTTATAAGCCACCCAGTCTGTGGGATTCTGTTTGAGCAGACCAAACAGAGGAAGGCAGTAAGTTTAATAACAAGTTTCATTCAGTTTACTTGAGGGGGGGGCGCGTGGAAATCAAGTACAGGGCTGGCTATAAGTCCTGGTCAGAGACTCCCCCATCTTTTTCAGAAGGTTGACCAGTAAGGCCAGGGACACTGGGGAATGTGGGTTCTTTTCTTACTTATACAAACAGGACTTTAGGGCCAAAGAGAATCTTGGGGGCTGTTTGACCTGAGGGGCCAGGACAGAGCCAAGTCTATGCCTCCCTGGTGGTTCCCCCCACCTCTCCCCACGGCCCCACCTCACAAACCCAGCCTTCCCCAGCTTCCCTGGGCCCAGGTGCTGCACGCAGTGGAAACAGCCCAGCCTGGGGTGGGTCCCTGGGAAGGGAGCTCTGTGTGTCTCAGCCCCCTCCAAGGTGGGTAGCTTGCTCCGTCATCAAGCAAGACTCCGTCTCCAGAGCCACTGCTGCCCACCTGTCTCTTCCCTTTTGTCCCCCACAAGCTTATCTGACAAACAGGAGCTCAGTCTGCTACGTGATGCCAGTCTTTCAAGCAGGAGACAAGGGTAATTCCCGCCAGGCAGCACAGGGAACAAAAACACGCCCTGAGCCCTGGACAAAGGCGTTCCACTGAAAGAGGCCTGAAAACCATCTGTCTGTTGGGAGTTTACGGGGTGGTGTGTCTCGTTCTACCGGGGACCGTGGGAACAACAGCAGAGCTCTGGTGGGGCTAGTCCCTGGCCTTCACATTCCCAGCTGCAAAATGCCACCAGCAGCTGGGGGCGATAAAACCACCATTGACGACCACAAGAGCCTGGGATGTGTCCTTGTCACCTCCGAGGACTACAAAACAAACCCTTCTCCTGAAGAGCCCTCGCCCCCGCCCAGCCTTGTTGATCAAGGGGAGCAGCAACAGGTGGGCTCGGGAATGCACGGTGACCACCACCTCCACCCACACACAGCCTTACAAACGCGGCCATGACTTCTTGGGAGCTACCGCCCAGCTCGAACCCAAAGCTACCCCGTGGTACTCCTCACCTCCCTCCACCCGCTCCCCCCCATACCAAAGCGTTCTAGAACAACCAAAACTGGAAGAGCAGAGAAAAATGCAAACGAGTTCCAGGACTGAGTGTGTCCGGAAGCGCAGGGTCATGTGAAAGCCTGCCTGGTGCTTTTTATGAAGGACACTGAGAACAGCATTTCTCAGTCTTCACAGGAATCACCTGTGGATCTTCTTAAATAGCAAGAGCTGGGGGC